>NC_092809.1:75252434-75852434 GCF_040954645.1 Diabrotica undecimpunctata | reverse complement strand
TGTTTTTGTTTTGATGTCATTTTTCCATAGCTACCTGTGGATTTAACGTAATTATGAAAAAATCAACGTATGTTGACATAAGTGAATGCATAGCCAGGGTTTAGTGAATTTTTTTTTATTTTTAAAAATAAATAAAAAACCATATAGGATAATGTTTTTAATAAATTATAATAAAAATGCCATATTAATTAATATGGGAACTTGCAGAAAACTGCATGAAAACATGCAGAATATAATTCGTTTATGGTAAACGATTTAAACTGCAAATTCCATAGGTGGGCCAACTAATATGGGAAGGGGCCAATTTTAGTCAAAATTAAGAGTTCGGTTGCATCTCTTTTTTGCGGAAATGTCCATAGTATATTGCGCAAAAGTTATCAATCGAAATATTTAAACTCAACCGAGATATCGCGAGTTAAATATAAAATTTCATTAAAATTATAAAATCAAAATTTTTGCTATTTTCTTATTTACATGTTTCCCCACTACAACAAAAAAATTTTCTTAGCAAAGTTATGCAGATTTTCATTATAAACATTTTGGAATCAAATTTTCCCGGTAGTCAGAGAGTTATGGATTTATCGAAAACTAAATTGAGTACTTCATATAACTTTATATTTTAACCTGCATTGCAGCTGACATGCATTAGATATCGAAAATTATATTATTTCGGAGAAATTGGTATTCCATAGGTATAATACCTATGTGCTTAATATCATTAAAATGTATGATTGATCTGATTTTATCCTTCCTAATTAAGTAATAAACATCAATCAACACATATCAAACTTGTCAATATTTTATTTGATTTGTTAATTAGCACCTGAATGTTCTCTATTTATTTTGCCAGTAAAAGTAGCTGGGCTTTAATTTAAATGTATAAATACAGCAGATTACCATTTGCTTTAAGTTTTGAAAGTACTACTATTATCCCAGTCAAGGAAGAAAAAAAGCTGATAAATCTTATAGGTACAGATATTTGAAGGCTCTAAAATGTATATGAAGTGTAGCTGATTAGAAATCCGTGAAGACGTATAGTCAAGAAAATATTTTTTGTTTATAAAACGTTTCTTTTAGAGTAAATTGGTTAAAATAAAATTGTAAATCATAAAAAGTTCTGTAATTTTGAGAGTATCCAAATTAAAATAAGTATATCAAAATTGACCGAGATAATTGGAAAAAAACCCTTATTTTTGCAATAATTTATAAACGTTTATAACTTTGTTTTTTTTTGCATAACGACATGTAATGTAGCTACTTGGAAAATTATGGCAATTGTATTTGCCCAAACAGTCACTCTGCAGGTATTTTGTAAATTGCAATCGATTCTTTGAGGCTTCAGTTTTAGGATATATTAAAAAAACTTTCAACATTTTAATATTTTTTTCACTTTAAAAAGGTCTGATTTTTTAGCTTATAATAAACATTTATAATAACTTTCATATTTTTTATGTCACATGCTTATAAGTAGGCACATTGATAAGCTGGTGAAAAACACACTTTCCAAAAAAAACAGAACTTTCTATGACCAATAGGTACCA
Source organism: Diabrotica undecimpunctata (assembly GCF_040954645.1). NCBI lineage: Eukaryota > Metazoa > Arthropoda > Insecta > Coleoptera > Chrysomelidae > Diabrotica > Diabrotica undecimpunctata. The sequence continues at coordinate 75,850,893 of NC_092809.1, read as the reverse complement.
AGATAGCATTTTATTCTTAAAATTATATTTCCATTGTTTATTAACATTAAGAGCTGAAAATTGAAAGTATTCTAAATGATGATCTAAATTTTATGATCTAAATTCCGGAAAAATAAATTAATTACATTTTTCCATAAGAAAGATACTGAATTTTACTATTATTTCGTAAGAAATATTTAGATTTCATTGATCAGTGTATATTATTTATATAAACATATAAAAATAATTGTAAATAAATAAGCATTTAATGAAGGTAAGTAAACTCGGTTCGCTATTCCCAGTCCGAACTGTCTAGTGAATTTAGTAATTATTTTTTTGCGAAGTTAGTTACTTTTTGACAGACTAAAAGTGGCTGGAAATTACTATACAACCAAGCACACGTACTCATAGCCAATATTAATAGTAAACAAACTAAATAGTAAATAAAATAGAACTTTGCGAATTAATGACAATCAATATTTATTTATCTGCACCATATAATAAATAGTTATGTTAAATTATAACAACTAAAATATATTTTTTAAATATATACTACCCAAAATTTGATGGGTTTAGTATATACTTCCACTATCTGGAATAATTCTTCTTTTTTTAAGAAAGAAGTCTGCAATAGTAGGATACTTGAGCTAGTAATACTGAGAAATAGGAATTTGTTAGTGTTAGTGTTGTAGGTTTCCGACAATGAATCTGTCAAAATATGCCCGAGCTAAGCGAATGGAGTTTAGCTAATACTTAAGTATAAATAATATTTTTGTAGTTTACCCCTCCACTTTTCCGTGGCGGTATTTTCATTATATAATCTCGGGTTATAACTTTTTACTTTTTGTTATATACCATCTATAAAATGGATTATAAAATATAGATTTTCGTTTATAATTTGTTCAATACTTAGCTTTTAATCTTAATAAACAATGAAAATATGATTTTAAGAACAAAAATGCTATCTTGTTTCCTATTAGCCCTAAAAGGTTTTGTTTTTCTTTGAAAAATGTGTTTTTTTTTATCAGCTTTTCATTGAGCTTACTTACAAGCGTGTGATATAAAAAGTGACAAAGTTATTATAAATGTTTATAAGCTAAAAAGTCAGCTCTTTTTCAAACTGTTTTTTAATAACAAATTTAATAAAATGTTGCAGTTTTTTTAATATGCCTTAAAAATGAACTCTTATAGAATCGATTTCGGTTTACAGAATATCTGAGAGTGAGTATCTGGGCAAGTACAGCTGTTTAAATAATCGCCCTTCGCAATTCTCCGAAATTGCGCAAACTTTTAGGCTGCACAACAAATTAGTATGCATTTTTATGCGTTCACGTGTAAAAAAATAACGAAGCAAAAACATTATTATACAATAATTTTTTATGACTTTTGAGCTGTTTTATCAGTATGCTGATGAATTTCGTCGTTTGGTAATGAAGTATCATCTTGGCTCCAAGGTGATTTTCAGAAACTATAGTTTTCTCTCCACAGTGAATTTCGTGGTCATCCAAAATCTGCCAATCCTGAAACTCACATACACGCAATGTTGCTTTTGTATTGGTTTGAATTGGTGAAATATTGGCTGGCAACTTAACGTTGGCCTTACACAATTCAGGCACAATTTTTGTATTATTATAAGAACCACCGCATATGGCAGTTTAAAACGAATATTTTTGTAGACAAGCAGTGTAGTCTGTCACTTAAGATTCAGACCAATATTTATGAAAACGAAAAAATAACTAATATTAATAGAACTTGTTGTTTTCACAACAGAGAACAGTCTCAGCAAGACCACTGAGATTATAAAAAGCGCCAAGAAGAGAAAGCTGGAGTACTTCGGACATGTACAGGCCACAAATATAGGTTGCTACACAAAGCAAGGGTAAATAGCAGGAAAACGGGACCCAGGACAAAGAAAGACTTCATGGTTGAAGATCTTGCGAGACTCTATGATATTGATACAATCATGCTATTTAGGGTGACAGTAAACAAGTTTAAAACAGCTATGATGGTAACCAACTTTCTGAAAGGATATGGTACACGAAGAAGAAGATATAGTGAACATGTCTTCAGTTTTCCAACACAAGGTTTCTAATAAAATTATCTATCGCATTTTTAGAAAAATGTTTGTTCTGCCAAAGCAGATATTTAAATTTCTAATTCGATTAAAACAATTTTGCGATCCGAAATAGATACCTTAGGCAGGCGGTGATAACAACACATGTCAAAGTTCAACTTTTAGCGCCTAATACGAAAACATCGAAGGGTCTCTCCTCAGTATTTTATATATTTTAGTGTTCTTATTTAGAAAACAAAAATAACAAAAATTACTGCATATACAGATGTCCCAATTTCACTTTAGCCGTAATATGCAGAAATCAAGAAGACAGAGGATGGCAACAAAGACGTCCATCAAAAACCAATGCGCATCTCAAGGTCAGAGACAAAGTGGATTTGGCAGGCGGTACATTTTATTCGCGGTAATCAATCAACGTATATTTTTACATTCTAAAATGTATGTGAATAATAACAAACTTGAAAACCCTTTAATATGTAAATCACTTTTAAATGAGTAATTTACACAAGAATAGGATTAGTATTAAAATGTGCAACCTTCTTGAAATTAATTTATTACCGTTTGTGTCGTGCGCGTTTCTGAGAAATATTACAATTTAAATAGCAGACATTGTATAATAATGGGCTTGTAATGTTTTTACTAGCCTACGAACATATTTTATTTAATACATTTTAGTCAAAAAGATGCAATGTTTTGAAGAAATGTGCAATTTTCATGAGCGATCCACAATTATTTTCATCAAGGCTATTCGAGCAAAAAATTACGTATGCCTTATTTTAATCTGAATTTATATAATTGATTTATAAATTAATTTTGAAACATTGTAAAACATAAAAAATCAGTAAAAACCTTTAACACAGGACTTTAATCAAAAATAAAAAATATTAACAAAATTATAAGTAACAATAATAAATAAAACATAGAAGATGCTGTATATGTCCACCACCAACATCTCTACAACGTAACTCTTCTTCTCATTGAGTCTATCATATTGTTTAGGACCCACGGAGTATTATTTAATTCTTCAATATGATTCTCTATTCTCTGTCTAAGATCTTCCAAATCCGCTACAGGAGTTTTAAAAATCGAATTTTTTAAATGTGGCCACAGATGGAAATCGCAGGTAGTCACATCATAAGATCGAGGGGGCAATATGTAATAGGCGTATTTAAACTTATGACCCTATTGTCGAAAAAGTCCACAATGAAATTCAAATTCTGCAGCGTTGTATGAATTCGATCCACGTCTTCAGTCCGCCACAAAGAGCTAATGGACGTCCTCAAAGCAAAACAATTACAATACAATGACCTTCGAATTATAATAAATCTATATTATAAACAGCAGGCCTACATACGCATTAATAAACACACATCAGAAGAGTTCGAAATTAAAAGAGGAGTGCGACAGGGGTGTGTATTGTCACCACTACTATTCAATGCATACTCTGAAGAAATTATGAAAAGAGCTCTTGAGGGAGAAACAGCAGGAATAAAGGTCAGTGGAACAACAATTAACATTAGATATGCGGACGATACTATTATAATAGACAACCTCCAAGACCTCCAAAAGCTAATGAACGAGATAGTTGTTTCCTTTAGTTAGTTGTAGTTAGTTGTTGTTTGTTACCAAAAGCCTACTTCTTGAAATGAAACTCAATTCGTCTGTTTTTATCGTTGGAATGAACCTTTCCATCAATTTTTCGTTGAGGTCAGAAATTTCTTCAACTAAAGTTTTTCGATAGAAAACATGACAAGCGCCCTAAAATTTACTTCCGACATTGTATTGCTCAGAAACGTCTTAATCAAAACTACTTATTTTACAAAATATTGAATCCAAACCATAAATCTAAAGTACGTAAGCAACTGATTACATTTTCGTTTTCTTGTATTATTAAAATATTGTCGATTCCAATTTCAAAGCATATTTTCAGCCATTGGAAATGCATTGCAAAAGATGATACGATAAAAAGATAACGATGGCTCCTAAAGTTAGTATCTTTCTATATCTAATATTCATAATTTTCTCTTTGTAAAATTGTCACGGCTGTCTCAATTGTCACTATACTCTCTCGTAGATAAATCCAAATTCTCCTCATTTAAATATATTTTAATAGGATAAAGTTTTAACAGAAAAGTGTAATATGAAATACAATTGGCTTTACATAATTTTGATGATATTGTAATGCTATTTATTTATGTCTATTTAATTTATAATGTCTTTATCAAAAGGTTCTTATCTAGATTTATTAAAAAGCACAATAACTGATATTAATTTATTTATCACTAAACATACATAATTTATTAAGAAGCGAACGTGACATTTATATCGCGAGCGCGAATCTTCTTTATTAACTGTCCCCATATAAGAATGTTGCATTTATATACGAAATCCTGATATACTAGAACAGCGTTGTCTTGCATCGAAAGATCGAGAAGCTTAGCCGGGCTCATTCACCATAATTTTGGTTCTAGACCTCTACCGAAATTTCTACAACAAAACAGAATTATTAGTCATCATATAGTTATTTTTAGGCCAGGATATTTATCGTAACATTGCCCCCCTCTTAAAAGATGGTTCCTCCTGGAACCTTGTCGGGACTGGAACCGGAACTGTATGCTGGTATCGGCAACTGGACCCTCTTTTACAACTTCCAGTTGTATAAAAATGACAAAGGACGGTTTTCTCTCCGCACCAGTAACTATGCGGATTGGAACAGACTAACACCTGGACTTCGGTGTCTTTAAAGATCTCCTCCACCATATTTCGGATAACCCTCCAATCTAATTGGCGGCACTCCAACTTTGGCATGGCTAACTTTTGCACGTCGGACTCTAGTACGTGCTCTCTCAATTGAAGTAAGGCTTCCCATACATCTCGATAGATAGGTTGGTCACGGGCAGTGTCTTTTGTTACCAGGTAGAAAAGGTAACGCGATGCATCTTGGAGTTTCAAGGTTTTACCGGGAGCTGGCACCTGGCATTGAAGTTCTGCAACTCGACCAAACTTCCTTCGAAAGACGGATGCCAACCCTGGTGCGTCTTTGATACTGGCCGGGATGGTAAGGGCCAGCGAGTAGTCAGCGGGGAGCGCGAGTAGATCTTGCTTTTCTTCAGTGGTAACACCATGTCTTGCTTTACCGGTACCTCCATAGGCACCCATGAATTCCTCAAACGTGAGGTCAGACACATCTTGGACTTGGTTTACTTCCACTTCTTCATCTACGTCGTGGTCAACTTCGAAAGACGCCAGCCGGTTATGGTGTACTATCATCGGCTTTCCCATCGGAATCTTGCTTATTCGGTAGATGGCATCGTTGATCTTCTCCATGGTGAGGTATGGACCTTCCCAAAACTGCTGCAATTTGGGAGAACAACCTTTTCGTTTCTTGGGATTATACAACCATACTTTGTCGTTCTTCTTAAAGCAACCCTTTTCGGCTTGTGTATCGTACCGTTTCTTCATTCTGTCGCTAGCGATCTGAAGGTGGGAACGGACCAACTCATGTACATCGTCCATTCTTCTTCGCAATTCGATCACATAACCTTCACCTGCTACATCTTCTCCAGGTCGACACCCAAACTCTAGATCACAAGGTAGTCGCATTTCGCGTCCGAATAGGACTTTGGCTGGTGTCTGGCCTGTTGATTCATTAACAGCAGATCTGTAGGCCATTGTGAAGAACGGAAGGTATTGGTCCCAGTCTCGTTGATGATCGGACACCATCTTTGTCAAATATTTGCCGACTGTCCTATTCATCCGTTCTACCATACCATCAGATTGCGGATGATATGCTGTAGTTCTTGTTTTCTTCATGCCTAGTCTATCACATATTCCTTGGAATAGATCGCTTTCGAAGTTCCTGCCTTGGTCACTATGTATCTCCAAAGGCACTCCAAATCGGCTGATATATTCTTGGATCAACTTATCTGCAACGGTGGCGGCCTTCTGGTCGGGAAGTGCGTAAATCTCGACCCACTTAGTAAAGTAATCCATTACTACCAACATGTACTTGCCTCCATTTTCACTTTCTGGAAATGACCCAGCGATGTCCAAAGCTATTCTTTCAAACGGGCTTCCAACATTATATTGTCTCATAGGAGCTCTCCTTTTTCGGTAAGGCCCGTTACTCGTGGCACAAATAATACATTTCTTACACCAGTCTTTTACATCGTCGGAACTGTTCATCCAATAAAACCGTTCCTGAATTCGCTGAAGGGTTTTCTTTACACCAAAATGCCCTCCCGATGGACTGTCGTGTAACTGACGAAGTACTTCGGCTATTCTGCTCTTTGGGATCACCAACTGTCTTCTCTTCTCTGAACCGTCATCATTTTCCAGGACTCGTTTGAGCAAGCCATCTTCCATGATAAATGAGTCCCACTGGGCCCAATACGTCTTAACTGCTGAGCATAGGTTTGATATTTCTTGCCAAGGTGGTCGACGGTTTTCCTCTTTCCATTTTCGAATTTTCTGTATAACTGGATCTCTCTCTTGTTCTTCCCTTATCTTAGTAGGCGTCCAGTCGTCGTTGACAACCGTCGTTCTTAGCACTGCTGCTTCCTTGGATTCCGTTTTGTTGCAGTGGGAACACTCTGCTGGGCATGGCCTTCTGGAAAGAGAATCAGCGTTTCTATGGCTAACTCCGGCCCGGTGCTCAATCTTAAAATCGTATTCTTGGAGTCGTTCGATCCACCTGGCTATCTGTCCCTCTGGATTCTTAAACTGCATCAACCACTTAAGGGCGGCATGGTCGGTTCGGATTAGAAACTTTCTGCCATAGAGGTATTGATAGAAGTGCTCTACTGATTTTACTACTGCCAGAAGTTCTCTTCTCGTGACGCAATAATTCCGCTCAGGTTTTGAAAGAACTTTACTAAAATATCCGAGGACTCGTTCCTGTCCTCCTTGAATCTGAGACAGCACTCCTCCAATTCCCACATTACTTGCATCGGTATCTAAGATGAACTCTCCTTCTGGCAGTGGATACCCCAAAATTGGTGCTGTTATTAAATGCTTTTTCAACGTTTCAAAGGCATTTTGGCAGTCTATATCCCAGCGGTATTATCTTGCTTCCTCTGTAAGTCGCGTTAATGGCTTAGCGATATCTGCAAACTTCTTAATAAACCTCCGGTAGTAAGTACATAGTCCAAGAAAACTTCTCACTTGATGTTTGTCAGTTGGTTTTGGCCATTCCTTAATGGAATCGATTTTTCCCTTATCCACGGCCACTCCTTCTTTACTGACTTTATGACCCAGATAATTGACTTTACCTTGAAATAGCTGGCATTTCTTGGGGTTTAGCATCAATTGGGCAGCTTTAAGTCGATTAAAAACGTTTTCTAAATTCCTCAAATGATCTTCGAATGTCTCCCCCAAGACGATTATGTCATCTAAATAAACCAGGCATATTTTCCAAGATAACCCTCTCAACACATTTTCCATAAGCCTCTCAAATGTCGCAGGAGCATTACAAAGTCCAAATGGCATAACGTTGAATTGCCACAATCCAGATCCTGTGGTGAAGGCTGTCTTTTCTTTATCTACTGGGTCCATTTCTACCTGCCAGTATCCAGACTTCAAATCCAAAGTAGAAAACAATTTACTTCCAGCCAATGTGTCCAATGTGTCATCGATCCGAGGCAGAGGATAACTATCTTTCTTGGTAACGTTGTTCAGCAAACGGTAATCCACACAGAACCTCGTCGTTCCGTCTTTCTTCTTAACCAGGACCACCGGAGAGACCCATGGGCTCGTAGAAGGTTCTATCACCCCGTCTTTCTTCATTTCCTGAACAATCGTTTCAGCTTCCTCTCTTTTCGCCTGTGGTAATCGTCGAGCTGTTTGACGAATTGGCTTAGCATTACCAGTATCAATTTTATGCTTAACAACCGTAGTTCTTCCCGTCTTTCCTCCTTTCGGTACGAAAATATCACGATACTGCCGAAGAAATTCCCTTAATTTCCTTTTCTCCATCTGATTTAGAGACTGTCCTGCAACTGCAACCATTTGGTCGAATTTATCGTTGGAATTATCAGATGTTGTCGCCTGACGGATTATGGATGTCACAGGTACACAAGTTCCTACTTTTGTCTCTTTCTTTATGGTCACTGGGTAGTCGTTGACATTGATAAGTCTCACAGGAATTTCTTTAGCCGATTCACTTTCCAATTATGATTCCACGGCCAACCTCATCGTCGTGGTTCCAAGGCTCCATCATAACAGGTCTCCCTTCGTCTACAATTCCCTGTAGTCGCGCTACTATGATCGTTTCGCTTCTCGCAGGCACGACTGTATCTTCTGTAATGGCTGCTTGCACAGTGTTGTCATTATGTGGATGGAGAAATACCTCCTCGTTGCCAACTTTGATTATCTTATTCTTAAAATCCAATTGGAATCCATGCATATTCATTACGTCCATTCCTAATATAACATCCTCTTCGATGTCAGCAACTATAACAGTATGGACAAACTTTTCTGCCCCAATTCCCAATTGTACCTGGATTTCTCCATGAATGTTGGCATTTTCACCTGTAGCGGTCCGAAGTCGTAACCTCGTTGGTAACAGTTTCTTTCGGCTGTTTATAACTGTCGGGCGTATAATGGTTCTGGTCGCTCCGGTATCCACCAACAACGTATGCTTTTTACCATTTATGTCTCCATCTACATATACACTATCTTCACGGCATTTCAAAGAAGCTATTAGTATGAGAGGGTCTTTGGAAAAGTTCTGGGTCGAAGCTGCCCCCCTAAGGCTGACCCGTTCTAGTTTTCCTGATGGTGAGTTTCTTGATTTGCGTCGTACCTAGGGTGCTTACAGGAGCTTCGTACGTGTCCTATTTCGCCACAATTCCAGCATCTGATGGTCTTCGTTTTCTTGTATGTCATGCTTTTCATCATATTAACGAGCTGGTCGAGTTTATCTTCATCTCCTTCCTCTTTTACAGTCCTAACTTTACTGTACCCGCCAGAGGCCTGCGTAGCTGACTCGTATTCGAGGGCGGCGGATAGGACATCAACCAGCGTCTTGTGACGAGCTAATCGCAGTGTTCTCTGCATTTCATGATCACGAAGACCATCAATAAACGTCTGAACGGCCAATTTTTCCATCATGTCTTCGGGAGCTGTTGGATAAGCATATCGTACTAATCTGGCAATATCTACCTCATATTCTTGAAGAGTCTCATCTTTCTTCTGTCTACGATTTTTAAGCTGCGACTGATATACATGCTCCAAATGTTCGTGGCCATATCGCATATTTAACCTCTTCTTAAGTTGTTCGAAATCATCCGTCTCTTCTACGGCTATGGTCTGAAGCACATCTAAGGCATCTCCTCGAAGAGCGATAGTCAGGTTTACAGCCTTTTCTTTTTCAGACCATCCATTTGCTCTTGCGGCTGATTCGAATTGTTTCATGTAGTTGTTCCATGATGATTTTCCGTCGAAAGTTGGGACTTTAACATGAATAGAACCTCCACTTCCTTCAAATTTCGGCCGTGTCTCCAACTTACATTTCGTCTCGTCTTCTTTTATCTCCACTGTAATCGGATTGTTTCCTCTCTCTGCTGTCCCTGTTTCCTCCAGCTTCTTTTCCATCTCTTTCCATATCTTTTCTTCGAAGGCCAACATATCGGCAGCAACTTGGTTTTTTAACGACGACATTCTATCGTCGAGGGCAGACATCTCAGAAGTGACTTTAGAGATTTCCAAAGAGATGTTAGCAGAAACTTTGCTTTCCAAAGAAGAAATCTCGTTAGAAACTTTGTTCTCCAATGATGCGATGTCACCAGAAACTTTGTTCTCTAATGATGCGATGTCACCAGAAACTTTGTTCTCTAATGATGCGATGTCACCAGAAACTTTGGCTACATCACCAGAAACTTTGGCTACATCACCAGAAACTTTCGAAATCGACGAGAGGACAGCATCTTCAAATATATGTCTCTGGATCTAGTCCTTCTTCTAGCAAAGCGTTCTTTAGTCGTTGGACTAACTCCTTTTTTCCGGTAGAAGCTAATTCTCTGTCTTCGAGATGTCTTCTTAAATTCGTCACTGTGAGCTCATAAATCGTAGCCATTTTCACAATTTATTTTACGTATTCCACTATTCCGACACCAATGTAATGCTATTTATTTATGTCTATTTAATTTATAATGTCTTTATCAAAAGGTTCTTATCTAAATTTATTAAAAAGCACAATAACTGATATTAATTTATTTATCACTAAACATACATAATTTATTAAGAAGCTAACGTGACATTTATATCGCGAGCGCGAATCTTCTTTATTAACTGTCCCTCCATATAAGAATGTTGTATTTATATACGAAATCCTGATATACTAGAACAGCGTTGTCTTGCATCGAAAGATCGAGAAGCTTAGCCGGGCTCATTCACCATAATTTTGGTTCTAGACCTCTACCGAAATTTCTACAACAAAAATTATTAGTCATCATATAGTTATTTTTAGGCCAGGATATTTATCGTAACAATATATTAAATAACTTCTGAGTTTAGTCCACAGTCTAATTTAGCTTAGCTTAACAGTATTTTAGGTAAAATATTAACAATAAGATATATGTGTAGAGTTTAAAGTTTTTATCATTTTTATTGTTACAAACGTTACTAATTTTCCAAATGTTGACATTGTTTATAATTACATACAATTATTTCCAAGGCTGTAGCGAGGAAGTAGTATCTCGAATATTATCATCATAGAATACTCATGTTTTACTATTCTACACATACTCAAAAATGTTTTGCATATTATCTGTAACGCCACTGAACGTTTCTCATTTGAAATTTTTTGCACTGATTTTTTTTGTCTACTAAAATAATGTATTTTGCTTGTTTGTTGTTTCTTACTCGTCGCAAAGATTCTCAGTATTCATATTGCGTTCATCAGTTTTCTAAAACCGATATTTGTAAAAATTGGTTTGCGTTTGATTCACTTTGTAGTGAACAATATGAATACACAAGTGATATTTGAGTTCAACAGAGCTAGAATCGTTACTTTGATTGAGGAAGGCCACACACAAGTCGACGTTGCTGTCCGGGTTGGAGTTAATCAGAGTGATGTGTCTCGGATTGTGAAAAAATATCGGGAGACGAATTCTGTTAGCGATCGTCCAAAAAGCGGAAGACCCATAATTACTACCAATGTCCAAGAACGCATTTTAACGTTAACTGCCCGGAGAAACCCCTCTATGACTGCCCCAGCTATTAGAAGAGAGCTCCAGCAAGCTCATAATATTGTAATTTGCGATCAGACTTATAGAAACAGGTTACATTCGGTGAATTTATTTACAAGAAGACCATTGTTTGTACCAAAGCTTACATTAGAGCAGAAAAGGACTCGACTGGAATGGGCCAATGAACGTTTACAATGGCTTGACAACAGATGGGGAAACGTGTTATTTTCTGATGAAACCAAAATTAGCCTTTTGTCGGATAATCGCCGAATTAGGATTTGGAGGAACCGAAATCGACAGTATAGACTTAACCAAGCTGTCCAAACAGTCCTATATCAAGATAGCTAAATAATGTTTTGGGACGGCATCATGCTAAATAATAAAACTCCTGTAATTCCTATTGTTGGTAACATGAATGGACAAATTTATATTGATACCATTCTGAGGCCTGTTGTACGCTTGTGGCGAGGAGCTGTTGGTCCAGAATTTATTTTTATGGACTACAATGCGCCTCCCCACCGTAGGAGACATGTGGCAGATTTTTTAGAGTCAGAATATATCGTCAGATTACAATGGCCGCCTTACTCACCTGACTTCAATCCCATTGAGCACGGATGGGATATGCTCAAAAGAAAAATTCAGTCCCGGCAGCCACCCCCAAGGACACTACAAGACCTTAGAATAGCAGCAATTGAAGAATGGGGCACCATGGACCAGAACTACATTAATACACTTATAAGAAGCATAGGACATCGCATTCAGTTTTGCATTGATGCGCAAGAGGTGGAAATACGACATATTAAGTATTAGTCCCTATTCTGTACAAATTTAAAAAAATATATTTATATATAAATAATAATAATAAATTGTTAATCCTTTAAATTTTGTTTAGTGTTTTTTTCAAAACATACAATTTTATATATATATATATATATATATATATATATATATATATATATATATATATATATATATATATATATAAACAAAACAGAATTATTAGTCATCATATAGTTATTTTTAGGCCAGGATATTTATCGTAACAATATATTAAATAACTTCTGAGTTTAGTCCACAGTCTAATTTAGCTTAACTTAACAGTATTTTAGGTAAAATATTAACAATAAGATATATGTGTAGAGTTTAAAGTTTTTATCATTTTTATTGTTACAAACGTTACTAATTTTCCAAATGTTGACATTGTTTATAATTACATACAATTATTTCCAAGGCTGTAGCGAGGAAGTAGTATCTCGAATATTATCATCATAGAATACTCATGTTTTACTATTCTACACATACTCAAAAATGTTTTGCATATTATCTGTAACGCCACTGAACGTTTCTCATTTGAAATTTTTTGCACTGATTTTTTTTTGTCTACTAAAATAATGTATTTTTGCTTTTTTTGTTGTTGAGTGCCTGCGTAGCGCAAGCGGTAGGATGCTTGACTCGCAAGCCGGTGGTCCGGGGTTCGAATCCCACCGCCGGCAAGAACATCTAGACATTTTAAAAATGTCTATAGGCCCCAGGTCGACTCAGCCTGAATAAAAATGAGTACCTTGGGTAAAACCAGGGGTAATAATAGACGGTTGAAGCGTAGCACTGGCCATGTTACCTTCCTTGTATACCGTAGGCCCTAGATATAGCAGACTACCCTGCTATACTCCCAAAGCCGCGACAGCGGTATAAAACGGGAGACTATTATTATTATTATATATATATATATATATATATATATATATATATATATATATATATATATATATATATATTAAAGTATTTTGTTAAAAAACATTAGATTTCACCAGATTTGGTGAATAATTTTGAAAATATTACATTATGCAAAACATTTTTGAGTGTGTATATATCTAATAGTATATTCACAAAGTATTCTCTTATATACAGTTGTATTTTTATAAACATATTATGGCAGCTTATCTAAAATCTCCTCATTCTTTTAAAGTCAACGTTATATTACATATTTATTACACTGCATTAATTCAAGCGTGTAAGAATCTACAATTGTTAAGACATATTAGGAAAATCAGGGCTTTATCGGTTAGGTTAGGTGGCCTTGACATAACGGTTGTACTTTCTTGCTTTAATTTCGTCCAGTGGTTTTGTGCTTTTTGGACTATAATAGTGCTGTTGATTTTTCATAGTTGTTTGCATTTTACAACAACAATAACCGACTGATAACAACTAGCTGGTTTACAAAAAATCCGGAGGATATCTAAATTTTAATACCAACGTACCTATAACCCATAAAACAAGTGATGTATTTAGTCTAACTGACCGACCAATTAAGCTATTCAGCTCACAATTCCAGAATCTTTCTGGTCCATCTATCATCCGTTAATCTGGCAACATGTCCGGCCCAAGCCCATTTAGCCATGGGTATTTTTTCAACTGTATCTGTGACTCCTGTTCTTCTTATTTCTAGGTTTAGTACTTTATCTCTGATGGTAATACCTAATATTGATCTTTTCATAGCGCGTTGTTTAACTCTTATTTTATCTATTGTTCTTTTTGTCAGAGTCAGTGTTTCTGCACCATATGTAAGAACCGGTAAAACGCACTGGTTAAAAACCTTTCTCTTTAAACAAACTGGGATAATAGACTTGTTATTCAATCTACCAAAGGCAGCCCATGTGAGACCTATCCTTCTTTGTATTTCAGTTGGCTGATTATCTCGGCCTAAGCGAATCTCATGCCCTAGATATTTGTAAGCTATTACTTGGTCGATGCTATGACTCTCAATCAGAATTTTACCGCTGACTACAAGGTTGGTTATAAATTTTGTCTTTGAGGTGTTAATTTTAAGACCAATTGTTTTTGACACTTTATAGAGCATATGCAGCATTTTTGTAGCTTTATCAACTCTGAACGTTTCTCATTTGAAATTTTTTGCACTGATTTTTTTTGTCTACTAAAATAATGTATTTTGCTTGTTTGTTGTTTCTTACTCGTCGCAAAGATTCTCAGTATTCATATTGCGTTCATCAGTTTTCTAAAACCGATATTTGTAAAAATTGGTTTGCGTTTGATTCACTTTGTAGTGAACAATATGAATACACAAGTGATATTTGAGTTCAACAGAGCTAGAATCGTTACTTTGATTGAGGAAGGCCACACACAAGTCGACGTTGCTGTCCGGGTTGGAGTTAATCAGAGTGATGTGTCTCGGATTGTGAAAAAATATCGGGAGACGAATTCTGTTAGCGATCGTCCAAAAAGCGGAAGACCCATAATTACTACCAATGTCCAAGAACGCATTTTAACGTTAACTGCCCGGAGAAACCCCTCTATGACTGCCCCAGCTATTAGAAGAGAGCTCCAGCAAGCTCATAATATTGTAATTTGCGATCAGACTTATAGAAACAGGTTACATTCGGTGAATTTATTTACAAGAAGACCATTGTTTGTACCAAAGCTTACATTAGAGCAGAAAAGGACTCGACTGGAATGGGCCAATGAACGTTTACAATGGCTTGACAACAGATGGGGAAACGTGTTATTTTCTGATGAAACCAAAATTAGCCTTTTGTCGGATAATCGCCGAATTAGGATTTGGAGGAACCGAAATCGACAGTATAGACTTAACCAAGCTGTCCAAACAGTCCTATATCAAGATAGCTAAATAATGTTTTGGGACGGCATCATGCTAAATAATAAAACTCCTGTAATTCCTATTGTTGGTAACATGAATGGACAAATTTATATTGATACCATTCTGAGGCCTGTTGTACGCTTGTGGCGAGGAGCTGTTGGTCCAGAATTTATTTTTATGGACTACAATGCGCCTCCCCACCGTAGGAGACATGTGGCAGATTTTTTAGAGTCAGAATATATCGTCAGATTACAATGGCCGCCTTACTCACCTGACTTCAATCCCATTGAGCACGGATGGGATATGCTCAAAAGAAAAATTCAGTCCCGGCAGCCACCCCCAAGGACACTACAAGACCTTAGAATAGCAGCAATTGAAGAATGGGGCACCATGGACCAGAACTACATTAATACACTTATAAGAAGCATAGGACATCGCATTCAGTTTTGCATTGATGCGCAAGAGGTGGAAATACGACATATTAAGTATTAGTCCCTATTCTGTACAAATTTAAAAAAATATATTTATATATAAATAATAATAATAAATTGTTAATCCTTTAAATTTTGTTTAGTGTTTTTTTCAAAACATACAATTTTATATATATATATATATATATATATATATATATATATATATATATATATATATATATATATATATATAAACAAAACAGAATTATTAGTCATCATATAGTTATTTTTAGGCCAGGATATTTATCGTAACAATATATTAAATAACTTCTGAGTTTAGTCCACAGTCTAATTTAGCTTAACTTAACAGTATTTTAGGTAAAATATTAACAATAAGATATATGTGTAGAGTTTAAAGTTTTTATCATTTTTATTGTTACAAACGTTACTAATTTTCCAAATGTTGACATTGTTTATAATTACATACAATTATTTCCAAGGCTGTAGCGAGGAAGTAGTATCTCGAATATTATCATCATAGAATACTCATGTTTTACTATTCTACACATACTCAAAAATGTTTTGCATATTATCTGTAACGCCACTGAACGTTTCTCATTTGAAATTTTTTGCACTGATTTTTTTTTGTCTACTAAAATAATGTATTTTTGCTTTTTTTGTTGTTGAGTGCCTGCGTAGCGCAAGCGGTAGGATGCTTGACTCGCAAGCCGGTGGTCCGGGGTTCGAATCCCACCGCCGGCAAGAACATCTAGACATTTTAAAAATGTCTATAGGCCCCAGGTCGACTCAGCCTGAATAAAAATGAGTACCTTGGGTAAAACCAGGGGTAATAATAGACGGTTGAAGCGTAGCACTGGCCATGTTACCTTCCTTGTATACCGTAGGCCCTAGATATAGCAGACTACCCTGCTATACTCCCAAAGCCGCGACAGCGGTATAAAACGGGAGACTATTATTATTATATATATATATATATATATATATATATATATATATATATATATATATATATATATATATATATATATATATATATATTAAAGTATTTTGTTAAAAAACATTAGATTTCACCAGATTTGGTGAATAATTTTGAAAATATTACATTATGCAAAACATTTTTGAGTGTGTATATATCTAATAGTATATTCACAAAGTATTCTCTTATATACAGTTGTATTTTTATAAACATATTATGGCAGCTTATCTAAAATCTCCTCATTCTTTTAAAGTCAACGTTATATTACATATTTATTACACTGCATTAATTCAAGCGTGTAAGAATCTACAATTGTTAAGACATATTAGGAAAATCAGGGCTTTATCGGTTAGGTTAGGTGGCCTTGACATAACGGTTGTACTTTCTTGCTTTAATTTCGTCCAGTGGTTTTGTGCTTTTTGGACTATAATAGTGCTGTTGATTTTTCATAGTTGTTTGCATTTTACAACAACAATAACCGACTGATAACAACTAGCTGGTTTACAAAAAATCCGGAGGATATCTAAATTTTAATACCAACGTACCTATAACCCATAAAACAAGTGATGTATTTAGTCTAACTGACCGACCAATTAAGCTATTCAGCTCACAATTCCAGAATCTTTCTGGTCCATCTATCATCCGTTAATCTGGCAACATGTCCGGCCCAAGCCCATTTAGCCATGGGTATTTTTTCAACTGTATCTGTGACTCCTGTTCTTCTTATTTCTAGGTTTAGTACTTTATCTCTGATGGTAATACCTAATATTGATCTTTTCATAGCGCGTTGTTTAACTCTTATTTTATCTATTGTTCTTTTTGTCAGAGTCAGTGTTTCTGCACCATATGTAAGAACCGGTAAAACGCACTGGTTAAAAACCTTTCTCTTTAAACAAACTGGGATAATAGACTTGTTATTCAATCTACCAAAGGCAGCCCATGTGAGACCTATCCTTCTTTGTATTTCAGTTGGCTGATTATCTCGGCCTAAGCGAATCTCATGCCCTAGATATTTGTAAGCTATTACTTGGTCGATGCTATGACTCTCAATCAGAATTTTACCGCTGACTACAAGGTTGGTTATAAATTTTGTCTTTGAGGTGTTAATTTTAAGACCAATTGTTTTTGACACTTTATAGAGCATATGCAGCATTTTTGTAGCTTTATCAACTCTATCAGATATTAAAACGATGTCATCGGCAAATCTTAGGTGGTTCAGATCTTCCCCATTTAGGTGGTTCAGCCCACAATACCATTCTGAAAATCTGAAAAAAGTTACAAGATATCTTAGAAAACAATAATTATCCACCAGAATTTTACAACCATCTAATTAAAAGAGAAGTTGCATTATCAGAAATAAATCTAATTAAAATACCAAGCCAAAAAAATCCAAACCATACCTAGTAATAATAATAGTAATGTCACTAAATCAAACATTATATATCCCTAAAATACATGAATGGATTCTCTGAGCAAATGAAAATGTTGGCAAAATATGATATTAATGTTGGACATATATCGTCAAAAATATCCGGAAAATATTTTTCAAAATTTAAACCTAATGTTAATAAAGATCATCAGTCGGATGTTATATATTAAATAAATTGTAAAGACTGCAACTCAACATATATTGGACAAACACACGAATATCTGCATAGAAGTGTCGTTGCACACAAACAGTGTACAAACCAACAAATCAAACACAAAATGTACAGATTTTGGAAAAAGAACAAAACTACTACAAAAGATGCATATTGGAGATTATTAACATAAAAAAAGATCAAAATTCCATCAATAATAAGATAAGATGGAATGATATTCCATCCAGATCAAAGATCTTTCCAATATGTATCACAATTTAATAAATTGATTTAAATGCACCATGGCAGATGTTTAAAATACGATCCTGAACCACTAGTATTTTAAAGTACCTGCCATTTGTATTGGAGAGTCAAAAACCATTGCTGCGTTCCATGTAAAACCACTAAATAGTATAGACATAAAGTATATTATATAATGTTTATATACTTAAAGTGCTTATCGAAAAAGGAAAATAGCCGAAACCTTTAAGCAATAATTAAGTGTTTTATTTATAACAGATAGACAAACCCCCTCGAGATCGAGGGTTTAGTTTAGTTTTGTATGTTGGACGCTACCAGTGTTGGCGTAAGGAAGGAAGGGTAAGTACGTGCTATGCATCAGTTTCCAACTTTCCTTTGAACCGTGTTGATTTACCGACAAACGACGTTACTACACGCTTCGACCATAAATAGACAGTTTTGCTCTATCCCAGGGATCGTAAACCACAAATCTTGAGAGGAAGAACGGTATTCCACGTTACGTTGGTTGCCTTCTTTAGATTTAGATTAGAACAAAAAGGGATTCGATTCTGACTGAAAATAAAAAAACTTTGCTTTATAATACTTAATACAGGGTGTTTCATAATATGTCAAATTAAGGCTGTTTTAGCAGTCCAAGCAAACTGCGATTTGAAATGGGCGTATCACTTACTTTTCTACACTGCTTACGCGAGACCATCTTTACTCAGTGCCGCCGGCCGACGGGTAGTTTAATGAAAACAAATACATTATTCTCCATTCAAATTAGTTTTAACACGAACTAACTGACCGTACGTTCATGAGATTTGACGTCACGAAGGCGATAACGATGAAACTAAGCGCCAATGATGAGTAACACGTTTCACTATTAAATTTCAGTAATTTTTAGCAATTTTCTTTAAAGTTGGAACACGCTTTTCTCGATTATTACTGGACACAGAAAGGTGAAACAAAAATCAACGATTACAGAAAAAAAACTCTTTCGAGTGATGGGCGTAAAAAGTTTGGTTATAATAGAACGTTAAACAGTATATTCCAATTTTTCAACAGAAGTTTCAAAAAAATAAAAAAAGTAAAACCATCAGTTTAAAGGCAACATAATTTCAAATAACGTGTCCAAATTTCGAGACATTTTGTCGGTAAATAACAGAGAAAACACTGTCCCTAGGTTTTGGTGCACCGATAAAACAGCCTTAAATCACTCATTCCGGGGACAAAAATAAATTGATTGAATCCAACTTACCTTAGTACAAAAGTGTACATAAAAAAAGTTACAGCCCTTTGAAGTTACAAAATAAAAATTGTTTTTCATTATCTCCTAAACTACTTGACATTTTGTAATAAAAAGGGACACGTTACTGTCTTGTTCTGAAAGCATTTTTCATACAAAAGAAACAACAAAATCTAAGCGCACAGAAAAAATTTAAGGGGATGTGCAGCCCTAAATCCCCCCAAACTTTTGAGTACGTCCAAATCAAATGAATTTTGTGGCAACATTAATTTAACACATTATTTTTAATGAATCTTATCACTTTTTTCAAAAAACAGTTTTTATTGAGTTACGGCCCTTTTCATTAACCTTTAAAAAATTACGTGCAACTAAATAAATAGCTTAAATGAATTAACAAGTACAAAAAATGTCTGTAACCTCTATCAATTTGATATTAAAATAAATGTTCAAAATGACCCCCATTTTCTTCAATACACATTCGGTATCGCTTTAATAAGGAAAACCGAATGCGCTGAAAAATCATCAATTTCGTCAGAAAAATTGATGATTTTCAGCGCATTATTCTAACCCTTAATTGTTGTTCGTCCTCTATTGTTACACTTTCTCTTTCATAAACCTCCAAAAGCAAAAGTCCATGGGGTTAAGACCTGGACTTCATTACTGTAATGCGGTGGAGCGCCATCTTGTAGAAACCACATATTTTGCCTAATTGCAATATTCACTTCTTCCAAATACTCTTGTAAATCGTTTGCCAAAAACTGCAACTAATTATCACCATTTAAATTGTTGGGAAGAAGTACTGCGCCTATTAGATTGTTATCCACATTTCCTGCCCAAACATTAACTTTGAAAGTCCTTTGGTAATGAGTCGTTTTTTTGGCGTGAGGATTTTCGTCGGTCCAAATGTGCTCGTTATGATGGTTTGTTATTTCATTTCTACTGAAGGTAGCCTCGTCGGTAAACAAAATATTTCTAATAAAATTAACATTTCAGGATAATCTTCAACCAATAACTCTTGAACCGTTGTTAAGTGATAGGGTTTTAAGCAGCTGATCCTTCAAACGCCTCCAAACCCTTACGTGAGGAACATTTAGTTGAGTAGCTATTACCCTTGTACTTGTTTCAGGGACTTCTTCAATGATTTCTAAAATGTCTTCATCAGTTGCATCCATTATTGGACGACCATTATTGCCAGCAACTTGCGGTTGGAATGTACCCATTTCCCGTAAACGACGATCAATGGTCAGAAATAATCGTCTATCGGGTGTATTTCGATTGGGGTATTTTACTGCATAACGCCTTGCGGCTGCTGCACTATTTCCTTGACATTTACCTACGATATTCCCGATAGTTTATTGAAATCATAATTTAATCTGATCCAACTTACCCAAAGTAAAATACATATCTGCCATTTCCTGAAATGTGTAGGCCATTGCAATATCAAAATTTTTAATATTAATCTTATTCACACAATAAATGATAGCTTCAAATTATTGACTATTATTGATGGAACTGTTTGTAATTATTGTATCCGTAGAAACTAATTGTAATTTTATGGCCAACTAGGAAAAAACTAGTTTTTCGAAAAAGTGATAAGAGGCAAAAAGTTTTAAAAATAATGTGTTAAACTAATGATGCCACAAAATTCATTTGATTTGAAAGTACTCAAAAGTTTGGGGGGATTTAGGGCTGCACACCCCCTTAAAATTTTTCTGGGCGCTTAGATTTTGTTGTTTCTTTTGTGTGAAAAATACTTTCATAACAAGAAAGTAACGTGTCCATTTTTATTACAAAATGTCAAGTAGTTTAGAAGATAATGCAAAAAAACAATTTTTATTTTGTAACTTCAAAGGGCTGTAACTTTTTTTGTGTACACTTTTGTACCAAGTTAAGTTGGATTCAAGCAATTTATTTTTGTCCCCTGATACCGTGTAGTACGAGGAGTATTAAAAATTCACGTCGAAAGGGATACCGGTAACTCATCCATCATTAAATCAGACCTAGTTAAAAGTGTTGTTTTTATGTTGTTATTATTAAGTAGGAATTATTGGCATTTACTTATTTGCTAATGAATGAATGAATGAATATAATTACTTACGTCGTCACTTTTCTTCTGCAGTTATATCTAAAATTTCCACTTTGAAATCTAACTCTAATTTTTACAAAACTCACTTATCGGCTGCAAGAATTAAACTGTGCCGCGTCACCCACTTTGAGAACCTCTGGTCTAGGTTTAAGATACTTGGTGGTGAAATGGAGTTTTTACATTGTTGTATAATTAACTTTGATATCTCGAATCGCTTAGCTGTCAATTATTAAAGTATTGTATAACATAACTGCGAACGGTTGAATAAGAAAACCAATTTGTTAATATATGGTGTTGCTTCCTCTAGCTTAGATTATGGCTTGCATTCTTCGAGGCAAAATGTCCTACCACTCCTCTAAGCGCAATATACCAGGTTCATTCTTTTTCGTATCTGGTCTTTCGCGGCTTCTTATACGTTTACCTAAATAGATCCAGACATGCTCAATAGGATTTCCATCCGGGGAGCGTGAGGGTCGACTTAATTGCTCTATTTCAACTTCAATCAGGTGTTCTGTTCTGGAACACACCTTGCGCAATGTGGTCACACATTCTCATGTATGGGAATAAAGTCGTTGCACATAAAAAGTTGGCTGACATATAATTAATGTATTTTCGTACTGTCAGTGTTCTATTTTTAATAAAAAATCTTTTCAATAATAATACCTTTCATTGAATTGCCGGTCCATACCATTAGCGATCTTCCTTTATGATGAAACTGAAGCTAAAAGTACACGTCATGAATCTTTCATCCGTTTGCATCCAAATGCGATCCCCTGCCATGCGAAACTGCTAAGTAAAGGTGACGAGCTTCTAAATATCGCCAAAACGAGAAAAGTTAGATACTTTGCACATGTGATGAGAGCTAGTAAGTACCATATTCATCGCCTGGTTATCCAGAGAAAAGTAGAAGGCTAGAGATGGATTGGTCGTAAAAGGCTCTCATGGTTGTGAAATATAAGAGGTTGGACCGGTCTGTTTAATGAATTGTCATAGGGATAGTCAACGTTTGAACACAGGCACTGCACCGAAAGAAGAAGATTCATTTGAAACGATTTGCGGCTTTTTTTCCAAAATTTAATGCTTTATCATCCCGGCGGAATAATCCGAATGATGTATCCAATATATTAACGTATGATCTAATTAACTGAAATATAGTAAGTACCTGTCTATAATTATATAATTTCATTTGGTATTGTAAAAAATATTAACTTATATTTATGTTTCAACTTTCAAGCTGAAACATATTGCCAATGTTTTAAATATTGATAATCTAAAATGAAAATATCGATACAATAAATTCAATGAACAAAGTACACCTAGTCTAAGGAAGGGTAAATACACCAAAATGTTACGAGTTTGGTCCACAATAGGAGCAAATTGACAATATCAACTTTAAAATTCCAGTTTAATATTTATAAAAGCTTTTAATGCAGCCATTTCGTACTAGAATATTTTCCCATAAATATCAAAAGTTATAAATCCCAAAAATATAATCGAAAATCTCTAAATCTGGTATAAAAGCATCCATCGCGTCCTATTAGTATTCCAAATACGGCGTGTGACAAACACCCTCTTTGAATGCCGATGAACGTCTCGAAGACCGCCGCCGCGGACCGGTTCAAGGACGAAAGGATTTCGAGGCATATTTTATTGAAATTCGTGAATTCTTTTTGGTTTAGTTAAGAGGATCCTATAAAAAATGAGAGGGTTTTGCGATCCGGTTCATTACTAAAACATGCTCAAGAAAAAATGTCGCGTAGGATGTTGTGTATTTTAAAAGATTACGGATGAAAACGACCAGTTGGCATAGACAGACTATTTGGCTTGTGTTTATCTAAATATGAGATCTAGTAGTCATACTAAATATTAAATAAAGACGTTGGTTACATATTTTATGTACAACTTCCTATGTTAATATTTTGTCATAAAATGTGACCAATATTAGCTTCTTTATTATTTACCTACTTATTTATTCACATTACTTGCTGAGCGCTATTACTATAGAATTAAATTATATTCTAGTTTTTACATGAAACATAAAATGTTGAAAAACTCGAGCTCTAACTGCAATCTACAAACATTTAAATAAAGTGAGATCCATAGCAATTGGATCTAAATCTGGATTATAAAGTGGCAGTCGTAATTTACTTATGTAAAAAATTTCTAATATTATCAATAGAATGTTTAATAAATTAATATTTATAATAAGATGATCAATCTCATATTTAATAAATCGACGTTTTTGTAATTTAATCGTATACAGGGCAATACAAAGTAATCTTAAAAATTGTTATGGGTGATTCGTCATTAAATTTAAGACTGAAAGTTCCATAAACATGACTGTGTCGTAAGTTTTGGTGTTATTAAGATACAACGTGTTGAATACTCATGTAATAAACGAACTGTGACTGTGTAAATCAACTTATTTGACATCAAAAACTTACAAATACATTGGTATCAAATAATTAATATTTCTGATACTTAGTTATTTATTAATGTTTCAAACCATAATTATATCTTACTATTTAAATCAAAGAATATTGGTGAACGACCTAGAACTTTGATGTTTTCATATTTTAAAGATCAGGTTCTTCAACTTATTAACGACAATCTAGAAACAAGTATCACAGATGACAGATATTGCTCAACAAAGAAGTTTGTACAAAACCGTTTGTGATGTTTCAAAAGAAAATTGATACGTGTTCTAGCTTTGCTGTCTAATGACTATTAGCTGCCAGTGTATTATTGCCAATGGTTTTTAGAGAAAATTGCAAACAATCACAATTTTGCTATTATTCTATTGTTTATCGATGAAGCCAACTTCTCAAGAAATGGCATCATGAGTTGGAGTAAGATTGCAACAACCTTTTGGTAACAAAATTTCATTTGGGATTGTCGACTATTATCTGTTAGGACAAATATTTCTTATGAAACGATTAATGGGTAAAGTATAATAACCTTCATTTTCTGAAAAATAAAAGCTCTTTTGGAAGATGTACTCTTGGAATTACGAGACATATTATGTGGTTCATACATCTCATGCATAACGATTCTGTTCCACATTTTGCAGAAACATTACGGAAGTTTTTAAATAACGTTTTTTAAGTCCGTTGGATAGGACGAGGTCCACATACATGGCCCACAAGGTCATACAATCAGATTTTAAAAGTATTATTTCATCCACTGCTGGCTAAAATACTGGAATCTTTAGTTATAGTAGGAGGAGTCCATTTTGAACATCTGATCTGAATTGTATTACTTTTATATCATATATATTATACAGCATGTTAATGTTTAATCATTTTGGAAACCAGTGGCCTCATCAATACATTTCACTTAATGACAACTCTTTTATTCCAAAATTAAATAAATACCCTGTATCTCAAGAACAATATTTATCACAGATATTTACAGGAACTCATAAAATTATAGCAAAAGAAGTGAACTGTGCCCCCCTTTTGTCAACGGGCTATAGTACAGTATAAAAATTCATTCTCCAATGCTATAGTATAGTTTCCAAATTTTGGGCACTCATTCTCAGAATTTTAATATGTTAAAACGACGACATTGGTGTCAAGCTGTTATTTTAATTTTTATCTTCTATTTTACATCAACGAATATACAGAGAATGCGAAAGAAACCTGAGCGACAATCAATTTGGATTTCGTATGGGGCTTGGTACAAGGGAGGCATTATTTGGCCTCCAGATATTACTGCAAAAATGCCGAAATCAGCGAAAAGACGTGTTGCTCTGTTTTATCGACTACGAAAAAGCATTTGATCGAGTAAAACACACAGAACTCATAGAAACCCTAACACAACATAGTATAGACCATAACACTGTAGCACTTATTAAAAAACTATATTGGGATCAAATACACAGGTCTGACAGCAGAATTGCCAATAAAAAGAGGAGTTCGTCAGGGCTGTGTTCTTTCTCCTAACAAGACAACTTAACATACGCAGACGACACCGTCATTATTGCGGACAGTGCTGAGAGTTTACAACGACTTTTTAATGTCATAACCAGGGAGATAACTTGGGACTAAATATAAACACAAATAAAACAAAAGTAATAGCTGTTACACGTGTACCAAATGTCGACATTAATATTTGTATCTATAACAAACATATAGAACCAGTACAAAGACTCCAGTATCTTGGTTGCTGGATAACAAACTATCTTGACCACGAGGTCGAAATACGTGCTCGTATAGAATATGCTAGGTCCGCATTTCAACGAATGAAAACATTCCTAATAAACTCTACGTTATCGTTGGATATCCGATACCAATTTGTAAAAACGTTTATTTATTCCATATTGCTATACGGAGTGGAAACATGGACTCTCGGAATTACAAGTATGAGGCGTATAGAAGCCTTTGAGATGTGGGTTTTTCGAAGGATGCTGAAGATCTCTTAGACAGATCACGTGACCAACAACGAGGTGCTAAGAAAAATGGGTACTGAGAGAGAACTCCTAAATATTGTAAAAACAGAAAAACTAGTTATCTAGGACATATTTACTGAGGAGAAAAATACAACCTTCTACGACTTATAATTTAAGGGAAAGTGGAAGGAAGAAGAGGTCCAGGAAGAAGAAAATGCTCCTGGTTGAAGAATGTAAGAGACTGGACAGGCATGGACACACATTCGATACTAAGAACAGCTCAAGATAGAGAGCAATTTGCTGTAGTTATAGCCAACTTTCAGTAATGGAGAAGGCACCTTAAAGAAGAATCTTCTATTTTGTTCGTTCCCAGGTAGCCAAATCGTCTTGAATATCAGGAGTTTTGTATTTGTAAGAAATCTCATAAAATGTTTTAACATCAAAAAATATAAAACGAAAATATAGAAATATAATGAATACAGGAAAAACCCAAGAACAAATAATATAAAAGCCAACAAAAGAAAGATAAAAGAAGTAATTAAAAAAGTAAACCTACAAGATAAGGTAAATTTTAGGCACATATATTGAAGAGGGAGAAATAAGATTACAGAAAATAATAGCTTGAGTTATTTTATTCTATATATAAGAATTTAAAAATGAAGATGGTTTGACTACGTGTTGTAGGTGATAATGAAAAAAATGGGTTAAGACGATATTTTCGGGTTTTTGCAAGTACTGTCCCAGCTCTAAGATAATTTCCCCCCTATGTGTGAAAATACTGCTTGTGTCATATATTTCAAATTCAAATGAGATAATAATATCACTTAGTGATATTTTGGGTATTATCACATGAAATTTATTGAGCTTGGGACTTCATTTCGCAAAAAGAAGTCATGCAATTTTTAATCCAAATATTTGGTGTCTTTTTCTAAGTAACTGTTCCATCTGCTTCCAATATCTTTAAGGGATAGATACATTATCCAATTTTAGTTCACTTTTTTTTTATAATTTTGTATTCTCGTCGACACTTGATAAGGTCAGTACACAAAGTAACGAGGTAGTTGACCAACAGACTATTATTCCTTTCACGAAGTCCAGAATAAACCTTTTATATATCGAAGTTTTTCTCATTCCGAGAAATTTGGACAAAGAGCTCAACTTTGATTACTTTTAGCTTTCGAAATTGTGTAATATCTTCATTATGAAACCAATCTCTTACTGTTACTGCAGTATGTGGACTTGTATTATCCTGCATGTAAAGCAAATCATGACCTAGAGCAATGGCAAATGGAAGGTTTAAAGATACGATCAATATAATGAGATTGATTCAAAGTGCCTTCTACAAAAACGGGAACAGTTGGATGATGAAAAATTATTTCAGCCCACATAATAAGTTGTAGACCACTATATAGACGAACACCCTGTACGTGCATGAGTTTCTCTTGTCCACCAGGTCCTCTCCAAACTCCCACTCTTTAATCAGGTTAGAGACAAAACCTAGCTTCATAGTGAATAACACAGAACTCCATTCTTGTAAGTTCCCTGCACATGTTCTTGTGTCCACCTTAATCTGAGTCCACGATTTCCATGACGTAACACGGGAACCCTCACTGGACGTCTATCGTGCAGGTCAATTTCATGTAATCTATTCCTATTTCGAAGGCCCCATAGGGTTCACGTACCGATCCTGTCGAATAGTAGTTTCACGTTGAAGACCCCTATGTCTTTCAGCGGCATTACCAAATTGTTCATATCGACGCCACAATCGCGAAATCAAGCTCCAAGATACGTCAAAATGACGTTCAACATCAGCTTGTGAAACACCAGTCTGAATCATATTCACAGCACTTACCATTTGAACATGTCGACAGCTCCTTAAACCGTTTATCTTGTTTTAGTAAAATTTTAAACGAAATACAGACTACCTTTAAAATTTGACTCACTATTTCTTTACAATTTGAAGCAATTAATCATAATATGTATTTGAGGCGCTGTCACTTTTGCCTTAATAAAACAGTGCAATTGACAGATTAATTTACATGGCATATCTTGATTTGTAGAGAACAATCTTTCAAATCGAATGGTATGTATTAATAAAAGAGTTTTTAAGTTTTTATTGAAAAAAGTGGAATAATAATGGTGTTCCTTGAGACATTTTGATGTGTGTAGTTACGTTAATGATCGGTCACCATCATTTTTGAGAACTTAGTGGATACAATTTTGAAACTAAATTTTAGTACTCTTCTCAGATAATAAATACATGTTTTATCCTTATCATTTAATGGTTCCCTAGAGAAATTTAGTTGTTGAAGTTAATAAAGAATAAAAGTCCAAGCGGTAAATTATTAATATAGTTTATATAAAAATTTACTACAAACTTTTTGTTTCCGCTGAATTTGTCTAGTAACTATACGTCCCACCAAGTTCTCTCAGTTTGGTATTTACCGTTATATAAAGATGAGGAACAGAATAAAAAAGAGTATTTTTAGTTAAATTAAAATGATTTACTAAAAGATCCCATTAGACAAATGCAATGCACCACCTGCGATGTTCTAAATTGTAACGGATAAATATCGAAGCGTTCAAGCATTTAATGTAATAAACATAACCACTTACAACACCATTAAACAAAATAATAACTAGAAAGACAGAATGTGACATTAAGTGCTCACAATTGTTGAATTGCATCCTGTCTGCAATGACTTTGCAGTGGATTACCTACAAATGAGTGTAGAATTAAAAAAGAATGAAAATGCATTGCGAATATCCGCCACTGTGTCTGTAGGGTATTCACGGTGATTTGAATGTTTTTGCGATAATGAGAATTTTCTGAGAAGGACCTACCAAAAGTACCAAAACCAAGACAAAATCCAAGATTTCATCGACACCTATTATGAAAAGCATTGTAACTTACTTTTGCTTCATTTAGAGGAGAGCGATTTAAAAAAAATTCCAGATTTTATTTTTGTACTTCGTCAGTTTTAAAATTTTTGTAGTTTTTTTGAATCCATATTTTATAACTTTTCCTCAGCTTTTCACTTTCACGTACCGAATTGTTGTTAAAAATACTGGTCCTGATTTAGGTCGAGTTATAATACCTAGTTTTTCAAGATTTTAGGTGAAGATCATTGTAACTGGTTTATACAATGATATTTCAACAAAGTATGTTTCTGTGATTATCTGCATATAAATGGTAACTAATAAGTGTATATCAAAATAAAGAGATTATTATTACTTTTTTTATTGCTTTTACCTTAACGTGATCTTTTTACTCAAACAAGTATCTAAGAATTCACATCATACATACTAACAAGAAATAAATAAAATAATATCTGTTGTAAAAATATAACACCCTATTTTATGACATTTTTAGATCGATAAAAATGAGATGATTCTAAAAAAGTATAATACTCGGGGTCTAATGGATATAATTTGAAATATATGCGCTTAGAAAATAAATTATTTATTATCAATTGCAAAAAAGTAGCCTACTACTAGTTTTTAGTGAAATGTAATTATTTTTAGTAACGTTCAATAACAATTAAGTAGTACAATAATTGTATTATTTCGTGAATGTTCTGTATTATTGCTTAGAATTAATTTGAAGTAGAAATGAATTTGAGTGTAAAGCAAAGAATTGAAATACTCATGATGATTGGATATGGAGACTAATCGCGAATTCAGAAGGAAGTGTGCAATTTATTTAATGACAAATATTCAGAAAGGCCCATAACGCAGTCAACAGTAAGACTGAAATTAAATTTCGAGAAACTGGTACGGTTGAAAATGCAAATCAGGTCGTCCCTCTGTAAATTATGATACATTAGATGTTGTACTTGCTTTTGAAGAAGAAGCGCACACTTTCGCAAAGAATGCAATTTTGCGAAACAATGATGGATAATTGCCACCGAAATCCTCTCTTAGTTCAAAGTATTATTTTTTTGATAAGGTACAATCACATTAAATGGCGAGGTCAACCGTCAGAATTGTAGATACTGGGCAAAAAGAAAACCCCAACTGGGTGCGGAAACATCATACACAATACCCGCTAAAGGTAAACTTATGCGCTGGCATTGTAAAAAATAGAATCATCGGACCCTACTTTTTCGAAGGTAATTTAAACGGGCCAGCATACCTTCAGTAGCAGTTTCATACCTTCAGTTTTAAGGGGATATCTCGTACCTGCTTTAATTAATTTATTCCTCAGTATAATTAATCCTGGAGGTTTTGATGAAAGTTTTTGGTTTCAACAGGATGGTGCGCCTCCACATTATGTTGTAGATGTTCGAAGGTACCTAAACGAAATTTTTCCGAACAGGTGGATTGGAAGACGTGGACATATTGAATCGCCGAGGTCGTCATAACTCAACCCTTTGGATTATTTTATGTGGGGTCATTTGAAACAAATATTTGAAGACTTAAAAACAAGAATTCGTAAAGAAATCAACAATATTTCTGAAGAAACCATAAACAAGGTTCTACAAGAATTTGTACGTTTGGGTTACTGTCAAATACAACAATGGCTACAATTCGAACATTTAAGATAAAGTCATGTAATTACTGGACTACTTTTAAGTTATTTATTATAATTTATTTATAATTTATTAATATTAGAAATCAATAAAAATTAATTTTCTAAGCGCATATCTTTCAAATTATTTCCGCTAGATTCCCAGTATTATACTTTTTTGGAATCAGCTCATTTTTATCGATCTAAAAATGTCCTAAAATACAGGGTGTTACATTTAAAAAAAGAGCCGATGACATCAACACCTTAAGTGTGTCACCTTTTATTGTAAAATGTAGAACATTAAACTTAAAAATCGGCGTGTTTTAGAATTTTTAAAAAGGCTTTTCATTTAGGAAATATCGAATTTATTCCAAACTTTACGGACACACTGTATACTACATCATATGCTTATAAATTTATAAAGAAATAGTTATTAAATAAATATTTTTTATTTAATAAAGAAATATTAAATAAATATTTCTTATTTAATAAAGAAATAACATTGCTTATACAGGAATAAGGAGTTTGGAAAATTTATAAAATAATATATATAATATATATATATATATATATATATATATATATATATATATATATATATATATATATATATATATATGTGTGTGTATGTATTGTCTTTAACTGATTTAGAGCGTATATCACTCTTTCATATTCCCTAACAAAACGCTTCTTTGTTTATTTTCGTACAGGTATACTAATAATAATCGATTAAACAAATTGATTTGCTAATTTTGGCACTTTATTTTTTTTAATAATTAGACTTTCATTGGTATTTTTTATATTAATTATCTATATTATTTATATTACGAACATAACCTGTTTGTTTACAAAATGTCTGTTCGAAAAAAATGGCCGACACTATTTTTTGATGAAAACTGCTATTGGATGGAATTTGTATCTGAAGTTGTGTAGTTTCGAAAAGCGTACTTGTATTATTTAAGAGAAGCAGCTTTAAACGTTTTAGATCGTTTGTAATGTGGGAATTTAAATTCAGCGTTTTTTAGGCATATTTCAAATGTATCACATTTGTTTCCAAAACTCAAAACTAAAAGTTTATGCTATATGTTATGAAGATTAGGCTCTAGCAAAGGAAATTCCACATCGATTTGTCAATGGAAGTGATAAATTTTATTGATCTCATGGGAATTGTAGAAAATGGCAAAAATTGCGCAACGTTTATTTATTAAACACCTAACAAAACTGATTTCATTTACGGCAATACACAAAAATCGCATATAAAAGCTGTACTCTTTACCTTTAAAACGCATTTTGATTTTTGTCAATAGGACACTCTGATCAAAAGATATCGAATTTTTACCATCGAGATAAAGCAAATTTTGATCGCTCGCTTAACTGACATTTAAAATCGACGGTCGCTTAAAGCGTTGTTTCTGAGAGAACGATTCATTCTACAAAAAAAGTGCTAATAAACATTTTTTTCTACGACCTGGTAAATCGATTGTTCCCATTTCCACCCCTACCAGAAGGTTTTAGGGGAATGTCGGGGGTAGGAGTAGTAAACTCTCTGCATATTTTTTGGGGTCCAAAATTGACATTTTTAGTACAATTCAGCTTGTTAATATGATTTTTAAAGATTCCTTGGCATTTTCGTCTCTGACAACTGGAGTATTATAGAACTCCTACAATTTATTCAGATTTATCAGGCGTTGAAACATATATCTAAATAATGTATTATAAATAAATAATTCATCTTAAAAATCCTCCTTTAGAAAAAGTTTTCGCAGATGTACTTTGGTTTAAAGAAATTATTTACGTTTTTTTACGATGCAACCAAATTGAAATTTCAGAAAAAGAAAATTTGTATTATTTCAAATGACTTCAATGACTTTCAAATGAGTTTTTTAATCCTTTTAAAAATTTTCAAAACTACTATGGCATTATTTCCATAGATTTGATAGTTTCCAATCGTCGTATCGTGCGGAAAGCAACGCAATCAACAAACGTATAGGAGTACCTAAATTTATTGAAAAACACTTACTTTCTTATTTTTCCATATTTAAATATACTTAATGCTACGCCCAAGTAATTAAACTCATGATATAAACTTTAAACGCTACATAAACTACCTAGTTCTGATTTTTTATAATTATCGCCAATCAAGGTGGAACTTTGACATTACGCAACGGCTAATGGTGTTAAATACGAAACCTTAATGCAGATCCGCATTCACCTTTAACCTCTTTAACAAATAGCTAAATTTTGTTAAAAACGGTTATCGACGTAGGGTATCTTTAGAAAAAGGGAGAGATATATTCAAATTAAATGTGGGTGTAGCCCACGATGCGTATCTTACACAAGAGAAAATGCCGTGTAACTTTAAGCGTGGGTCGAATGTGTAACGTCTGCTAAACTTACACGCGAATTTATTATATGCTGAACTGATTGAGAACACAGGGTAAAAATTTATTTTTTACCCTTGGTAAAGATTGTACGGGATATATACCACAAATTAAAAATCTTAAATGTTCAGTATAATCTTCCTTATCTTCAATAATTCTGTGCACTCATAAAAATATATTATTTGAAGATTTGGATATAGAATGGCCTATTATATTTTAATGTACCTACATACAGTGTGTCCGTAAAGTATGGAATAAATTTAATATTTCCTTTTTAAACAAATCTAAAACACGCCAATTTTTAAGTTTAATGTTCTACATTTTACAATAAAATTTCATTATACAAGGTGATACACATTACAGTGATGACGTCATCGGCTCTTTTTTTAAATGTAACACCATGTATTTTAGGACATTTTTAGATCGATAAAAATGAGCTGATTCCAAAAAAGTATAATACTGAGGTCTAACGGATATAATTTCAAAGATATCCGCTTAGAAAATTAATTTTTATTGATTTCTAATGTTAATAAATTATAAATAAATTATAAAAAATAACTTGAAAGTAATCAGTAATACATGACTTTATCTTAAATGTTCGAATTGTAGCCCTTGTTGTATTTGACAGTAACCCAAACGTTGTACAAATTCTGTCGAACCTTGTTTATGGTTTCTTGAGAAATATTGTTTATTTCTTTACGAAAGATCCACCTAGAAGTCCAGACCTTAACCCGATAGAGCATTTGTGAGAGAACTTGGACTTAGTGGGTAGTTAAACACAATTATGGTGAGTTTGAAACTATGCTAGTGTTTGAGCATGCGCTAATAAATGACTGGGAACAAATACCGCAAAACGAGTTTTTGGCTTTGGTCCAGTCTATGATAGAAAGGATAAGAGCGGTTATTCGAGTTCGAGAAGAAAATACTCGATTTTAGTATGCATATTTTAAAGATTTTATGATTTTGATTTAAAAAATATCTTGGAGTCAGGACTCGGGAATAAAAAAAATTGTAAATTGTTATTTGTTGTTACATTAGTCAATAGTTTGGAAATTGTTTTTTATTTCATGGTTATTAAACATACAATAAAAATAATTTATTAAAATTAAAGCTTTTCTAATACTTTTTATTTTACTTAGAATAAACTTAGTGCCCGGTTACTTTTGCGGGTCAGTGTATATACATTATAAAATTATTTTAAAATATTAAAATCTGTACTCGATCGGTTATAGTGAACAGTATATACAAAACGACTGGTAGATATGGGAAATCATGGCTGATGGATATTAAAATAACATTATATGGATAATAGAGATTGGACTGCCATGGACCTACATTATTATCGCCAATATCAGTTAAGGGGGACGCACGGAAGAAGGTTAGAAAATTTGGAGCCGAGTAAAAATTAAACGCACGTGCCCAAATCCGCTGTTGCGAAACTAATGTTTCGTGTAAAGCTCACAATTCCCTTAACTGTTAAAGAAAAATATCCACAAAGCGAAACGATTCAATGGAAAATATTACTATGCATTGGGGAGAGTTACGGGTTCTGACAGGTTTCATTTGTTTAGCATTCAGAACAGAGCACACATCATTAGCCAATTATGATATTCACGGTGCACGGACAATTCAAGCAGTGGCGGACGTTGGTTCTCATTAGCTTATTCCTTATATGCGTAAAAAATTTACTAAACTCAGCATCAATTGAAACGTTCGGTTTAACACATATCAGTAAAATTAAATCTTGAAATAGATATAAACCTGTTGTTGATTTTAGAGGAATTGATTGGCCCCGTAGATATTTACATTTACTCATCTGAAAAAAATCCAGTCGGAGATTAATCGTCTTGTTGTATGATTAACAATAACCATATTCAAAACTAACATTATTATTGAATCATATCAATATTCACCACTACCAATTTTACAAAAGTTAAACGCCTATCACTAATTTAAGAAAAAAACTAAAGTTGGAAAAAGTCGAGTCACTGCACACTTCTAGCACATTATATTGCCACATGTGAAATTTTTGCAATTCAATCAAAAACCACCTTTTTTAACTTAATTATGTAACATGATTATTCACTAAATATTATTCAAGCTATTCAGAAGCTCTATATGACTTTAAAGATACTTTTAAGATACGGTTCAATTCTGAAATTCAAAAACCTGATATTTCTGGGGTGAACCTAATAATTTGATCAGGGACTGTATAATCAGTCCAAAATATTTAGGCTCCTATTATCATCAAGCTCTAAAAAGGCCCGTTCCAGGGGTTATAGCGTTAGCATACCATTTGTCTGCATTTCCGCAGAATCTACATATTGGTTTGTCCACTTGCCCATTTTACGTAGATATCTGAGGTCTTCTGAAGCTCCAAGAGTATTTTTGCGTAGCGATGAGAAGCTTGTAATAACCTTTTTGTGTGGTTTTAGGGTGTAATATTTTCCCAGTATGCTACACTAAGTTCCTTTTCCCATTTTCTGATATCATCCATTATACACCGGGTTTTTGGTACACCGCAGAATGGCAATGGTCCGATAAAATGAGTATTTTATCTTTTGCAATTCCAAGCTGTTCTGACTCCAACTTCACGTACAGCCAGACCATCGGAGGCAATAATTTTGCTAAAATGAGGTGTTTTTCCAGACAGTCTTGAGCACAAACATTGGTTGTTAGCAGTTCTGCTTGAAATATTATAGGGAGTATTTCCGAGTCTTGAGACAGTAAGGACCAGTAGTCCTATTCCTACGCCCTCTTTAGTTTTTGTCCTATCAGTATAAAACCTCTTGTTATTTGAGCGATTTCGTTTTATGTTAACTTGTTTATGATAATATTTAGTTGTGAGTTCGAAATCTTGTTCCTCAGACATAATGTCTGTGAGCATCTTCATGGATTGCGTTGTTCTATCATATAAAAACTCTAGATGTCGCGTCAAGTCGCTGGGTTTTAGATCCTGTGACCATATTAGCCTAAAGACGCTTTCTAGAGCTATCCTCCTTACATGTATGTGCAAAGGATTGCTTCTAATGCTGCAATGTAAACCTATTTGCCAACATGAGTTTCAACAACTTTCAGTAAATGTAGTAGACGATCATAATATATTAAATGTAGTCCAGTATAGATCTGTACAAAAATAGCGTAAGTTGTTTGTAGTGATTTGTACCCTAAATTGTTATAGAAATCAACCTGGAAGGTTGTTTATTTAAATGGATCATGGGGGTATAGGCTAGGTCAAATGAAAGGCTTTTTATCCAATAAAGGGTCTATGAGGGTATTACGATAAATGTGAGTCATACCGGATCGTCGCTTATACCTGCTATTGGAATTTTCGAGATGAGGATAGAATAATATCGTTCCGTCCCGACCGAAGGTTAAAGAAGCCGGCGGAAGTTTCTAGATAAACAATCAGGTATAAAACGGGCGATTTGAGATTTAAAAGGACAGTCGAAAACAGGTGTTGATTAATAGTTAATTGTTCGCGCGGCTATTTAAATTTTAACCGGTGTGAATGTTTTAAATAAATTAATATTTAAGTGTTTTCTATGTAGATTAAATAAATAAATGTATGTAAATAAACTCATGAAGTGTTGTAAAGTGTAGAACATTTTATAATAAATAAAGTCAATAAATTAGATTTATAAATATAGTTCAGTATTAATATTAATAAATACGCTGAATTTACAATTGAATGGCGCATTTAGACGCATCACCTCAAAATTAATCAGAAACTAGCATATTTTTATAGTTTTTACTAATTCGCAAGTTTTCCTTGAGATTTTATTTAAATCGTTTGACAATTACAAATAGTAACAGATAATGTCATTTCTTGTGTTCACTCACGAATACGTTCGTTGTAGTTTTATTTTGAAATATCGTGTGTTCATACAGTAGGAAAAATACCTTTCCTATTAACACTTAATGAATACATAGATATGTTGTTGATTTATGGTGAATGTAGGAAACATGCTTGAAATGCTCAAGCCTTTTACACACGTTTTCTCGAAAGAAGAACACTGTCTTATGTAATGTTTGCTTTGATTTGAACGCTAAACATAGAGATCATGTCAAACAAATACAGACCGAACAAAATTTGGTGAATGTTTTAGCATATGTAACGATTAAACCACAAGTGTCCATGAGGTCCATTACTGCAGAAACTGGAATGTCTTCAACTACAGTTTAAAGGATTTTAAAAAAACAACCTTCTATCTGATCATCTAACCTAATCATCTATTTAAACTGTATTTGGTTTATGAATTGCGACCCACGGATTTGCAAGACACTCATGAGTTTTTAACTACAATTTTTTGTATTGGTGAAGCTCGTTTCCATAATAATGGGATTGTAAATCGCCATAACTAAACGATGGAGAATGGAACAACAGAGAGAGATGGAAACGGTTGAGCGAGGGAAGGCAGTGAATACTGTAGAATCCCTAAATATATATATATATATATATATATATATATATATATATATATATATATATATATATATAAATCGCCATAACTCCCATTATTGGCCGGTGAAAAATTTTCACTGGTTAAGACAATCGCGCTTTCAAACTAGATGGGGAATTAATGTTTGGTGTGGGTTATTTAATGGGCGTTTAATAGGTACATTTTTTTTCAAGATTTAAATGATAAGAGATATTTTTTTTACTGGACAATATTCCTTACGCTAAAGAGGAGTTATGGTATGGCAACAAGATGGCACACCCACATAACACTGGTATTGTAATGAATTCCCTTAATGCCGAATTTCCAAAATGGACCCGTCCGATGGCATCCAAGATCGCCTGTGCTATCACCCTTAGATTTTTTTGTATGGGGCTATTTAAGAGGATTCGTTTATAACAAAGAACCTACAGATGTGGACGATTTAAAAACTAAAATTAGACAAGCGTCTACCCTGATTACGCCAGAGATGATACATGGGGCATGTACACTTGCTTGTATTTAAACAGAAGGAGGTCATTTTAAACACCTATAAAATTATTACACATTTTAAATGATATTAATTATTGTTGAAAATAAACATTATTACATTAAAAATTTAAATTAAAAGCTTCATTGTGGTATTACGTTGAATTTGGGATAAAAAAACCCTTTCATCTGACTGACTTGCCTTATCGATTGATTTTTTTTTCATTATAATGACGTCACAGCGCCCGTGATGACGTCATAGATCTCATGTATACATCAATTGATAGTATTTTAGGTCCAATTGACATTTCCCAATTTTCAAATAAAAATATTCAGTACTTCCTGAATTATAGGCTGTTAAAAACATCTTGGAACACCCTGTCGATCTATTAAAAAATAACGAAATATATGGCGGAACTTGACCTGGCAATAATGGAAGACGTAAGTAGATCGAACGTGCTGGTGAGGTGCGATATAAATCTTAAGTAATAGAACACATAAGACAATTTTTTTATATAAAAACTTAAATTGCATTGTGATATCTATTTTCAATGAAAAGATAAACCTAGATTTTTAAAACGTTACTTCGTAGTTACTCATTCTACGTGTAGACGTAACAGAAATAGATTTCTGGTAAAAAAAACCCAGGCAAAAATAAATATCGTTAAGATTACCGGTATAATAAATACTGTAATGTTACCAAAATAGAAATTTATACCCGTAAAATTGATAAAGACGCCTAATGCCTTGTTATCTTAGTACTTAAAATTATTTTTCATCAGTTGAAGCATTAACTAATGTTTTATTAGTGAAATGGCGATTTTATGCTTGCCTCCAATTCAGAATTGACCATAACAACTTTGCTATCTTAATATTCGCTTTTTTATCGTTACATGAGTTTGAACATGTTCCAAAGTATAACTATTCAATATATACATACAATAAAAACTAAGAAAGTAGTAATTTGCTTAGCTATATAAAATACGACAGTTGCCAAAATAAACAATAGAAATAGAATAAACCGCTTTCTCGGGCAAATTGCATTTATTAGATTTGGACGATTTTTAGAGTGCAGCACAAGATTATGCAAATACTAAAATCAGCAAGAATTAACAACAAAAATCTGAAAATAATTAGAAACCTCTAATGGAATTTAGATTGCAAATCTCAGAATTGAAGGTGAATACACTAAATACGGGGAAAATCATGGGTGAAGTGAGTCCAAGCTGTATTTTGTCTCTTCTAATCTTCAATATCTACTCTCAAAGAATATTTAGCGAAGCTTTGCCCGAAATTGAAAAAGGCATTCTACTAAACGGGTATTGGTTAAACATCAGATATTCAGATGGCACGACTGAACGAAGATAGCTGCAAAATATTGGCTGTATTTGAGATGTGGTTTTATCGGAGAACACTTAAGATCCTGCGGACTGACCGAGTCAAACGAGAAGGTCCTCATGGGGAGCAGAAGAATGAAGAAGAACCGATAGGTATAAACCAGCATCAAATCTCGAAAGCTATTACCGAACGGTACTTCGGACAAATTATGCGAAATGAATCCAGGTGTGTTTTCCTATAAGCTATCCTGCTAGGAAAAATATTTGGAAAGCGAGATCCAAGAAGAACATCATAGTTAAACAACCTCAATGCTTTATTCAACACAACATTTGTGCAGCTATTCAGCGCTGCTGCAGACAAGATGAAGATTGTCATGGTTATTACCAACATTATTCACGGATAGATATACCAAAAAGAAGATTTGGCTTAATTGTCATTATGGTATGCATGCTCATTAAAAATCGGTATTAAAAAAAGTGGTTATGTCACTGAGCGAAATAGATTTGTATTTTTAAGACATCAGATAATAATTGTATACACAAGTTAATTTATATATTATGATAAAAGTGTAATAACATATTTATGATCTTTTGCGTTCTAGATCTTAGATGGGATTCTTTTTGCGTTTTACTTTTTTCCTTTTAATGTGCCATATACATAATGTTGAGCATAGACAGTTCCTCTGTCTGTCATTCCTCTCAGATACATTTTGTCGTTATCTCTAGATATGTCTGAACTAGTATTGCAGTAGTTCTGTGATAGCAAAAGTAGTTTTTTTTTATTTCTGACAATTTATGATTGTGTACTTACAGTCCCTGCTCAATTCAATCAACTATAATTATAACTTTATTATAGCTATAAGTAAGAAACATGACACAAATGATAGTAGTAACCTTTTTGCATATTTATTGAACAAAAACAACGCCATTATTACAATATTTTACTATAACATTAACATTTTGTTAAGCCTTCATTGGCCTTAAGCAGTGCAGCCACTCTCCTATGCATGCTGTTTATGCATTTTCCTGCACTTTCTTTTAAATTTTCGGCGTGCTTCTAATTGAAAATGATTCTTTCTATCAACTGAACCTTTTTGGTAATTATTTGCTTGGCTAACTCGCTTTTTAGGCATTCCCAGACATTTTCAATAGGGTTCATGTCTGGTGAGTTGCCGGGATATGGTAAGAGCGGAATTTCTTGTTCTGACAAAAAATTTTTAACCGTATGGCAAGGTGCTCCATCCTGCATAAATATCTTATGGCTGTTACCAAACCATTCGTCATTCATAAGTCGGAATGTGGCTTCATCCATGCCATACAAATTGCGGCGTGCGGTGGCCACCGATACTGCGCATCCTGCTTCTTCCAAGTTATTTCTTAAATCTCTATGGGAGGCCCTTCTGTGTGTTACAGCTAAATTTTTTAAAATTCGTTGCATCCTAGAGGTGGCTGAATATTTTTTGCCACACCGGCCCTTCCGAACTGACTTCACAGGTCGCTTCTCTTTGAGTTTTTGACTCAATCTTCTCACTGACGATTGGGATACACCACATTTTCGTGCTATCTCTCTCTGACTAAGTTCTGTATTCTCTAATAGAGCAGTAATGGACGAGATTTTCTTAACACAAAGATCTTTACATTTACCCATCTAAAAATTCCAATCCAAGATTAATCATCTTGTTTTATGATTAAGAATTAACCAAAATCAAAGGTAACACTATTACGTAATAATTTCAATACTTACTACTGCAAATTAATAAATTGACCACAAATCTATGTTTTAAGTAAAAAAGACCTCAAAATGTAAAACAATTAGTTAAACAACACTTTGAGCACATTCTACTGTCATCTGTAATTTTTTGACAATCCTAAGAAAAATTTATACCATTTTCTACGTAACTATGTACTCAATAGTTATGCAACCCATTCAACACCTTAGTATCCAAGTGAACATACTTTCAGTGCGATTAAAATCAAAAAACTGAAATTTTTATGGTGAGTCTAATGAATTGAGCAGGGAATATATGGTTTTTATGGACTAACTAATCTGGACGGAAAATATAAAGAAAATATAGATTCTGCCGATAAAATATCGATATGAACTTTCTTATAAACATTGTAGATTGTCTAGGACGCCTTCAAATTTTTTGACTATGACTTGTCACTACAGACTCTTTGGTTTATATTATACAGTAAACGTATATCCATATTCAGTTTATTTTGGTTGCATAAATCGTCTACCATACATTCAAGCGTATACAAACATTTCTGGCTCTCTTTTGCATGGCTTAGATAAACAAAAATAAAAAACTACAAAAAATAAACGCATTGACTAATCCAAACGTAATTTGGTAACATAAATACTAACAACTACTTGCAGAATTCCTAGAATTCGGTATGTGTATATATACAAGCAGATAAAATTAGACCAGTTTTGTTATTTGGTTTAGTTTAATGCTTTTTGTATGTTTCATTTTACAGATGACTGATTCAAACAAAAAATACTGCCACACGCATTTTAACGAAGGTAATTCAAATCGAATGTTGCACATTTTTATTTTAGCGTTATTTCACAAATATAAATTTTGAAATACATAGATAATTCAAGGTGCTAAGAATGTATTAAAAGTACGATATGGTGAGAAAAAATATGTTGCTTCAGTGAAGAAACGTTTAAATTGATTTTTTTGTCAAAAAAAGTAATGTAATTATTATTATAAATGGGGTTTTAATCTTATGCTCACAAAAAATCGTTTTTTGACATATTGCCGATTCACAGTGTCAATCCGACAACTTTTTTAATTTGAACTCTTTAATTTCTTTACCGTGAATGATCAGAACGTTCTATAACACTGTTCTGATAATGAACAACTCATTTCAGTAAATACATTTTAGTGAATTAACATTCTAAGACGACGATTTACGTTTTTCTCTTTCTATTAATTATGTGTTTTAACGTCATTTCAGTTGATATCTGACCATTTTTTACTCGGACACCCTTTCTTCCATTTGGCGATTGATCTGTTCTTTTCACCGACCTGTTTTCTGAGGCTCTTCTTTTATGTCGATTCCATTCTCCATATGGATCTGATTTCTCCATTTTTTATTGTGTCTGTTGGTTTGTTATTTTTCGTAGATTTTCCTTCCTGCTGGCTCTAATATTTGTGTTTTGATCTTGTTCCTGTTTCTGCGGTATGTCGGCCATGTTCTGTATTTTCGGCCAAATTGTAGTTTATTTTAATTTTTGTTTTGGTTGTAAGGTATTTGGGTTCCCATTCACTTTTGTTTAGATTGTTCGTCGCCTTATTCACCTGTTTTCTTACTTCTTCCTCCACATTTCTGTAGATAATTTGTTTCCCAAATATTACACTTATGTTACTTGTTTTATTATTTTGTTATTAACAACCAATTTAACCCTTTACTACTACTTATACACCTTAAAGAAATCGCAATAAACTAATGAAAAAGCAAATTTTTATTCAAAACCGTAAATTGTTGATTATTTGGCATAACTTAAATTATTAAAAAAGACAAAATTAATACACTTGGAGCACAGTTTTTTTGCAACATTGATTGCATTAGGCAATTTACAACTTTCACACTAGATAGCAGTTTTCCTGTTCTTGTTGGTGGGACATACGGAACATCTTTTTCTTTCACTTTTTTCAGGTGGTGCTTGTGGTTGCAAAGAAACAGAATTTGCCACTTCCAATAGTTCATCAATGAGGATTCGCACTTTTGAGGATACCTTTTTGTTGGCCATTCTTAGTCGCAAATGTTCATCCAGTAATTGCTCCCCTAGAGTTTTTATAAATGAATATCGTTTTATTTCTTACCGTGGGATAAAAATTGGTACAGTTCTCTAGAATTTATACCTGCAATATTTAATATAGCAAAAAACTGGTCATTGGCCAACGGTGGGTTCTTCTGGACCCCGAATATAACGCACATTTTACATATAAAGCGTCAAATCCGATTTTGTTTCATTATAAAAGTGAATCATCTCTGGTTTTTTGTTTATTGCGTAATAGAATTGTTATGACGCACATTGGAAAGTAATATAACGGCGTGGTTGAAGGAGTAAAACCAAACACCGGTAAAACAACTTCACGTTTTCGTTTCGGCAAAAATTCAGATGACATGCATTTAAGTCCCCACGTAAGTCAAGCCATGTTTCATGTTCATCGACAATATCCATAGAACTGTACCAGTTGTTCTCAGGACCCATCAGTAGTAGTTGAGGGTTAAATATTCTTGATTATGCTAATATTACTGTCAATTTTACTGTTGAATTAGTCTGTGTCGTTTTCTCCCATTTTGGGTCCTTTTCTTTTTATTAATTGTTTTTATTATTTCTTCAATGATCGTATTTAATAAGGTCTCCACGAATCTGCATTACCAGCACAACGTTGTCTCGTTATAAATAAATTATTTTAACCGCAAACAAGCAATTGAAAATGAAAATACGGTTTACAGTTTTTAACAATATTTCAGACTTGATTGACTTTTTAACGGAAGTGGAAAAATGTTGTTTTCGTTCGTTTATCCTAGAATAAAAATAATCATGAAAATCAAGTAGTGAAGCCGAAAAAGTAGGTCCTTAATACAAAAATACCATCTAGCATCCGAAAAATTAGGCTAGTGAATAATAAGGTAACCACAATATC
Source organism: Diabrotica undecimpunctata (assembly GCF_040954645.1). Taxonomy (NCBI): domain Eukaryota; kingdom Metazoa; phylum Arthropoda; class Insecta; order Coleoptera; family Chrysomelidae; genus Diabrotica; species Diabrotica undecimpunctata. The sequence continues at coordinate 75,807,261 of NC_092809.1, read as the reverse complement.
TTAACTCTCAACTGGTCCGTCACGAATGTGTAATGTAAATTGTCCAACGTCGACTGACAGGCTACCTTTTTACAGACTAAAAAATGGCAAATAAATGTAAAGTAACTAAAATGTTTCAACTAAAATAATTATTATAAACGTTTTTATTATACATATATAATAGTTATAACCCTTGGGTAGGTGAAATATTTCTAAAATGTAAGGGACTTGGAGCCAAGTGCCTATATTATAGTAAGAGCCAAGAGCCTAATAAAAAAGATAAACGAACATCAGCACAATTGTTGAGATCATATCAAAACAAGAAATACCAAAGAACAAAGTTTCATCTTCAGTTCCTTGATATCTTTTTGACATTCATATTTATTATTACGGTTTGATTTTGTATTAGGATATTGTAAAACGATTATGAGATGATTTTCATTTCCCGCGAATATAAATCTTTGGAGCATCTTCTTCTTTTGGTGTCTATCCTCTGTGGATGTTGGCAATCACGTTGGTCCATACAACTTTATTGACAGCTGCTCTAAATAGATGTATGGTAGTCATTCCGGCCCACTGTCTGATGTTCTTCAACCACGATGTCCTTCTGCGCCCTTGAGATCTTTGCCTGTTATCTTTCCTTGTAAAATTAGTTGAATTAGTTGATACTTCTCATTGCGCATCACATGCCCTAAGTATGTCATCTTTCTGATTTTCACGATACGCATAATTTCCAGATCTTTATTCATACGTTGGATCACGGTGTTGTTTGTAACATGATGGATATAGAAAATTCTGAGCATGCGGCGGTAACACCACATGTCGAAGGCTTCTAATCGTTTGCATGTTGCCTCCGTCAAGGTCCAGGCCTCGACTCCATATAAAAGGATAGAAGATACATAGCATTTCAAGACTCGTGTTCTTATATCAGTGTTTAGGTACATATTACATAAAATCTTCCTGAGGCGATTGAAGACAGCTCTCGCCTTTTCTATACGATATCTTATTTCCTGGAAGTGGTCCCATTCCTTATTTAGGCTGCATCCAAGGTATGTAATTTTGTCGATTATTTTCAAGGGTTCGTTATTAGCTGTGAATTGGTGCTGTAGTACGTCGATTTTACTTACTACAAGAATTTTGGTCTTACAGTTTAATTTCATGCCGTATCTGTCACAGGCTTCCACTACACGGTCTATTATTAATGTTTGCAGAGCCTCCGCATTATCAGCAATCAAAACCGTATCGTCCGCATATCTTAAATTGTTTATGATTTCACCATTAATTTTTATACCTTCTCTTAAACCATCAATAGCTTCACTGATCAGCATTTCCGAGTAAGTATTGAACAACGTCAATGATAAAATGCAGCCCTGACGTACTCCCCGTTTTATCGTGAATTCTTGTGAGGTTTCGTTGTCTACTTGTACAGTTGCCCTTTGCTCTAAGTATAAATTTTTAATTAGGCGTAAATCTTTGTCATCAATACTAGATTCTTTCAGTATCTGAAATAATTTTTGATGTTGCACCTTAATTTTTTAAAGTCTATAAAGCATGCGTAGACTTCGCAATTTTCGTCTCGAGCTCTTTGTATCAATACTTGTATGGAAAATAGGGCCTCTCGCGTTCCCAGTCCGCTTCTAAACCCAAACTGAACACTGCTAATGTTTTCTTCAAGTTTTCTATATATGCGAGAGTGAATAAGCTTATAATTCTGTAATCAGAGCATCTGGTGGCATTTGCCTTTTTGGGGAGAGGGATGAAGGTCGAAACTAGCCAATCTGTAGGAAATTCTGCAGTTTCATAGATTTTGTTCAATAGACTCGTTAGGAGTTTGAGTTGGTTGCTTTCAAATAGTGTCAATATTTCAGCTTGTATGTTATCAGGTCCAGGTGCTTTGTTGATTTTTAATCTTTTTATTGCATATGTTACTTCACTGAGCGTTCTTTCTGGTCCTGAACATCCAGAAACACTGACTTCTGTCTCTTGCTCTTCGTTGAATAATTCTTTCATGTATTGCCCCCATCTCTTAAGTATTCTCTCATTTTCGTTGAGCATATTGTTGTGCCCGTCTAGTATTAAGTTATGACTTCGTGATCCGTTTCATCCCGTTAAGTTTTTGATCTTTTTATGTAGGTTAAAAGTGCCATGCTTCGGTTCTAGGGATTCTATTTCTATGCATTGATCTTGTAGCCATGATTCTTTTGCTTCTTTAATCTTTTTCTTAATGATTTTGTAGTATGAGTTCAGCAACTCATACGAGTGGGAAGTAAAAATTCTGTGCACGTTGTACACTATACTTTATCTACGAGTATTTGCCAAGTTTTAATTGAACTCATAATTTTATTTATACAGTATGGTTTTTTTATTTCCCAATAATTTTTTGATTTATCATTCGGTAACTGATATGGGTTTCTATCCCCAATATCTTTTTAAAGGCGTATGTTCTCACCAATGGCAACAAGAACAGCTACAGAAGGTGTGCCCAAGCAAATCTCTGTATACATTTGGAAGTTTTAAGGAAAAGGCAATATGTTTCCCATATTTCTTTACCATGAACTTTTTAAAATCACTGCAGATAAAAATATTTTTTTGCTATACGAAAAGAAAATGTACATCTGATTTTTTTTCGTGTTTTAACACAATCGTTTAACACAAATAATTTAACAAAATTTCAACATAGTTTTCAAATGCATATAAATGTAACTGTGAAATGTGTTTTCTCATATTATTAAGATTCTTTTAAAATCCATGTTGATAAGCTTTTAAGCTTAATGCTTTACTTAGAACCGATTAAGCGGCCTTGAATCATAATTGTCTTTCCAAAAATCTAATAAAAATAAAGAATTTAAGCCTTATCTGTTTGACGTCATTGCTGGCTGAAATCATCCTAGGTCACATATTTTAATAATTGTAATATCATCTGTATGCATATCGTATACTATTAAAAACTGACCTCTTAGTCTTAGTTACTGTAAATATATTAATCTTCTTTGTAATAGACAATAAAACAGGTCACTGATCGTCTAAATTATTCGGTTAAAGGCCATAGCCGATCAACAATACCGTAACAACTGGATTCCAAAATAAATTTATTGCGTAGGCACATAGACAGGTGATACGCTTAATAATTAGTTCATCCTTTACTATTTTTAGATAAAAATCAGAATGAAATATGTGTTAATAAAAATTAATAAGATAATTATGTGTTTGGATTTCTCAAACACGACTTGGCCTTCTTCAGTTACTGTGCCAGTTGGACAGGTGCTTAATTATTTTCATCTTTGATTTTCTTTTCTCATATCCAACATTACTCGTGGTGATACAAATTTCATCTGCCGTATAAATTACCTACAATGATATGCTATAGATTCTACAGTAATAAAATAGTCTATGTGTGGGTTGTATACATAAATAGCAATCTAGATCTAGACATCTATCAGAAACATTATTTAAATAATACATATCATAATCATCATTCTCTGCCATTCTAGCAGTAGGTGATACCAGTGAAGAAGCAGCACAAAAATTACAGTTGTCAATAGATAAAATCCATAAGTGGACAAAAAAATGGAAAATCAAACTAAACGAGTCTAAATCAATTCACGTTAATTTTACAAACAAAAAAATCAAAAACATTCCAATTAGAATAAATGATGCCCAAATACCGCACGCATCTACTGCAAAATACTTGGGTATCACACTTGATGCAAAGCTTCGCTGGAAAGCCCATATCAAAAATAAAAGGGAGGAACTAAGTATCCGTTGCAAGAAAATGTATTATCTGATGGGAAGAAATTCAGTTTTGTCCACATATAATAAACAACTGATATACAAGCAAATACTGAGACCAGTATGGATGTATGGTTGCCAACTCTGGGGCTGTGCTAATAAAAGTAATATCCAGATCATCCAGAGATTCCAGAATAAAGTACTAAGGAACATCGTTGATACTCCTTGGTACATCAGAAATGTCGACTTCCACAAGGACCTTGAGATGGAAGATGTAAATAAAATTATCAAGAAGATGGCAGGTAGTAAATAAAACCATTTGAGTTAGTGTAAAGTGTAATTAGTGTAAAGCAGAGCATAGTGTTGTGTTGTGAATTTGCATGTTAGGTATTAGTGCATAGTTGTTAGATAAAATAAGAGGACGCCATAGGGTAAGCTCTTAGAATGCATCCTTTAGTAAATTAAGACAGATAAAAATTGATAATTGGTCAGCGTTGACAAGATTCCAATGGGATAAACACAGTAGGTGTTTAATATATAAAAAAATCATTCTGGCTTTACAACCCTGCGTGGGTCCTAGCCTCCTCAAGAATTTCTCTCCAGTCGTCCCTATCCGTCGCCTTTCTCCGCCAAGCTCGTATTCCCATATTTCTCATGTCTTCATCGATGTTATCAAGGAACCTTGTTCTGGGTCTTCCTCTTCTTTGGCCAATGGGTCTATCAAGGAGCGTTTTTCTAGCTGGGTCATTTTGTTCCATCCGCATTACATGTCCTATCCATATCAGACGTCCTATCTTAATATGTTTTATGATATCAGGTTCCTGGTATATTTTATAAAGTTCGAAGTTCTATCGTCTTCTCCACACTCCATTGTCATTCACTGCTCCATAGATTCGCCTTAGTACTTTTCTTTCGAAACATCCTAACATGTGTAGCGAGATTAAATAAAACGAGCGGTTCGAATTTATATAAATATATTTATTTATAAGTTTACAGTTCGGTAATATCTTAACAACAATTCACTCTTAACATTGTTACATATATATACCAAAAAGTATTATTCTCGAATCTTCTGGGGTAGTTACACCTCTAATTCGTTGTTTGGCAAATGGATTTCTACAGCGCTCGATACATCGCGAAGGTTCTCGAAACCATTTCGAGATGCAACCGTTACATAGGCCATGCCGGAAGCATGTTCGTAACACTGCTCCCCTCTTAGATCTGAGCGTCCCGATCAGCAACTCTACATGTAGCCCAGGATGGCGAAATCTACAGGCCTCTCCAACTCTGCATGACCCCCTCAAGAAGAAATAACAGTCTACTGACTTTAAAGGACACGGTCTCTTTGGGTTAATGCAACACACAGTAATTCTTACGCCGGTTTCTCGGAAGATCACTTTAAGCATGCTTCCGACAATCTTCTAATCCAGATTATCTAGTGCATGGCCTATCTTGGGTAAGGCCAAATTCTTGATGTCATAATTGTACAACGATTTTCTTCAAATTAGTTAGAGCACGCCATATATCCTCGTAGCTTGCCCTGTCTATATACGACTTCCTGGTCACCATATACATCAAAGTTGTATGGTCACCATATACAGAAAAATTGCGACAATTTCTTACCTCCCGAAATCTTGATCTGTTGTTCAGGAGTCACTATATGACGTAAACGACGACCCAGATTTACTCAAAAGGGTTATGCTTACTGTGTTCTTTTATTTTAATGGCATAGTGCACCATGAATTTTTGCCACGAGGTCAAACGGTCAATAAGAGTACTACCTACAAGTCCAACGCCGTTTGCGTGAACCAATCCGAAAAAGAGACCGGATTTGTGGAAAAACAACTCATGGCTTTGGATTTGTGGAAAACAACTCATAGCTTTTGCATCACGATATTGCACCAGCTCACACTTTATTGTTTGTTCGTGAATTTTTGGCCAAAAACAATACTGTAATGATGCCCCAGGCTCCATATTCGCCATACATGGCTCCGTGTGACTTTTTTCTATTTCAAAAATAAAGAAAACTTTAAAGGGCCGTCGTTTCAAAAGCATATATGACATTAAAAGCACATTGCTGATAGAACTAAAGGCTATCCCAAGTAGAGTAATTAGGCTATTGAGTATCAACTGTCTACAAAAAATGGGAGGTAAGTTCTCCCTATAATTTTGGGAATCTGCCTCGACTGAAAGACTTACAATTGTATGTCTTTTTAGCTTTATTGCTTTTCAAAATATGTCTTACCAAGATTGATACACTTTTGCATACGTTCAAACCAATTGGTAAAACAGTTATTCCAGTCTTCAGTTGGCACCGGCAAAATCGCTGTTTTAAAGGCATCGCTGGAATCGCTGCCCACCATTGAATTCTTGATCTTTGGGAACGTGAAAAAGTCGTTGGTACTTAGGTCAGGGCTATTTGGCGGATGGTTTAAAAATTCGATGTCTTGAAGCTCTAAAAACTCTATTGTCTTCTGGGCATTGTGAACACTTGCATTGTCCTGATGTAGGATGATTCGCCGTTGTGTGTTACTTTGTCGGGGTTTCGCGATAACTTCTGGTAAATAAAACGGGAATATACCCGTTTTTACCCGAATTTATGTCAACAAAAGATTGATGTTACATTTGTGTCGGAAAGTTTTATTGGTGGCGTCCTCTAAGCGGCTTTGTAAAAATAAAAAGACAAACCTAGTATTATTCCTGCTAACATATTTGCACATTCCATATTACCATAATAATGTCAAAACACTTTTGTCTCTTTTTAGTTCATTATTTAAATAATTTTTATTATTGATTTAATTTTGTAAACTTAAACTTAACTATTTTTATTACTTTCTTGAACTAATATTTACATACACACCTAAAGAATCGCTTTTTTTGTACATTATTCGTTTTATGAGCTATTGTATTCAGATAAAATTTCCTCATCATAAATAATGAACAATCATAAGCTCTAGAATGAATCATGCCCACACTCTCCCTTCGTTCTGATGAGGGTAAAATGGTTTTAAGTTACATCTGCGAAAAATATCAAATGTTGTTTCTACAATGAATACAAACACTCATTTTAGAATAAACATAGTAAGATAATGCTAATCAGAAAATAAATAGAACATCATCCTCGTTTATATTATCTTAATCTGTGGCGTACACGCGGAAATAGAATATTCAGAATGTTTTCGTTTTCTTTTTACTAGAATTTAGATATTTTAAATGTGATAATTAAAACTTATCGGTGGCATGTAGCTGTTATTTGCACGTTTGTCGTACTACTTAAACAGTATGATTCATTGTTAGTAATTGATTTTGGTAGAAAAGTAGAATGCTTTGTGCATATATTATTCATTACAATTTTGAATAAATGTTTATTTGGACGTGCCCATATTATGAAAGGTGTTCTGTACTTGTACTTAATAGCGATATTCTTCTTCTTTATGTGCCGTTTCATCTTAGAAGTTGGGTAAGACACACCTTCAATACCGCCGCATTGAACAAGTAAACGGAATTAAGGTTGCCAAGTTGTTCAACTAGGAAATACGTCTCTTTCCCCGATTTCTTGTTATTCCTGGTATTTTTTTTTGTAATATTACTTGAATTTAGTTATAACATCCCATAATGTGTTCTAAATATGCTAACTTTCTGAATCTTAATGGCGTTTAAAACTTCTTCCTCATTCTTCTCGACATCTCGACACCTCGACATAAAGCGACTTAATCTACTCAGTATTCTTGTTTATGTTCCTAGTTCAAAGGCTTCGATATTCTTGTAGTTTTCTCCTTTAATTCAAAGCTTTTATTCCGTATAATAACATAGAGAACACAAAGCATCTAAGCAGTTTTATTTTAAAGCCATTGTGATGTCTCTGCTACAGAATAATCTTTTTATTTTATTGGATTCATTTCTTGCTTGTTCTATTATTGTTTTAATTTCTTCAATGTACTCTTTATATTTGATATAACATTTGTTGTGCATTATTTATACTTTTGCACTTTATTTGTTTCCCATATATTGTTAAGATGTCTTGATTGAAATATGAATTTTTTCCATAAACTGTTTTTTTTTATGTTAAGAGATATGCCATTTTCATCACTCATTCATCATCCATATGATATTTAGTACTTTTCAACTGCTTATTGTAGGTTTTCCAAGTGTTCAGACATAAGAACAGTGTCCTCTCCAAATTGTATTTATCTGAACGAGCAATACAACTTTTACAAGAAGAACCTATTATTGATGAAGTCGAAACAGATCCAAATCTGTTAGGAAAGCAAGCATGCAATTAGGCGTTCTTCGATAAAAGAAGGCATTACTACAGGCTACAGAAGAAAATTTAAAGCCTGAAAAGACAAATAAAAAACAGAAGTCGATGACTTCAGAAGTTCTAGCATTAATGGAAGAGAGGAGTACAGCCAAAGGAAGAAATGAGTCAAAATATCAAGAACTACAAAGTAGAATTAAAGTAAAGATGAAAAAGGCCAAGAAAAAGTGGTTAACAGATCAATGCATAGAAATAGAAGAGTATGACAGAAAATACGACAGCTTTAGTATGCATAAAAAATAAAAGAACTAACAAATACCAAAAAGGGGGCACACTATGGGATACTCAAAAATGATAATGGTAAACTCATTGCAGACATCAAAGATAAACTAAGATACATAATGAAACTATTCGACGATGATAGAATGATACAAGAAGAACCACGTGAACAAACAGGACCGAAAATAATAATGTGCGAATTAGAACAGGCAATTAGAAATGCAAAGACCGCGAAATCAGTAGGCCCAGATCAGATACCCACTGTGCTAATTAAATGCATTGACGAAGAAACACTGTATATACAGAATACTTCCAGTACAGAACAATTCCCTTAATAAGGCACACACTTAAGATATTTCTCAAAATAATACATGGAAGACTATACAAAAAAATAGAAGAAAATATAGATGACACCCAATTTGGATTCAGAGGAGGACTAGGAACGAGAGAGACTCTGTTTGCTTTTAACGTTCTCGCGCAAAGACGACTAGATATGAACCAGGATCTCTAAGTCTGCTTTATAGATTATCAACAGGCTTTTGATAGAGTACGGCATCAGAAACTTGTATAACTGTTAAAAGAAAATAATGTGGGTAGTCGAGATATACGGGTTATTGTTAATCTGTACTGGAATCAAAAAGCAAAGGTTAGATTCGAAAATTCTATAGAAATTCGATAGTGAAAGTCGATACAGAAACTATAGAAATCAAAAAAGGTGTTAGACAGGGTTGCGTGCTGTCCCCATTGTTATTCAATCTGTACAGCGAAGCTATTTTTACTGAAGCAATATCAGAGAAACAACAGGGTATATCAATAAACGGAGAAATCTTGAACAACATAAGATTCACCGACGAACGTCGCAGACGTCGCAGACGACACCGCTGTTTTTGCAGACAGTCTAGAAGCACTGCAACGCTTAGTAAATAGATTACATCAAGTCAGTATAAAATATGGCCTACAAATAAACGTTAAGAAAACAAAGTGGATGATTATTTCTAAGCAACATACAGTAGGAAGGCTAGATATCGAGGGAAAACAAGTAGAAAGAGTGAATAACTACAAATATCTGGGAACCTGGGTAAATGAAAACGATGACCAAGGTAGAGAAATAAGGACAATCATGGAAATTGCAAGACAAGCATTTATAAAAATGAAACCATTTTTGTTAATCGAGACCTTCCTCTGGAGCTGAGGATAAGAGCCCTAAGATGCTACGTGTTCTCGACTTTGTTGTATGGAATGGAAAGCTGGACACTAAACAAGTTGGAATCATTGGAGATGTGGTGCTATAGAAGGATTTTGAAAATACCATGGACCCAACGAAGATAAAAGGTTAACAGAGTATAAGAAATAATAATTTACCTCCTTATTTCCACGGTTACAGTTCGATAGGTGGATTGCGAATAAAAACAGCGTATTGTATAGGAAGAACTCGATTCACTGGCGAAGCCAGTGTAGATTTTGAGTAAATGTTTGGATATGAGTAATAAGCAGGCACTAATAGCCCCCCTTTCTTAATACACTACTAACGGGTGTCATAGCTTTTTCCTTATTTTTGCGAAATATTCTGCCTAATCTATGGAGCCAATTCTAGCCAGAATGGTGTTTTTATTAAAAATTGAGTAATCGAGTAGTAAGTCCGCGATTGATGAGATTAGTAGCCTCGTTCAGCCAATTAGTAGATCTAATCGAAATATAACCACTGATAACTAGTTCACCACTATTGAATTAGGCGAAAGACTACTCAATATGCATAAATTAATATTCTTGACTACTAACAAGATCAAGGTAGACCAAGTCCATTAAGTATGATTGCATATGGGGACAATTGTACTTTATCATCACACGTTCCAAAACCGAAGAAGAACCTTCTGGTATCTTCCATGCATAACGACGACGAGATCGATGGAATTACACAAAAACTTATGATGACTATTGACTGTAACAAAACGAACGTAGGAGTTGTCATGGTAGATCAGTTATCATCAAAATACAATATAGCTCGCAATATTAGAAGATGGCCGATGATAGTCTTTTACACCCTACTCAATGTGACATGAATTAACACATTTGTAATTTACAAATGTAATCAAAAAGATGATAGAACATATCGCAGAAGAAGTTTTTTGACAGAACTATCCAGAGGTCTAGTAAAAAAACATGCGATAAGAAGACCAGTAGATCAACACATAGGTACCACGCTTCATCCGAGAAAGAATACAACAAATATGGACGCTAAGTAAGTTGAGCGTTGACAAATTAAATTATTTCTTTTTGGTATTTGCGTAAGAAATGTATGTTTTATTTTACTTACAGCGATGAAGCAATTACTTGTTATATTACTTTTTTGTTTTTAATAAACATTTTTGTAAACTATTACGTGTAAACCCTTTATTGAGTATGATTATTTGAAAAATGTGTGTTTATAAGAATATATTATAAAGCGATATGTCTCTATTGGTCCAACAGACTGAGGTCACCAGTAATGTGTAAATTTCTTACGTCACCGCTGGAGGGTTAAGCGAATCAATCTAGTAATTTCTGTTATTCTACAATATCTACAGCAACATTGCTAGTAATGTAACCACATTTACATATAAATCAAAATTAATAATAAATCTTTATCAATTACTTTTTTGTTTTTAATAAACATTTTTGTAAACTATTACGTCTAAACCCTTTATTAAGTATGATTATTTGAAAAATGTGTGGTTATAAGAATATATTATAAAGCGATATGTCTCTATTGGTCCAACAGACTGAGGTAACCAGTAATGTGTAAATTTCTTACGTCACCGCTGGAGGGTTAAGCGAATCAATCTAGTAATTTCTGTTATTCTACAATATCTACAGCAACATTGCTAGTAATGTAGCCACATTTACATATAAATCAAAATTAATAATAAATCAAAATTATTTCGCAGAACAACTGTATTTGAACTCACTGCTATTATGTTAAAAAGTGCGTTTTACATACTTAATATTTGAATAAATTCCTTAAATGAAACCATGAAAGCACTTATAAGATTCCCACATGTAAATGTTACTTTTATTCGAGTTCCTAATTTAACGTTAACAGACTGTGTCTCCTCTGGCCTAGAGGCCTAATAAGTATGTGTTCTCACGGCAATATTTTGATTGGCCAATGGTGGTTTAGTGTGTGGGATTACAGAACAGGAAAATAGAGTATTTTTATATATGCTATATAAATGCATGAGACTACATCCGACATCAGAAATTAAGTGAATCTAAAGGAAATGGATCCCAAAATTAAAACATTACAAAAATACATTATGTAAAATGATTGTTCGATAATTATGAGCTCTGAAAGGTTAGCACGAATTCGGACTAATCTTATTTTCGGTAGTAGACTTACGAGTTAGTAGACTTCCATTACACTCAAATTAGTCCTGTGGTCTCAATGAATGCCAGCAGTTTCCCCGTTGGTAGTTTTAGGATCAGTTCTGATTCAATGTTCAGTTAACCAGTGAATACCTGCCTCATATCACTTAGCATATTCAATTAGGTATAGTTACTATCCACTCACGTCCAGTTACTATCAATTAAAAGTCTTATAGAGAATTTTGTTACAGTTTTTGTGAGATATTTGCAAACCATGCCACACACGAACTCTGCAGGTACACAGGCAATGGTTTCAATAGGATGAAACAATGAGCCACACGCTCCATCGTTTTTTTCTTCACGAACGTTTTGAAAACAGAATAATTTCTCATGGAACAAATTTCGAGTAGTCTTCTTATTCACTTGATATAGCAATTGCATTGATTGCTACATCAAATGAATATGGTGAGAATTATGTCGAAGAGAAATAAGTGACTATACGGACGGTATCACAAACTTAGTAAAATAAAAATAAAACAAATTTTAACGTTTAGGCTTTTTGTAAGCCTAAACGTAAAAGATGTAAATCCCTTTACAAAGGGATTTTTTAGATTATGAAATAAAAGTTTTAAAAAAATGCAGAATGCCTATTCTTCCTTTATTTTATAAAATAATTGTAATTGCTGATATAGTAGACTAAACATGTTATGCGATTATTTAGGAAATAAGCATCGAATCTATGCATTAGTGACATCAACATATAATTGATGTTTTCCTTGAATACTGACCTCTAATTATAAATATCGAGTTGTAAGACAAGTTGAGTGTAAAAAAAAAATAATAATTATCGTAATTGAATATTAGTTATTGAATTTCACAAACGAAAGACAATACGGAAGCGATTTATTCAAGAATACTGACGCTGTATGTTCGTCAAAATTTATATTTATAAGTACGTAATTACATATAATACTACAAAGAGGAAAACTCGTGGATGTTCATAGTTCATTAAAAATAATTTTTCAATTAAATGCTAGACCGTTTGTAGAATTTATACTAGTTCTGTGAATTAACCATCGTTTCATTTAAAAACTATAAAGAAAAATTTGAATTTAGTTGCCTGTCTGCTTGGCCATGATTTATCGAAACTGCAGCAGATTTACACACGAGAAATATGCTTAAATCCATCCATTTTTATTTGTATTTGATCATTGTTCAATCATCAGTAAGTGAAGTGAAGCAGAATTCATTGATATAAATTTCATCCCCGTAGACACCATACCGTCTTACTACACTAGAACCTATTTTATGAATTCTACAATTTTTTAATTTATATAAAACAAGAACCAGTAAATATTTGTTTCTTTCGAGATTAATTGCAGTTAATTACATTTTTTTGATAATTGCCCTTTGATAGATCTGACAGATCCTCAAACCAGCAGTTGCCAGATCGCAACAGATGTCCACCAAATGTTAATTTTATCATTTTGAACTGTACCTGAATTGTATTATAAACTACTTAAAATTGAGAGGTGTGTTGTGTTTGTCCCCTTAATTTTGTGGCTTATTTTCATATAGCGATTGATTATAAAAACATGCCAACATTGCCATACCGAAATATTTTGTTCCATGGTTGACATTTGCGGCTATATTCTGGTTGCGCTCTCGTTAACGTTGTGAAATAATTTTATTTATGTTGTTTTTTGTATTTTCGCTTTTATTACTAATTTCTATATTTGTTTAAAAATCTGTTCTTAAAAATGAAATTACATTAAAAAGTTTATTTTTTTCGGTATCATTACAAAAAATGTTGACCGTAGCCAGTCTGTTGGTATATGCCCTGTTTCGTATATTCTATTGAAGAAGTTTAAAAGAGAATATTTGCCTTTATCATCGAGTAGTTGATTATTTCGCTGGGTATTTCATCTGAACCGGTTGCTTTCCTATTCTTTGATAGTTGTATAGCCCTTTCCATTTCATCGAATGTTATGTTTGGACTAGTCGATATATTTTCATTTGTATTTCTGTTCTTTCGTCATCAAATAGTTCCTCAATATATTCCCTCCACCTCTCCAGTTTGTCTTGTTCATTGACTATGATATTTCCTTGTTTATCAAGTAAACTACTTGAAGTTGACCTATATGGTCCATTTATCTCTTGCACCTTTTTGTAAATATTAAATGCGTCATTCTTTTTCTGTAGTTCTTCTATTTCAAGTCATTTGCTGCTGTAGCATTTTTCTTTTGCGTCCCAGATTTCCCTTCTGATTTCTTTATTGAATTCAACCTTATAAAACTTTAATCAATATTCATGTATTTTCTTGCGATAGCGTCTTCTTGGAAATTTTTTAATCCAGTTTCAAGATTCTATTCAGCAGTAATTTTCCTTGGTGTTTATTCGACATTTTTGGCAAACTTTTACTAGTATTCTCGTATTCGTATCAGAAACTAGTTTTGAAAGACCCGGGTTTAGGGTTTTGCCTTTTTTATTTAAGGTACTTTCTGTTTCCCCATAATGCTTAATTACATTTCACACTGTAGTTTTAGAAACGTTAAGTTCATCCACCACTTCACACATTATTTTATTGCGTTCATAACTTTTAATCACCTACTCACGAACTTTTGAAGTTGTAGAGATATCACGTACCATTTTATTTAAATAATACAGCGATTCACTCAATTTGACAAGAAATTAACTGTAGAATATAGTGACGTTTGTTGGAGTACCCGGCTGTATTGTTTTCACAGCCTACTTCTCTTATCTTGTTTGGTTTTTAGTAGTTACTTCATACTGTCCCACTGTTTAGTTGTCATTATTTTTTACATAGTTTGATGATCCTTATGACATTAATAGCCTATATGGATTGTATAAAAAATATTAATTACGTTTTGGGTTTATTTACCATTTAAAATATTGCTTTTTTAGCATTTGTATGATAATTATTAAAACAGAATAATAAATTAACAGTTCAACGTCTGAATTTGTTATATCCACCCGATATGAATAACATTGTATCTCTATAAAAGAGTTATTACCCAAGGAAAGGTTGAAGACCACGAGGAAGATTTTCAACAAGATGGATCGATCAAATAACGGGCATATGCAAAAGACCCATTCATGAGTTAAAAGAAATGACCAGAGACAGAAATCTTCGGAAACGGACAATACACAACATCACGATGACCACTAAACTCCCTCCAGAAGGGTCAGGATTAAAGAGAGAGATATATTGCAAACAAGTGTGTTGCACGTGAAGCCAAAAATCGTGATAAAGAGGTATCGCTAAGGAAATAGCAACAACAGTTGTAACTGCCTGCTTTGATTTGCAAAATTATTAACTACACCCCAATCAGAGGTATCATTGTTTTATTATAAAAGGAAGTTTAAAGTCTATAATTTTACTATCTTTGATATTGGATCTGCAGAGGGTTATTGTTATGCAAATATTATAAACTCTTTTATAATTTGTAAATGGTCATTTTGTAATAAATAAATCTAACAGATATTATTTTATTTACTTCTTGTTAGTGTGTATGATGTGAATTCCTAGATACTTGTTTGAGTAAAAAAAAATCACGTTAAGGCAAAATCAATAAAAAAAACTAATAATAATCTCTTTATTTTGATATATACTCATTAGTTACCATTTACATGCACCTAATCAAAGAAACATATTATATTGTTGAAATATCATTGTATAAACCACTTACAATGATCTTCACCTAAAATTCTTGAAAAACTTGATATTGTAACTCGGCCTAAATCAGGATCTGTAATTTTAACAACAATGCGGTACGTGAAAGTGAAAAGCTGAGGAAAAGTTATAAAATATGTATTACGAAAACTACAAAAAATATTAAAACTGACGAAGTCAAAAAAATAAAATGTGAATTTTTTTTAATTCGCCCCAATATATAGTTCTTAAGGCTCA
Organism: Diabrotica undecimpunctata; assembly: GCF_040954645.1. Classification (NCBI taxonomy): domain Eukaryota; kingdom Metazoa; phylum Arthropoda; class Insecta; order Coleoptera; family Chrysomelidae; genus Diabrotica; species Diabrotica undecimpunctata. The sequence continues at coordinate 75,791,743 of NC_092809.1, read as the reverse complement.
TAGATAAATTTATTGTCAGATGAAACAAGCGCAATATAATGTTCAGGAAAATGATGATCGGATAATGTAACAAATTTTACTATTGTCCTAACATTAAAATGCTGTTTTCTTATTATAAAATGTGGAAAATATTAATAAAAATAAATAATATTTAATATTAACTCTCGTTAATGTCTAAAATGTCCAATAATCCTAGACTCAAAAAACGCTGATTATATTTTGACCTACTCTAATGGATTAAAATTCCGTATCATAACGTAATTCAACATCTCTTTTTAACTCACATTGGAAACACGCTATATCGCTATTGACAAATTTTAATGAGGACAATAGCCCGGAGCTTAAATTAGAATTTACCGTGGTTCCTTTATTTTTTACGTTGGTTCAATGTCGTATCACTGTACCAGTGGTTTTCGTGTTTAATTGTCCTCAAATCGTTTGAAGGAATTGTTAAAAACCATTTCATTAATTGTATAAACACTTTCAGGTTTTGAATATAAAACGCACGACTTAAAAATGTCACAGTGATACCTTTTATCTTAATGTTTAAGCTTTAAACGCCGAAAAGGATACGAATTATCTTTTTACAGTAGGAAAAACAATTCTAAACTGTTTCGCGTTTCCTGATTATTTTACGTCAAAATTTAAATTTTTTAAAGTATATAAAATATCAATTCTAAGCAGTATAAACATATATGAGCCTCTTCCTAGTTGGCCCAACGTTAGCTTGATAAGAAAATTAAATTTTAGAGAGCAAAAATAAAAGCGCAGCGTAAATTTTAGAAGTTTTGATGGATTGAAAAACATTTTTGAATTTTCTAATTATGGAAAATATTTTATAACGTAATGAAAACTATTGATTAAACAGAATAATAATAAATTTAAAAAAACGCATAGAAAACGTAATATTAACAAAAAAAAATGTGAAAGTTTACCACTGAGTTACATCCCTTTTATTTTTAAAGACATCCACAATTCTTCTAATGTAAACGAATCCCATATTTCTTACAATTTTTCCTTTAATTCGTTGACAGACATGGCAGGATGTTTTCTTAAAGCTTTTTTCATTTCGCGCCACAGTCTCTTAATCCATTTTAAACTGTTTTGAAGTATGACAACCTGCGCCGTCCTGTTGGAAGACAAAATCTTTCGCTGATGTTAAACGGTGTTCCATAATCGGTAAAAGAGATTCTTCTAAAATATTCAAATATTTATCCTTGTTTACAATCCTATCGATACAGTGTAACTTTCCCACACCTTTAGACGACATGCTGCCCCAGATCATGACAGATGCAGGAAATTTGACTTTTTTCTTCAGATAGTCAGGATGGAAGGCTTCATTTTTCCTGCGAATGACTCGACTCCTACTGTCTCCAATACACACGTCAAATCTGGACTCATCAATCAATTGTATTAAATCCCATTGCGACTGAGTCCAATCTTTATGCTCTTTTGGCCATCTTAGTCTATTTTTCTTTTGTTGTAATGTTAAAAGTGACTTTTCTTAGCTTAAAATACATGTTGATCTAGAAACGTGTCTTCCAATAACGTCACTCCGTCAAACGCTTAACTCCTTATAATTTTTCACTATAATGCGTCTTAATGCCCTTCGATCTGCTTCGGTTATTTTACTTTTTCGTACATTTCTTGTGACGACCGAACTTTTATCACCGACGTAGTTTTGTATCTTCTTACTATATTTCTTACATTATAGCGTGACAATGCATCATATTCGCGATTTACGAATTGGATTTTTCAGAATTAAAAAATCGAATAATGATTGAACAAGTTTTCTCATCTATAACTTTACCTCGACCCATTGTACAATCCACAAACGACAAAAAGCTTTACAATACTACAAAATACATTTGACATTAACTGACGATATTATTTTTTTGATGTCATTTTTCCATAGCTACCTCTGGATTTAACGTAATTATAAAATAATCAACGTATATTGACATAAGTGAATGCATAGCCAGGGTTTAGTGAATTTTTTTTTATTGTTGAAAATAAATAAAAAACCATAAGGGTAATATTTTTATTAAATATTAATAAAAATGCCATATTTAATTATTATGGAAATTTATAAAAATATGCAGAGTATTATTTGTTTATGGTAATCGACTTAAACTGCAAATTCCATAGGTTGGCCAACTGATACGGGAAGGGGCTCGTACGAGGTGTCTAAAAGCCAAGGGGTACAAGATAGTGGGTACAGTTAAGCTTGGAAGTATCTTTTCTAAATTCGACCGCTTTTTTTTTGATAATTGATTTCTGCTTGTATTGATTTCTGTCTTTTTAACTTGAAGATCTGGTATGTAATAGTAGTTATAATAAATTTCAGTAAACTTTACTACAGTTAAACGATTTTTTAGATTTAGAAACGGCACTTTTACCCCCTTCTCTTCCGAACCAATAATTTAAATGTACTTTAAATTTACTCAGGTTTGCTACGCCTCAGTCGGCTGATTTCAACCGTGTTGGACCAAGTTGTCCATTTTTCGAGTAGAGATAAATACGTTCCCTTAAAGTGTTAAAGTTGTATCCTACAACATCGACCTCGTGTCACCACATTTTTACATTTCATATATTTCTCATTTATTCTAAAGGTTATTATAACTAGATATGTAGCTACTTTCAACTACTTCCAACATGTTTCACTGATGATGTTGCGACTGGAACGAAAGCGTTTTGAAGATTGTTTTGAAAACTTTCCATTGTTTTATCACTGCTTATTTAGTCTAACAGTCGTTGCTCCTTATGGATACATATACATATGCTTGTTATATAAAATCATTACAATCTATACCCTACTAATAAGCTGCTAACAATTTCAACAATGTCGACTATACAATATTTCTGTATTAATAAGGTGACACTGCATATCTCTTTAACTAAAACTACTCGATATATATTAAAACTAAGCTTAATTTTTATGCTGTTTATTTTATGTGTTTAGGGTCGACATACAAAAACTGGACAGCTCGCCGCCATTAAAGTCATGGACGTCACGGAAGACGAAGAAGAAGAAATTAAGTTGGAAATTAACGTACTGAAGAAATATTCGAACCATCGAAACATCGCGACTTATTATGGAGCGTTTATTAAGAAATCACCACCTGGGAAGGATGATCAGTTGTGGCTGGTTATGGAATACTGTGGAGCTGGTAATACATTTTTTTTTAATTTAACTGAAACTAATCGAAACACCTTGACTATTTCGTACCCCTCACAAGTTATGTTCAAAAGTTTACCCAAAATTTCTCACAAATTATAAAAAATTGTTTTTTCGCTTCGGAACTAGGTTTTTTATTTGATAATTTGGATAAGTAATTCTTGTGATTTGGAAGTCAGTTATTCTTGTAATTGTATTTTGAAAGTTTATGCCCCAAGATAAGTAGTTTCAAAATGCTCAATTATATTTTGATTTTATATAGCAAAACTCGCGTTTTGGGATGTAGACCTGACTGTCACTCCTGGCAAAAGTTTTAACGTTCGAAACACCTTATTTATTTCTTACCCACAAATTACATTTTATTTTAATCCAAAAAAATCCAAATCCAATTTTTGCGAATAATTATGGTATTTTTAAGACAAAAGTATTCTTCTGATTTTTTCGTAAACTGCTTTTCCCTTAGCCGTAAAATGAAATAAACAAGTTAAATTATTGTTACCCTTAATCCAACCAAACATAAGCTATGCTCTTCAGATATCCGGGCACCCTCCGATTTGAAGATGAGGGCAAACATATAGAACTCTACGGAGATAGACTACCCTTCCAAAGGGCGGTATCCTATTTGAGAGTTCAATTTCAGAGAAGCCTCAACTGGGATACTGAACTAAATCTCACTCATAAACAGGATGAGAAAGAGAGCTAGACTCTTTCTTAGGAGCGCTATCTGGCAAATTCGGCAGCACTTAAAATAAGACTCTCCTACACATATATAAAACCTACATAAGACCGATAGTTGAGTACAAAGCGGTTCTTTACTCCTCACTTAATAACCTCCAAATAAATGCCATCATGACAACTGATCGAAAAATCCTGAGGAAAATCATGAGAAAATTGTCAGACTATCCGTCGACATTAATCCACCAATTTTCTGATATTCCCACAATAGAAAGCAGAATCCGCTCGTTGGGCAAGAGATACATCCAACGTACAATAACAAGCTCTAACATCAGAGCAAAAGAGGTCCTCCAAACATCTTGCCATCGCGTAGGGCATATACTCACCAGGGGCCCCCTCAAAAAAAAGTTCCTTTCCGCCCATCCAAACTTCTCAACTTTGTTGGAAACGAACTTCCTGATGAGTACGAACACCCTAGAAGCGACGCCACTAAGATATCGCAGATACTAACAATCTGCAAGCCAAAATGCTCAATCAAAAGAGCCGTTCCCACACGTATAGCTGGTAATATGCGAAGGTACGCCTCAGACGGCATGGCTAACAACCTTCCTCACCCAACTTAGAGTACTGCTTCTTAGCAACCCACTTGTCTCCCTAAGTACTCCCCCTATAAACACTACAAATTACATGCGTCGACTAACGTCGTCTGCTCTTGGCCCAACTCACTCTTTGGTAAGGGAGATATCTTGAAGAGGCGCTCCGCCTAAACGAGGTATAATAACGTTAGTCTCTCTCTCTTCAAAATAGCGACAAAATTTCAATTAAAATTATCTCAGTTTTTAGTGGACCAATTGTGATCATTTTTTCTTAAACTGGGGTCACGTGAGTAAATAGTATAATTATTTATTTTCCATATTTTTACGTATAAACGAATACTCACTTGCAAAATTGGTTAATAAAAATTTAGCCCACCTTCTGAAGTGTACTCATAGTTAAATTATTATTCCTAATAATATTTCAAAACGATTAAAGCAAAAAACTATAGTACATTTGAAAATAATTGATAGCACAAATTTTATTGCACGTGAGATAAACCCAATATAACATCATAAAACAGTGACGCAAACTTTCTAAAGTAAAATATTCAGCATTGTTCTGAAAATGTTTGCGTCTTACCTAAAATTTTTAGACATACCAATTAATTTCAATTCTTATTTTAAATTTTGTAGTCATTTTAATCAACAAGTGATATAAGTACGTAATCTCTACAGGTACAAAATATTTACAATTTCCAAAAAGAAAACCCTCAACTTTCTTAGAAAGGATTAAAATTTCTAAGCTTTAGTTTTTTATATTAAAGTAATTTTATGTTCTTCGTTACAGATGCGATTATTATTGTTTAATCCCTTAGAATTTGCTTATTTGTATTTTATGATGTATTGAGTGAGTGAGTGAAAATTCCGATAAGAAGGTATCAATTTTTCCTTTTTTTATGAATTCATCAACCCTGTATTTAGACCTTTGCTATAAAATTTGTGCTATCAATCATTTTCAAATGTACTATAGGATTATATACGATTTACCCATAATACGGATATAACGCTCAAAGGAATAGTTTAGAAGTTTTTGAGTTTTAGTGTAAAAATGTTTAAAATGTAAATATTTTCTATAAGTAAAATACATCGTATCTAATCAACATTTTAACGAGATTTTTAATAATATCAATACTAGTATTTATTAACGACACTTTCTCAAACCGTGAATATAACCGAACATATTGTGAGTTTGTAAGACATAATATTTCCTTGTTAGAGTTTTTGCGAATAAGATTGTATTTTCAAATGGTATAACCCGCTTTCAATGTATAAATAAGTTTATTTTAAACGACAAATAATTAGAAAACTTTTCCAATAAACACGCAAATCCGTGAAAAACTTTTTTAAAACTCCAGCTAAAGGCACGTAACATTAATAAATAATCTCACGTTCTCCCCGAAGGCTTTATAACTAAAAGCATAAAGGTAATAAAAATTATTTTTAGGGTCGGTAACGGATCTGGTGAAGTCTACCAAAGGGCAGTCCTTAAAAGAGGAGTGGATAGCGTACATTTGTCGAGAAATACTCAGGGGATTGTCCTATTTACATACGAATAAGGTCATACACAGAGATATTAAAGGGCAGAATGTTTTACTAACTGACAACGCTGAAGTTAAATTAGGTAAGTGATCTCTTGGTTGTTTCTAAACATTAACCTGGGGAATATTTTCGGAATTGTTTGTTGGTTCCAGGCTACAAATGAGTTGACGTAGTGAAATGTAAATCTCGGTAATTTTTTGTTCGTACTAGACATAATGTAAAGATGGGTACACATATGCGAGCCGAGCAGTTCGTTGAAAATATTTTTACAGCGAACTCATCGCAGACTCATCACTATCCATGGAAAGCAACGAACCAACTAAGAACCAACTTGTTCGAAGTAACAGTTTTGTTTGTGTAGAAGTGCAAGCACGTTTTGTATTTATCGTGGAGTCTCCCCATCGCATCGTCAAGAAATCGCATGGCAGCATAACTAAACCATTTACTTTCATATGCTTCGTCTGTACCTAAAAATATATAATTTATTTTATTCATTTTTAATGAACACAATTTGGTGACATATAAGTTATGCTTTGAGAGTTTCTGTTTTATTCATCTTACCCTTTCCTGTTCCAGCAGTCTCTGTGGAGACCTTTTTCTTTTCGCTCCTAAAGGATGTCAATAGGGTTATCATTTTCCGTTTACAGTCTTCTGGTGGCATGTCCATGGTCATACCTATTTCGCGCCATGCATCATAAGCTTTTTCGAAAATGATCATGGTTTTTCGGATCCTAGAATAGATCCTCTAATATAAGTCAATAAGTTCAATACATTTATTCTCGGACCACTGTGCCATCATGGAAAACTTGAGTTCACGCCGAAAAATATACGCTAAATTCAAACTATGAATAAGTCACACAATCTCGATGTAACGACACGAACAGACAATATCGCTGCGAGTGTTTCGATACACCACTTTAATAGCGTAACAAGTCCAAAATTAGAATATTTGAGAAGACGAAGAAAGAAGAAGAAATTTCGTATTTTATATTCTATATAGTTTTTTCAATTTTTATTTTTTATGGACGAAAATAGTAATTTATAGGACTGTAGAACATTTTAGTGCATGAAAATATTTAGATAATATTTGTTTAAACTAACTGAAATTAAAACTTTAGTGACATTGTTACACTATTGAACTAAACTTTTTTCTTGAATTACTACATAAATTAGCTACTTTTTGTAAATAGAGGTCTGTCTGGTGACTATAGGATTTGAAATAAATTAACTTGTTAGAAAATTAAACTTTTAATTTGAAACAAAATTAAATAAATACAAATTATTCAGAGTCGGACTCAGGCCCCTCCTCTACTCCATCTTTTTCCGGCAAATGTTGGTAAAATGGCCAATAAACCGGTCTTATGACATTTTCCTAACAAAGATCCAGTAGATCTTTCTTTTTATTTTTATCGATTGAAGGGATTTTTTTGAAGGTTGGTTTTAGCCGGATTTCCTTATTTTGTCCTTGATTCCTAAGTTCTTTATTATTTAGTTTGATGTCAATATAGTCTTGAAAGTATCTTGTGCATAAGAAGTGCACAATAGAAGAAATATAAAAAATTATACTCGGGTGCATTTTTTCTATTTTGATAATTTTTAAGTTTTTCCAAAAAACTTTTTCTTTATATGTAGTTTTAGTGAAATTTTTACCCATTTCGCTACTTAGTGACTTTAAATCATAAATATCTTGAGTGCAAATTTCAATCACATGGTAGGGTATCCCAGTTTTTTTTGCTGATTTGAGTATACTTGCCCATTCTGCAGGGATGTAAATTGGACAACTTTATAACACGCTTTTTCTCTCTTTCATACAAACGGTACATACAAACCAAAAATTTATTTTTATTTTGCCCTGCGCAGTTATCAGAGTGGAAAATGACATGTTCTCCTTTGCATTCTTCACTTTTCAAAAAATTATAGATACAGCTACCAATTTCATTGGCCCCCCTCTTTGCAATTCCTTCATGCCAGAGTATCCAATTTTTGATTTTATATCAAACACGGTAAAGTTGTAACTAGACAGTCTCCGTTTATAATAGAAACTACTAATTTCATCACACGTAGGGAGAACGGCTTGAAGATCGAAACACAACACTTAATCGTTTTCACCTGATTGCAAATATTGAATCTTTTCTTGTCGGCCTAAATCTTTCTCACTTAAACACGCTTCATATTTGCTTCTCAGTTCATTTTTCTATTATTCATTTCCATTTGTGTAACTAGTACATAATCTACATTGGTCTTTTTTGGGAATGTGAAAAGCGATGTTACTCTCCGTATTCAATATTTTTGAATACATAGAAATTTTGGCAACCTGTTTATTATTTAACGTGCAGCTTTTCACGTAAAAACAATATATAGTAGAAGGAATATTCAGACAGATACGTATTAGAAATGTTCAGACTTCCCTGTAGATATTCTTTGTTTGTCCGAACTCGGCAGTACTGTGATTTCTTCCTCGGAAATTAATTGATATGGTATCTTATTCCTTGAAGTACTTATTCTTTGATCCTTTTTTGTTTCCCATGTCTTCCTCGTTGATCAGTTAATAAATAACCTTGCTTATCTTTCTTTTTAGTTGTTGTAAAAATAGTCCTGAATGTGAAAAGCGATGTTACTCTCCGTATTCAATATTTTTGAATACATAGAAATTTTGGCAACCTGTTTATTATTTAACGTGCAGCTTTTCACGTAAAGGCAATATATAGTAGAAGAAATATTCAGACAGATACGTATTAGAAATGTACAGACTTCCCTGTAGATATTCTTTGTTTGTCCGATCTCGGCAGTACTGTGATTTCTTCCTCGGAAATGAATTGATATGGTATCTTATTCCTTGAAGTACTTATTCTTTGGTCCTTTTTTGTTTCCCATGTCTTCTTCGTTGATCAGTTAATAAATAGCCTTGCTTATCTTTCTTTTTAGTTGTTGTAAAAATAGTCCTATTGTTGATGGCTAATGTATTCTTGAAGAAAGTTTTACATACTTGGAGTACTTCTTTATCTTGGACTCTGAAAGTATATTTCAGATTTTTAGATCTATTACCTTCTTTTGTAGTTCTGTATACTAGCGTTATTTCAGAAATATGTGAATCAATGAAGCCTCTTTACCTCTCAATTGAACCCAATTGCCAGTAAGCTTTAAAAATATTTCTATGTTGATCTTCAGATATTTTAGTTGCACATTTCAGTCCTCACTTATCATTACATAAAGTTAACCTGTCTACCTCTGAATTACTAGACATTAAAGGGACGTTCACATCGTAATCGGCCGATGGTACGTAATTTTTATCGGCGATGCTGTCGTCACTGTCTTCAACAATACTACTCGTATCGCCATCCTAGAACAGATGATAAAAATATTATTACTCAAATTCCACCCAACTAGAAAAAACATAAGACAAAACAACCACATAATGCGGATGAATGCCAAATAAAACTGATAAACTTGGGAAACCCACAAATATTAGAAGACACGAATAAAAACTGGATACATTCAGCGAAAAAAGAGTGTACACCGAATAAAATCCAGAAGAACAAACATTGGATGTTAGGGGAAACCTTAGAATTAGGGAAGAAAGAAGACTTCTGTTACCACATACCACAAAAACAAGAAATAATACACTCAAGACGTAGAGGAGCTAAGAGGAAAATTAAAATGTATGTGCATCAGAGATAAAAACAATAGTATAAATAACGTTTGTCAAGAAGAATTGAAGCAACATCCAAATCACCATGAAAGTCATGAACTTGGCGATTCAAGACCATAACGGAGAAGTAAAAATCGACATACCATCATCGAACAGCTAAGCCGGATAAGTAAACTTCCGATCAACACCGGAAAAACAAAAATAATGATCGTAAACAAGGCGAATAATAATCACATTTGGCACATACGGCAAATAGCAAATTTCGAAGTAGTAGACAGATTTGTATACTTGGGCTCCATGATAAGCAAAAATGGCAATTGCTCTTCAGAAATCGAGCGTAGACTAGCAGTGGCCTGAACCGCAACAGCTTAAATTAATTAAAATATGGAAAGACTGACCACACAACAGGAAGACATACTCGGATTAATCAATGTCTCTATTTTTCTTATTGCTACATACGCGGCTAAAGCATGGACTCTCAAAAAAATAGATAGAAGTAAGATAGAAGCTTTCGAAATGTGGGTCTACAGTAGAATTCTGCGCGTGTACTGGACAGAACACACAGTCAACCTCTTAATAGTGGAAGAGCTTAATATACAAGACAGGCTATTACAAAAAGTAAACCGAGCGGCCTAAATTAATTGGGCCTCATAGTCAGAAGAACGGGGAGTATGGAACTATTGGTAGTGGAAGGAGAGATACCACCAGGGAAGAATAAGAGGAAGATCTCCAACAAGATGGGCAGACCAAATGAAGACTAGTGGAAAAATCCTTACATTAAACTGTCCACCTGGTGCAAGATCACAGCCAATGGAGGCATCAAGCTAACATTAATATTTAGAGTGTCACTACACCCTGATACGGGCTCAAGGAATGAGGAGATGGAAATCTAGTTGAACAATACCTATAAAAATAATTGTGGCTTTATCCCACATAAACATAACATTTAAATCAGGTATAAATAGTTTTAACTCTTTAGTAATCATTAAATGTTGTGATTTTCGTTCTCTCGCTAAACTCAGATACATCGTTTCTTCTCCCATGTATAAATACTTTGGTTTTTTTAAGTTTATTTTCAGTTCTGCTTTTTGGTATTCCTCTCCTAATTTTTGTAATTTGTTCAGTCGTCCCTATCGTTTGCTACAAATCATTGTGTTATTTGGTTGTTTCATTCTTTCACATTTTTTTTCTCCATTGTAGAATATAATATTTAATTAAGATAATATCCAAAAAATATTTTTTTGATTGGCGAAATAAATAGTTATCATACAAACTGTATATTTCTCTGAAATCCTTAGCCTCTTTTCTGTTAAAATATTGGTAGTCCTCTCATGTCAGTGATCAGACACATTGACGTTTTTGTCTAAATATGTGTAGTGTATGCCATCATTTTTATGGCAAACGCTTATTTAATCTATTAAAATATAGAAAGACACAGAGTTCGATACTGAAGTCTTTTAATAGGCACAGTTGACAAAAGCGTGAATCAAAACTGATTAAAACAACCTGAACCGGAAGTGGTTGGAGGTTATGTAATTAAATGACGAAGTTTTATATTTTGCACGACAAACTGTATATAAGGTGTCAAAGTATTTATCTGAGATACTGGATATAAAATTTAAGATAATAGGTAAAGATTATTTTAGTCTTGAACATTTTAGATATTTTTTAAAACTTTAATTACAATTTAATTTGAATTATTAGAGATGGGATCAATACAGTTCCTCTCCCACTAACAAAATTGTCTTCTACTCCAGTGGTCAGAGACGAAAATGCTACTGAAGCTTTAAAAATCGTACGAACAAGCTGAATTTTGTCAAAAATGTCAATTTTAGGACGCTAAAAAAGTTTACCACGTTTACCCCCGGGCTTTTCCTGAAAAATTCCCCACACATAGGAGGGAAAACGGAAAAAAATCGATTTACCAAGAATCTGTATGCCATAGAAAAAAATGTTTCAAATAAAAAATGTAGCTAAGATAATTTGGAACAAAAACATTTATTAGCATTTTTTGTGTAGAATAAACCGTTCTACCAGAAACAACGATTGAAGCGATCGGCGATTTTAAATGTGAGTTACGCGCGCGAAAATCATGCTCAATAAAATTTGTATCTGCTCGACGGTAAAAATTCAATATCTTTAGATCTGAGTGCCCTATCGACAAAAATCAAGATGCGTTTTAAAAGTAAAGAGTGCAGCTTTCGTATGCATTTTTTTTTATTTTAGTACCGCAAATGAACTTAGTTTTTATAAAGATGTTAAATGATGATAAATAAACTTGGCGCGATTGTTGCCATTTTTTATGATTCTCATGAGATCAATACAATGTATCCCTTTCATTGACCGGTCACTATTGTGTTTTCTTAAGTAGAACCTAATCTTCAAAACCTAGAGCATGCAATTTTAGTTTTGAGTTTTGGCTACAAATGTGAGGCATTTGAAATATGCTTAACAAACGCTGAATTTAAACTTTCACATTACAAACTATCTATACAAAAATCTAAAACTGCTATTTTTTAATTACACTACTACGTTTTTCAAAAGTATTTAACTTCTGCTATAAATTACACCCAAAACCGTCTTCAAAGCATTTCCCGTGACGTGCGATCATTTGTAATGTAAAAGTTTAAATTCTGTGTTTTTAGTCATATTTCAAATGCCTAATATTTGTTGCCAAAAATCAAAATCGAATTTTCATGTTGTAGGTTTTAAAAATTGGTCTCCAATAATGGAAATTTCACTACGACCGATCAATGAAAATAATAAATTTTATTGATCTTACGAGAATCGTAAAAAATGGCAAAAATCGCGCAAAGTTTAATTTATTGAACAGGTTTATAGAGACTGAATAGTTTGCAACAAAGTACAAAAATTGGATACAAAAGCAGCACTCTTCATCTTTAATTTTGATTTTTGTCGATAGGGCACTCTAATCAAAAGATATTGATTTTTTACCGTCGAGTTGATACAAATTGTATTTAACATTGATTTCTGAAACAGTGATGCAGTTTGATTTGTGACACACTACTTAAATAGTTTTACGAATATTAAGATGTGATTTTGAGGATATTAAATAACTTCTAAAAAAAGCAGCATGAATGTAAAACAAGTTTTTTTTACTGAAAAAAAAAAAATGGAATAACCTGTTTGTGTATCAACATTTTTCTCATGTTTTCCACTTATCGTCTTTCAATCAAACTGAAAAATATAATCTTCTTCCTCCTCAGTTTTTCCCTTATTAGGGGTCGCTGTTCCTTACTTTTCATCGCCACTCATTTCTGTCTGTCTGGTCTTCTTCACCTAAACCTTTCCCTCTCAAGTCCTCTGCCACGCAGTCCTTCAAAGGCCACACTTCACCGCCGTACACCAACGAAGGTCTCACTATACTCTTGTATATGTTTCCTGTCAGCCTTCCCCGATTTTTCGATCACAAAGTACCCCGCTCTTTCGCTTCCAACCCTTCTGTTTCCTGTGGGCAATTTCTCGATCTAGTGTCCCATTTTCCGTTATGTAGGAGTCAAGGTATTTAAATTCTCCTACTCATCCTAGCTTTTCCCATATACTCCGTTTTCGACCTGCTAACCTTAAGTCTTCCTTCTTCAATAGCCCTTCCCCAACACTCCAACATTTCTTTGTTCTCCTCTACTAACACGATATTATTAGCAAAGAGCATTGACCAAGGAGCCCTCTCTGGTACTTTCTCTGTCAGTACATCCTTAACAAGATTAAAAAGGTAAGGACCCCGTGAAGAACCTTGATGCAAACCAACCGTCACTGAAAAACTTTCGATCAATCAAACAACAGTCCTTACTTTGGTGTGCACTCGCTCATATAAATCCTTCACGAGCCTTACATACTTCTCAGGAACCCATTTCTCTCTCATACATCTCCATAGCTCTTGTCTATACTATAATTTCACTATTTGGGAGAGTGATTCATCGTTTAAACGCTGAATATCCTCAAATTTAAATGTACACAGCGGCCCTCGAAAACTACCCGTTTTTTCAATTGCAATTTGCGTTTTCTCATAAGAAATTACACAATGTATAAGTAGTATATTTATTTGTGCTTCTCTATAGAAAAATTAACCAGGAGTTGTCGTACAGTGTAGCCAATTCTTGTTCACAAGTAGTAATTATGGTGATACAAAACCTGTATTCTTCCACGCAGCAATTATTACCGTCATAAAAATATCAAAAAACATGACTTTTTCAATAGTAAAAATTAAGCACAAAATTGTAATTAAATAAATTTTATTTATATGTTCCGTTTCGTTACATATTTAAATTTATAAAATAAAAATCGATATTTTAAAACATTATTTTTCAATCGTTTGGCAACTTTAGAATTAGCGACGGAACACCGTTTCAATTCCGACCGACAGAAAGCCGCAAAACTAGTTTTTGCCGAGCAAGTGCCCATCAACAATCGTTCATTTACATTGGCGTTTCTGAGGGTAGTGCATGTGTTGCATTTTGTGAATATATTTTATGCGATAAGTTTGTGTTATTGATAAGACGTGTTATTGATAATACGAGTGTTATAGTTTGTCTTTTTATAGTAAAGTTTTAGTTATATTCTGTGATTATTTGGTTTGAGTTTTATTGGAGTTGGACGAAAAACTGAGTTGTTCCAAGAGAAGACAGCAAAATTCTGATGTTGATTCCAAAAATGAAAAGCCGCAAAAGAGACGGAAAATGTTAACGTCCGAAGAGAAGGGAATGATACGAAACGTTTATGAAGGAATTGTCGGCAGAAAAATGGCATTAAATGTTAGCCAAGCGGTCGACATTTGTAGCAGTTTAACAAAAGTATCCGTTAGCTGTATTTATCGTGTACTTAAAAATACATCGGAAAATAAAAAGCAAGAAAAAGGTAAAACTAGAGGTAGGAAAAGCATTGTTTTGGATGACGAGACAAGGAATATACGTCGAAAAATTCATTCATTAAACTCAACAGAAAAAGTGTGCTATTAGAAAAAAATAAAATTATTGTGTGGAGAAGAAAATATTTAGAAGAAATATGCAAAATTCGCAGCACTGGACGCAAAATATGTAATTTGGATGACCTGGATTAACGAAGGTCATACAGTTGAAAAAGTTTGGCAAGATTTAAATGTTAAAAGTAAACGCGAAGCATTTATAGAAGGCTGGTCTACAGGATTAAAAACTCCATCAGGAAAGGGACGGCGTTTAATCATCACCCATATAGGAAGTGATACAGGGTTCCTTGATGATGGTTTTCTTCAATTTGAGTCGAAAAAAACAGGTGATTATGAAAGAAATTGAAAGGGAGGATTCAAGAATGGCTTACAGAAAAGGGGATTGCATACGAAGAATTAATGCTCAAAATTTAGCTACTTGACATTGCACGGTTAAGGAAAAGTGAATATCTTAAATATGCTGTAGATGAAACTGCAAAAGATTATGGTGTCAAAGTACTGCGTCTACCAACTTATCATTGCGAACTTAATCCCATTGAACTTATCTGGGCGCAAGTGAAAGGAGAAGTAGCACGCAATAACAAAACGTTCAAATTAAACGAAGTTAAGGAACTTTTGATTCAAGCAATCCTCCATGTAACTCCGGAGAAATGGGCTAAATGTATAGGCCACATAATTAAAGAACATCGTATGTGGGAACTTGACACTTGGAACTTGGTGGTGAAGATAATGAGAGCGATAGCAGCACTTCATCTTCATATTTAGACAGCGAATAATATTTTCTAATAGTTTAATAAGAACATCAGCATAAAAAAACCAAAAACAAAAAAAATGTTTAATTTACGGACGTTTCGATCTCTATAAAGAGACCGTTTTCAAACATACAAATGATAGATATATTTATTTTTCTATAGCTTTTTGTTTGTGGCATTCTGTATTTTTAGGGAGAAGGTTGGAAATAAGCCACGATATATCTATTTACATGTTTAATACACTGACGTTTCGATCTCTATTCCGTTTTTAAAGATAGAAAAAAAAAGAAAATAAACAATATAAGATTATAAAAATATATAATATTAAACAAATAAAATAAATATAACTATCATTTATATCTTTGAAAGCGGTCTTTGGATATAGAGATTGAAACGTCAGTAAAAACTTGTAAATAAATATATTGTGGCCTATTTCGAACATTAATATTTGAAAAATAAAATATAATTAACGTTAAAATAAAAGTGAGTGTACGTCACTGCGCCCGTCTTGTATATTAAGCCGTTCCAGAATTAATAGGTTGGTTCTGTGTTCTGTCCAGGAAACGCTTATAATTATTCTGTAGACCCTCATTTCGAAAATTTCAATTCAACTTCTATCGATTTTTTTTGAGAGTCCATGTTTCAGCTGCATAGATAGCAATGGGAAAAATAGGGGCATTGACCAACCTGAGCTTAGTCTTTCTTGTTATTGTTCGGTCTTTCCATATTTTAATTAATTTATCTGTTGTGGTTCGGTCCACTACTAGTGTATGCTTGTCTAATCTATCTACTACTTCAAAATGCTCTACTTGGCGTATGTGCCATAGTGGTAGATTATTATTTGCCCTGTCTACGATCATTATTTTTGTTTTTCCGGTGTTGATCTGAACTCCGAATTCTTTGCTTATCCGGCTTAGACGTTCCATGATGGTAGTCATTTCGGTATCGTTTGCTGCTAATATACGTGTGTCATCTGCGTATCGCAGTTTACTGATTTTTATATGTATGCTTCTTATAGTGATTCCTCCATCCCATTAGTCTAGTATGTTCCTCATTATATATTCAAACTATACGTTCTTCGTGGATTTTCTCACTTAAACGTAATGAATGATTGCCAAAAACTGATTATATTATTTTGCCAGCACAACGACTTGTCTTCACATTCTTTGCGCGTCGATTCGCAGCTATCGTTCCCTTGTTTTCTGTTTCTATGACTGTTTCTTCGTTTGAAGTATAAATCAAAATCTCTGTTACATTTAATGAATATCACTGAATATATCATTGAAATGAACGTCTGAATTTAGTTGTATTATGCTGCTTTTATCATTAATTCCAGTATTTTGAAATTTCAAAGATGTCGACAAGATAACCGATGCTATTTTTTGGGAAAAATTCGAGTTGTACGATGGTAGAAATTCGAAGAATTTGGGTGAATTAACCATACCCACATTTTCAATAATTCTGGTTTATAATGGTATTGTGTGTTCTCGAGTTAAACGACGCGACATGACGGTTCTGAAATTTAGCTTCTCATTAGGAACTGTCGTTTTACTTACGGAAAACGTACAATATTATAAAATATTGTGCGAAAGATCTCAGAATTCGAATATTCACCAAACAGTCGGAACTGTTTGTATGAAAACTTTCCATCATTAAAATGATTTATTATATAATTGGGGGATTTAGCTCTTCCTTTTACTTCTGTTTAAAATAATTGTCTTTGGAAATAAAATAAACAATAGGTGAAGATTATACGAGGCTTGTTTGGAAAATTTTAGTAGGCCACTTATTATCATAGAAAAATAATAATCTCCATGTTCGTTGTTAATGTCTTTTATACTTCTTATTTTATTTTTGAAATGACAAAAATGTAGATAACAATTGCAGAACGTTTATTTGCAACTCACTAAAGTACAAATTAAGCACATGTTCGTTGTTCGAAGACTCGAAACAAAGTATATACACAGAAAAAATAAGAGTTATAGAGATTCACAAGGAATCTAAGTTCCTGTAGTTTGGCTTTCGGTGGTTTTTTGCCAACTTTATCAAGGTCTACAAAGAAAATTACTATGTTGTAACAATTTGAATGGTGCCAAAAAAGGCTATAAAAAGCTATAAAAAACTTACCCGAATGTAAGATTCGTGGCATAAACAACAACGTTAAATAACATGATAATACTGAAGTTGCAACTAAACTTAAAAAAGTTACTGTTAAAAAAACACTTTAAAATTACTAAATACGTTAAAAGTTAAAAACAAAATGAAGGACGACATGTTAAAACAGTCGTCGCTGCAGGCTTGATTTCAGTCACATTTCACGAGCAGAAAGAGAAAGTGGGTGGACAATTATTGTTTTCTTTCGATTGCTTATGTTATAAATAACATTTTTAATTTCCCGCTTATTTTTAAGTTGGTAATACAGTTGGTAGTACTCAAAATTCATAAACAGTATTTTGTGAGACGTTAATTTCAAAATTGTTTTTTTTTGTATTTTCTCCTAACTTTTAAACAATAATTGTCCACCCACTTTCTCTTTCTGCTCGTGAAATGTGACTGAAATCAAGCCTGCAGCGACGACTGTTTTAACATGTCGTCCTTCATTTTGTTTTTAACTTTTAACGTATTTAGTAATTTTAAAGTGTTTTTTTAACAGTAACTTTTTTAAGTTTAGTTGCAACTTCAGTATTATCATGTTATTTAACGTTGTTGTTTATGCCACGAATCTTACATTCGGGTAAGTTTTTTATAGTTTTTTATAGCCTTTTTTGGCACCATTCAAATTGTTACAACATAGTAATTTTCTTTGTAGACCTTGATAAAGGTGGCAAAAAACCACCGAAAGCTTGGATTCAGAATAAATAGTACGCCTTAGCAAAGCTCTGTTTTTATTGACTACCACACCCAAAAAGAAAAAAGTATTTACATATATTTTTTCCAAACTAGTCAAACAATTTTTGGACTACTTTATATATATATATATATATATATATATATATATATATATATATATATAGATATATATATATATATATATAGATATATATATATATATATATATTTATATATATATATATATATATATTTATATATATATATATATATATATATATATATATATATATATATATATATATATATATATATATAGCAACAGTTACTATCAACAAGTTGCCTTCGACATGGAGACCTCTTTCTTCGACATAAAGATAATATCGTCCACTCCACCATACAATCAAAATCCTGCTGTGTCAGAAATGTTCACGCCAATCTCCGCCCAAACCACGTCACCATCGACATTATAAATGAGCCGTCCGCAATTCCCAGTAGCAGTAATGCATTGATTAGTGATCAGTCTGGGGGGAGACTGAGACCTCGGAAGCCCTTAAGAAGACATCAGAGAGGATGTCGAAAGCTCGGCGCAGTGATAATTGGTGCGGTTCAACCCGAAAGCCTGTTGAGTTTAAAATTAATTCTTGTAGTAGTATTAATCTTAGCTTTAGGTGTAACTGTACTAGCCTGTACATATAACTATTAACTGTACTGTAACATAACTCAAAAGCACGGGTCAAGATGTCTACAATGACTAGACGGTGCCACAGCGACGGTGGACTTGCAAGTGTAACGAAAGAATTTCACTGTATTTGTACAGTAGCATCACAACTGAAAAAAAAGGAATCTTGCTCGATGGTACACCAAAAAAACCATTCAACTTGTGACTCCAAGTGGATGGATGGTTGAATGATGGATGAGTGGTAGGGGATGAGCGACTTGCCACTCTAATCCATATGTATGCATCTATCTGTGAAGTAGTTCCTAACCAAATTCTGCAAATAGGAAGATATCCCCAAGTCGCCCAGTAGTCTGACGATAATTTCCCAGCTAGCGCTATTAAAAGCATTTCTTATATCAAGGAAGAAAGCCACCATCCATCTGCTCCTACATATGGATATCTCCCTCTTGATCCTGCTTATAGCCTCTACCGCAGATTTCCCTTTCCTGAACCCATACTGCCGGTCGGATATGCCACCCCTCTCCATTATTTCCCTCTCTAGCCTTGTCTTCACAAGAATCTCAAAGACTTTGCCTAAGGTATTTAACAGGCATATAGGTCTGTACGCCCCGGGCTCCTCTAATTCCTTTCCTGGTTTAGGGATAAGTATGAGATTTGCCGTTTTCAGGTCTCCTGGGAACTCTTGTCTTCTTAGCAGGTTGTTCATAATATCCTGTACCCATTGCACTTTATCCTCAATGATGGTTTTTATTATCTCGGGTACCACTCTATCCGGTCCAGGCGCTTTTCCTGCTTTGAGCGTTTTGCCAGCTTCCGTCACCTCTTCCCTTGTGAATTCAGTCACCGGTGTCTCTAATTGGAGTGGTATAAATCTTACTTCTTCCCTCTGTGGGAAAAGAGCCTCAGCCAGTTCTTTCCTTCGACTTTCCTCGATCTTAAAGAAGCCTCCTGTCCCTTTAAAACTCTTGACAACTATTCGGTAGGCGTCTCCCCAGATATCATTTTCAAGATTTTCGCAAAGTTCTTTCCAACATCTCCTTTTTTCGCCATTTATTTCTCGCACCAGCTCTTTCTTCATGGCTTTTAATCTTTCTACCTCCTCTTCCATCACTCGATGCCTCCCTCTGTCCCTCGTGACTTTTCTTCTTAGCTCGATGTAGCCTCTTCTTATTTCTTCAATCCTCTCCGTCCACCAATAGGGACGACTGTTTGCTCTCCTTCCCCGCGGACTGCACCTTTCTGCTATATCTTTTATTTTCTCGTATCCCTCTTCGAAGTTTCGGGCCTCACCTTCCATTCCTTGGATTTCCTCTTTAACTCTTCTTTTGTCAAGATATTTCGACCTGCCTCCCTCCCTTGGTTTTGTTACGTTTCCTCTAATTTTAAGCAAAATGTATTTGTGATGAGTGAATATTTCTCCATCCAGAACGTCCCACTCTGCCACCTTTCTACTTATCGGCGTCGTTGCCATTGTGACGTCAATATGTGTCTGACTTTCTCCTCTGACGAAGGTCGCCTTACCGTTGTTGAGTACCACCAAATTTAGAGTCTGGATAATCTCATTCCACATTTCTCCCCTCTCGTCATTCCTTGGCGCCCCCCATGAAATAGACTTTGCATTCAGATCCTCAGCAACGATTAGTCTTTTTTTTCCTACTATGGTTTCTGCTATTTCCTCTACCAGATTCTTATAATCTCCTAGTGGGATATTAGGGGAGATATATGTCGCCACTATTGTGACGTTCCCAAGATCCAGGATCAGAAATCCGGCTTTCCTCTGGCAGGTTTTCACCCCCAGCTCTCTATTTCTAATGTAGACTGCTACATCTTGCCTTTTGTCCGTGATCCAGCCTCCTTGGGCTGTAATCTTTTTATTTGGCTCGGACACTATCAGCAGGTCCGCTTTTAATTCCTGTCCCCTGATCCTGAGCAAATCATGTGCCGCCCTACATCTCCCCAAATTCACCTGCACTATTATCAACCCTTTAAATTCATCCCCCGTAGAGTCGAATTTAAAGGCCTAATCTTCCTCCTACCGGCGCACTTGCGCCTCTTCCCCTAGAGTCTCTTTCGGCTACGAGCTTCCTGAACTCAGGACAGTATTCCGAGTCTGTCCTGTGGTCCTCGCTGCAGATTCCACAATGTGGCGCATTGTTGCATTCCCTGGCGCTGTGCCCTTCCTCCCAACAGTTCAGACATTTGTCCCTTGCAGCCCTTTCTTTACATTTGTCTCTGGTATGCCCGAAGTGCAGACACGAGTAGCAGCGTATTGGTCGGTATCTGGGTGCCATGACCTTACAATTCACCAGTCCTATCAGGACCTTTCTCTGCCGTATCAGTGCATCAGCTGCTGTTCTACTAGCTTTGACTACTACCGTATCTCCCCCAAACCGTCCCTCTTTCCTATTGCAGATTTCAATTGATGCTCCTCCCTCTCTTGATCCCACAGTGTTTCCCAATGCCCTTATGACTTCCCCATCTTCCAGTGTTTGGTCAACGTCGTGTATTAGCACCAGCTTTTTCCTGAACTTTCGAGTTAACATCCAGGCCTGTTTTTGACGCGATCTGAGTCGACAGCTCCGTGATTTTTTCCCTGGGTCCTATCAGCTCCAGACGTAGGTCTCCTTGTGCTGTCTTTCTCATCTTTTTGATGTCTACCCCGCTGTGTTTTACATCCACTTTCTGTCTGACCTCTTTTACCATATCCGCGTACAACTTCTCGCCCCCTTTGATGGTGATGTTTCCTCTTTCTGTCCTTCTTCTGCAATTTGGAACCACCAGTGTAATCTCCGCTTCAATATTCTGCAGGCTATATTCCAGCGCCTTTCTTAGTTCTACCCAGGGCATGTTCTCTCCTACTACGCAATAGAGATGTTGCTCGCTCTTTCCCTTGTTCCCTACCTCCTTTATGGCCTCTACTAAATCCATGGCGCTTGTCAAGCTGTTTAATCCTCCCTGTTCGATCGGGATCGTGTAAGCGGCATTTATGGTTTTTCGGCTCCTTCCTCCCCTCATTTCAGAGGTAAACCAATTTAGGACATAGTTTGTATGATCCTTACCTTGTTCTTTTACTAGTTGATCCAATCCCGTGTGGCTTTGTGTCCACTCCGCGATGTAGTTGTCTACTAATTCGTTTTTCTCTCTTTTATCCAACGCAATTATCACATCTTTGTTTCCTGTTGGGACAATTTCCCTTCTCTCTGCTGTTTTTGTCCTTTTAAAGCCATCCTCCGGCCATTCTTCATTTACATATTTCTCGTATTCTTCCTCGCTCATACCTCTCTCTAAACAAGCGGCAATCTCCCCCTCCATTCTTTTTTTCCTCCTTTCCATGTCCTTTTCTATGTCCTCTATTTCCACTTGGACACTCATGTCCCTTTTCTCTATTGTTTCCATTATGAGGATCTCAGGTTTTTCTTGGTATTTTTCCATTTTGGTCTGTAACGACTTAGACATGTTGTGTAGGGCCGTTATCGCAGTCTTAATTTCAACCTTGGTTTTTACGTGCTCCTTTGCCATGTTGAGGAGTGCCTTCGATTTCTTTAGGACCTCTTGAACCGCCTTTCTTATCGCGCTTAGTTCTTCACTTTCTCTCCTCTCTTCTACGGCCTTAGCTTCTCTTAAGTCGTCCATATTCTTACTCTTTTGCTCTTCGGTCCCTGCCTTTTTTCCGATTATCCCGTTCTCTCCCAAGCTATCAGTCCTCGCAGGTGATTCACCTATGGAGTCTCTTCTTCCCAAAATCTCCGATTCTCTCTGTTCATCAAACTGTTTCCACTCCGTGTCCTCGTGCCGGTCGTCATCGTTCTCCTTGTGTTTTTCTCGTTTCGTATCCATGTATGTTCCCACGTGTCGGGAAGAATAAAGGTCCAGCTGGACAGTGCTCCCTTATCCAGCTAAGGCATTTATCGCCCCGGGAGGGTGCCAGGTATCCCGGGGGCACCGTTTGCGACTGCTTTCCGCGCAGCCATTCATCCCTTGGTCACGGTGGCTCACGAGCCGGGATTGCGGGTTTTTTATCGAGGTGCGCTCCTCTTGATTTGCCTCGGTTTTCTCCGGTAGCAGTGGCAGCAACGCTCGTATACCGCCTGGTGTTCCTCAGTGTAGCTGCTTACCCTACACTGTGGGGAGAAAGGATAATGGATGGATAAGGAGTGGGTGATGCTATCTGATTGTACTCGGAGTTCAGGTCTGATGTATTTTGGATATTTTGGTCGTTGACCATTTGGTGACTGTGATTTATGCCGCAGACATGGAGGGTGGCAGTGTCTGATTGATACAATCAGATGAAGGATTTTGGGTGGGGGGAGAAGGCGCAGCAATTGGGAATGATTGCTGCGCCTTTCAGCGTCCGGCGGCGGAGTCCGGCGACCACCCGGTGCACCGACGCCGGACGCTAATTTGGACTGTTCTTGGTTTCATTGGTCGTGCTCCCCTCACATTAATAGAGACCAAGACCAATTACTCGGCCTTCCACCACGTCGAGGTCATTCCACAGTCCCGGAAGGACAATTATAAGACCTGAAGAGAAGATTGTTGGCAGTTGAAATGGATTATTTGAGAAGAAGTGCTAGAACATCAAGGCTGGAAAGGAAGATCAACAAATCTATAAGAAATGACATGAAGGCTACAGAAACGGTCATTAACAGAATAGAAAAAAGAGGAGGTTTAAAATGGTTTGGACACCTATTGAGAATGCCTGACGAACGTTTTCCCCAAAAACTTCACAGATGGAAGCCCCCTGGAAGAAGAAAAACAGGTAGACCTCGACGCTCATGGAATGAAGGAATTAGAAGGGCGATGGAATCGAGAGGTTTGGAGGAGGAGCAGGCCTTGGACTGGGTGGATTGGCAGAAGAGAACGGGAATAAGGCGATAGCCGTCTCCAAAATGTATTGTATTTACAAGTTGGATCCTGTAATATATATATATATATATATATATATATATATATATATATATATATATATATATATATATAATATCCCGGTACTAACAGAGCTATTTAATAGATGTCTCCATAATAGCAAGATCCTTAAAGACCCGAACGAGAGTCTAGTAATACTCCTACACAAAAAGGGGACAAATGTGATCTACAGAATTATAGACCTATATCGTTGCTCAGTCAAGTATACAAACTATTTATGAGAATTATTAACAACCGGTTAACCTACAAAATGGACAATTACCAACCGGTTGAACAGACTGGCTTACACAAAGGATATAGTACATCAGACCATCTGCTGACAATGAGAACATTGATAGAGAAGGCAAATGAATACCAACTACCCGTATTTCTTGCATTCGTCGACTATGAAAAGGCGTTTGAATACAGTAGTGGGCCATAGAACAAGCTATTAATAATTGTAGAATAGATTCGAGATATAGGCAACTAATACATAATATACTCCATTCGCTTAGCTGGGGCATATTTTGACAGATTCATTGTCGGAAACCTACAACACAATTCCTACTTCTCAGTATTAATAGCTCAAGTATCCTACTATTGCAGACTTCTTTCTTTAAAAAAAGAAGAAATATTCTAAATAGTCGAAGTGTATACTAAACCCATCAAATTTTGGGTAGTATATATTTAAAAAATATATTTTAGTTGTTATAATTTAACATAACTATTTATTATATGATGCAGATAAATAAATATTGATTGCCGGTAATTCGAAAAGTTCTATTTTATTTACTATTTAGTTTGTTTACTATTAATATTGGCTATAAGTACGTGTGCTTGGTTGTATAGTAATTTCCAGCCACTTCTAGTCTGTCAAAAAGTAACTAACTTCGCAAAAAAATAATTACTAAATTCACTAGACAGTTCGGACTGGGAATAGCGAACCGAGTATATACAGGGATGAGTGCCTTAAGAACCGGCAAAATAACGCAAAAGAAATAAAACATAATACGTTGTGAAATAAAAAGAGATGCAAGTAGTAGAGGTGAGAAATTATCGATATAAACCTATAATTTACTCTACATTACATTAGATCTATCGAAAGTTTCCCACCTTTAGACGTTAGCTTATGAGCTGGTTGACTTTAGTCATAGTAATACGTATCACGTAATGTAAGTAAAAACAGTTCAAGTACGAGTATGTTTTTATCCAAAATTAAAGTATTGATCAATAATAAACTGTGATTTGAGACGTCGCATACACTCTTCTCAATACAGAATTATCATAGCTTGATATTCTGTATTTATCAAATTACTACTAATTGAACTGTTTACTTACATTTGCTTTATTGCCTTCAATCAGTTTTTACTTTATGCGAAATTTAAAAAATGTTAATGTTCGACGTCATACTTGTAATATTATGACTGAAGTCAACTAGCTCATAAGCTAACGTCTAAAGGTGGGAAACTATCGATAGTCCTAATGTAATGTAATGTAAATTAGAGGTTTCTATCGATAATTTCCCACCTCTACTACTTTCATCTCTTTTTATTTCACAACGTATTATGTTTTCTATCTTTTGCGTTATTTTGCCGGTTCTTAAGGCACTCATCACTGTATATGAAAATGCAACTATGATAGTACAGCTAGACGAAAATACAAATCCCGTCCCCATTAAGGGAGAAGTGAGACAAGAAGACGTAATAGCGCCAAAGCTTTTCAACCTGCTCTAGAAGACGTCTTCAAAACTACAAATTGGTCAACCTATGGCATTAACGTTAATGGCAACAAGTTAAACCACCTCAGATTCGCTGACGACAGTGATTATAGCGAACACATTCGAGGAACTGCAAATTGTGATGGGAGAACTAGCAGCGAGCTCCCAATACGTCGGCCTAAAAATGAATATGAAAAAAGCAAAAATAATGACGAACACAGATGACCCCAGACGTATAACTATACATAGCAGTGAGATAGAACAAATCTAGGAATATATCTACCTAGGCCAAATCCTGAGACTTGACAAAGAGAACCAAAGCGTGGAAATTACTAGAAGAGCAAGACTAGCATGGGCAGGATTTGGAAAACTTAGTTGGATACTTAAGAACCGCAAAATACCCCAATACTTGAGGAGCAAAATGTTCAACCAATGCATCCTTCCTATCATGACATATGGATGTCAAACCTGGACCCTAACCAAGGCAAACATGAATAAACTAGCCACAACAGAAAGAACAATGGAAAGAGCAATGTTAGGTATACGACTGTGAGATAAAAAAATTGCCATACTTAAATGGAGCTTCGCGAGCCACACTGCTAGTCAAAAAGACCAACGTTGGAATACTACAATACAACATTGGAGACCTTACGAAAGTAAACGACCAAGAGGAAGACCACAGATGAGATGGGTTGATGAATGACATTAAAAGAATAGCCGGAACAAATTGGAAATATGTTGCTCAAGATAGAGACCGATGGAAGGAGTTGGGAGAGGCCTATGTCCAAACATGGACGACAGAAGGCTAAGAAGAAGATATAATATATATATATATATATATATATATATATATATATATATATATATATATATATACTTTATAATTTGGATACCCCATTAGCCAAAATGAGAAATCATGTTTTAGATGACTATGAATCGTTTAATACCTTTTATAAAGCATAATTTTCCAATAAGAAGGCTCATTGAGTGACATGATGCGAAACAAGCAGACGAGATCTTAGGAAAAGAGATTACATACTATTAGTACTACTTAGGTTATGAAATCCTAACACCTGCCGTCCTACATCACTATGTGGTAACAGGATTTTTGAAAATATATGTTATTAAATCTTTAGAAATGTAATTGGAAAATCAGATCCAATATATAGATTTAGAGATAAGACAAAGGATAAAATCTAGTTTTTCTGCTTGCTATACTCTTTGCATGTTCTATTAAAGATGTGGATATTGTCTGCCTACTTCTGCAGTTAGTTATGACAGACTTTTCCATATGATAAAAAAATTGAGTATGTTTGTCTCGAGACTCAAAATCCTTAGCTTTTGTATAGCTAAATTATCTTATCTTATAGGTCTATTTTACATTACAACCACTGGAAATGTTCTCTTTATAAGTCAAGTAGATTTATTTCAGGTTAGACTTAAATTGAAATTATAATTTACATTAAATGCACAACATTTTATCGACCTGGATATATGGTGTATTCTTTTTTTTTATTATTATTATTTATACCTTAGGGCAAACTACATCGACCGCACAGGGAGCGGCATTTTTGCGGTGTCCAAACGATTTTACGATTACAACCTCAAACCGCAAATATTATAATGGCTTTCTGGGTATTTCCAGGAATAAACAATCAATAACAAATTGTACCAGATAAAACGCTATCGATAATCAAATAAAACAAGGTTCGACAATAAATGGGCGCCTTATCAGTAGCAATAGAGGTAGTTGCCGTGGTTTACTTTCCTAAATAGGTCTGGCTTGATAAAGTTTATCACCCAATTCTCGAAGTAATCAAATGGAGTGAAATCTAAATGACACACGATAATTTCGGATAGCGTATAAGTGGTTATTTTTTTTTATTTAAAACTAAAACAATATATTCGTTATATATTTGTAAATTTCTAAATATACAAAGTTTCAACTCAAAAATGATATTACATACCAAACAAATCTAGTAAACAGTATGGATGATTATAATTTAATACACATATTATTATGATTCTATATAACTATCTAATCAGCCAACAAAATCCATCTTTGAACATAGACCTTCCATTCTTTCCTCCATTTTTCTTTATCTTGCGCTATTTGCATCCATTTCAGTCCAACATGTTGTTTTATGTCATCGAACTATCGAAATTAGTCGTTCTATTTAATCCTAATTCCTAATTAGATTGTTTCATCTGTCTCAGAGTATTTTTATTTACTAAGGTCTGCTCTTTAGCGGATGGACACAGGTCTTTGACCCATTGTCTTCAGTTGCGTCCTAGTGGGGTTTATACAGATTTATCCCTTTTCGAGATTGCTGCCGGACTTCCATTTAAGACGCTCGGTCTGCTTGATAAAATGAGCAAGCCTCTTAATCTTGCTCTCGGTCACTATCTCTTTGAGAGTTGTTTGGTGTGAGCGTTACCTTTGCTGTCTCGCATTAGCAAAGTCTGGCCAGTCGCCCACAAAGTGTGCGGCTGTCTCCTCCCTCTCAATACACCTGGAACAGATTGCTGATTTTCTTAGCCCACAGATGTTTTGGTGTCTCGCGAGATTTACTTTGGTTTTTTTACTGTTGGTTTACTTTTATGGCCATCGTATCAGTTGGCCCAACGTTAGATTGATAAAATTAAACTTTAGAGAACAAAAATAAAAGCGCAGCGTAAATTTTAGAAGTTTTAATGCATCGAACAACATTTTTGAATTTCCTAATTATAGAAAATATTTTATAATGTAATGAAAACTACATAGAATGTGTAATATTAACAAAAAAAAAATGTGAAAGTTTACCACTGAGTTCAACCCCGTTATTTTTAATGACATCCACAATTCTTCGAGGCATAGTTTTTACCAAGTTCTGATAAAATTCTAATGTAAACGAATCTCATATTTTTTGCAATTTTTTCTTCAATTCGTTGACGGACCTGGCAGTTTTCTCCGGATGTTTTCTCAAAGCTTTTTTCATTTGACGCCACAAAGTCTTTATCGGGGACAAGTCGGGACTGTTAGAAACCCATTCCAGAAGTGGTAT
This sequence comes from Diabrotica undecimpunctata, assembly GCF_040954645.1. Lineage (NCBI taxonomy): Eukaryota > Metazoa > Arthropoda > Insecta > Coleoptera > Chrysomelidae > Diabrotica > Diabrotica undecimpunctata. The sequence goes on along the minus strand of NC_092809.1, from coordinate 75,763,235 downwards.
GCCATGGTCTTCAGTCCATTTTAAACTTTTCTTTTGAGGTATGACAACCTGCTCCGTCCTGTTGGAAGACAAAATCTTCCGCTGATGTTAAACGGTGTTCATACTCGGTAAAAGAGATTCTTCTAAAATATTCAAATATTTGTCCGTGTTTACAATCCCATCGATAAAATGTAACTTTCCCACACCTTTAGATGACATGCTGTCCCAGATCATGACAGATGCAGGAAATTTGCACTGTCTCCAACACACACTTCAAATTTGGACTCATCACTACATTGTATTGAATCTCATTACGACTGAGTCCAATCTTTAATGATTTTTTGACCATCTTAGTCTATTTTTCTTTGGCTGTAATATTAAAAGTGACTTTTCCTTGGCCTAAAATAAAATGAAATTTATTAAAAACAATTGGTACTCATTTTTTGAACTATTAAATTTACTTTGTAAGTACCAAATCCTAAAAATAAAAATCATAAGGGTAATGTTTTTAATAAATATTAATAAAAATGCCATATTAATTAAATATGAGAACTTTAAAAACATGCAGCGTATAATCTGTCTATGGTAATCGACTTAAACTGCAAATTCCTTAGATGGGCCAACTATTAAAGAACGATTTTCTGTGGGTTCTCGATCCTATTGCACAATTATACCTGTCTATTGTAGAGGATAGAGCCACAGGTGCCCTACGCGAATCATAATTCATATACTGAATCAAATTCAGTCAATTTATATCCATATATTTTTTGCTAATAAAATTCTGAAAAGGAGCGTTTTAGCGCAACAACCCATTCACCTCTGATCACTCTGGATCCACCTCCTCCGCAGGACACATCCAACGTAGCGTACTACCTGTGGGCCCAAATGCAGCGACAAAAGCCAACCCAACAAAAACAATCCTTGTCCTGAAGTGATGTTCAACCTATAATAGGACAACAAACCATAAACAAGTCGATTGACGGCTATAACTGGCTGCTCATACTGTCTGGCTGGCACGACAAGTGCGCGGAGACTGAAGTAAGCATATATTCTTATCTTTGCAGAATTCTCACTCAGTGGTAGCCCGTTGGCTACCAGCTGCCAAAGAGACACCGATCTCAGAATTCGTTAAACTTCAGAGATTTCGCTGGGCTGGTCATGTAGTAAGAATGGAGACAGAAAGATTGCCGAAATGAGCCCTAGATAGTAAAATGCAGGGCGCAAGACCAAAAGGAAGGCCACGGAAAAGATGGGAGGATGAAGTGGCAGCGGACGCGCAAAATTTGCTAGACGTGAGAACCTGGAGAAGATCGGCGCGGGACCGACAAGGTTGGAGGCATAGTTTGGAGGAGGCCAAGACTCGATTTGGGCTGTAGCGCGATTGGAGAGAGAGAGCCAACGGGCTGCCGGTGCAACAAGCGCGTTCTAATGGCTTGGTTTTCCAAGTTTACCAATGTCACATAATATGTGGTATTCACTTCCTTTTTCGATTCATTATTTCATTTTATAGTTAATAGACGATCCTTTTTGTTGAATCTCTTTCTGAATGCACTTTGCTGCGTTGCTCGTTAGTTCTCTAATTTTCATGTTAACCTGTTTTTGTTGGTATTTTAGTTAACTAATAGTTTATACATATGAATACGTAAGTTTATGTAGTTGTTTCAATCGTTTCTATCTTATTTTTTAAATATTCTGATTAAACAACAATCATATGAACATATCAATCTAAATATCAACAATAAAACAATCGTTTCTCTCTCATTCCAGTAGTTAGGCCTTTTTCTCTATTTCTCTCACTATCTCTATTTAGAAGTATTTTGCTTCCTTTTTGTATTGCATAGTAGAGGCTTGAGTAATATTTGCATGTTGTCTGCTTAATTTCTTTTGTTGTGTATTTTTTTTTGTTCATACTGTTAACATATGTGTTTTCCAACTGTGGTTTTAAACATTTTATATTCTTATTTTGGTCTATTATTTTCTCAATTCTTTTCTCTCTTGTGTACTCATTTTGGTTTCGTTGAGCTTTCTTCTGATATTTTAGTTTCCTTTTTACTACTTACAACACAAAAAACATCATGAAAAGTTACAATATTACACAAATAGAAGAAAACTGAAAGATAAAAAGAACTGTTTAAAGGAAACAATTGAAAACAGTAGAATTATGGTTAAGATTTAATCTAAAATGTATGTAAAGCTTATAAAAGATTCGTAATAAAAATTGAGATGCACTTAATATTGAAAGAATGTAATAAAAAAAAAATATTACATTCTACCGCATTGCTTATAACGCTTGTAGCAATATTAAAAATTTCCGATAATTATTATCTGATTTTTTGTTTGTAACTTGTAATTTAGAAATAATAGCTTTAGTCATTATTTCTCCGAACGTGGAAAAATTCTTGAGTATCATAATAGAAAGTTGTTGGGTGCCTCAGATAAGTGATGATTCACGTCAATTATCACTCGCTTTGTGAATTCGGAGACAAAAATATGAAATATCTATAGTAACTTGGAAGTCCACTGATTATTTCCTGCTGCTGTTCTAAAAATAGATTTTTTATCGTAAAACGTCATTGGGTCATTTTCAGCAAGGGTGTATGACGTGTATGTTTTTTATTTGATTTTTATTACACCCAATAAGTATATGGTTAATCCAACATAAATCAACAAAATGTCAATAAATTCCCATCGAAGGACTTTTCATTGTTTGTTTTATTTGCACAGCTGCTAATAGTGTAACTTGAGTTAAAATGAATGCATCACCATTGAATAATGCGGCTATTATAGTGAAAATAATGGCGGCTAATAACCGGTGCAAAACTAATGTTCCTTAAGGTGCGATCTGACAGAACGTGGAGCGTCGTTCGAAGATAGATAGAAAATACATAATAGGAAAATACAAAATATAAAAACTTGAACCAACCCAACGTGTAATACCATTTTTACCCTGAATATTTATGATTTACGATCTTTGGGATAGGGCAAGATTGTCTATTTATGCCTTATATATTGCACGTATTTACTCCATCAAACCTTCTGACGTGACTAGAGGCAGGTACGCCCCATGGTGTAATGAACACAAGGTATCATATTGCGCCTGACATTTGACAGCTGAGCCAGGCCTACGATGTTAAACGACTTTTTTTGACATTGTGACAATTTAACACGTTTTTCCTTCAGTTAGAGCATTATAGTGTCTTGAAAAGTACCTGTGGTGTTTAGTTGTAAATCTTACCCTGCCATGTTGTTACTTTTTTAAACGGTCTGTTATATTTTAAAAACAGGTGCTTTCAAAAATATTTCGATAAACTGCCTGATGTGCATAGTTATGCAGCTAGGAATGAATTATTTTGTAGATTAACGAAGATCTAGAACTGAATATATCAGTTTAAATCTTTATAACATGTTCCTATAAAATTTCTTGATATTTTTTAAATGGTCCCTTCATATCGATTTGTTAATTAAGAAACTAGCCTCAGCCTGCTGTGCAATAATATCGAAGAAAATCAATTTGGCATCTTCCAAAATATCATATGTTTCTTTGTTCGAGTCTCATCCATCTTCGATATGATCTTCCTTTTTTGGGGTTCTAGTATAGCTGCCCAATGTGATGTTATTTTTAAATTACAAAAAAGAGCAATACGGTATCTGTTTTGCCTCAGAAGAACAACACATTGCAAAAGCTACTTCAATAATCACGGGATTTTAACGCTTCCCTCTTTATATATTTTGGAAACTGTTTGTTTGTTTAACTATCTTTTATTTTGTGATATTGACGATTTATGTAATTTCAATAAATTTTAAATTGTTATTGTTATTTTTTTAACTTTTTGTAAGCTTTGTCCATAAAATTGTTCAATATTCAGTGACAAAGCATATTTTGATTCCATTCTATACCCATAAGATATGAATGATTATCTTTAAAAGTCTTTTAAACGTAATGTTAAATACTTCTTGGTTCACCACAGTTTCTATTCTATTATCTGTCTCGTGTAATCACCTGTACTGCGAAAAAAATTACTTTAATTAAATTACCCACATTATATTAAAAACTTGAAATTAAAAGTCTTTCCTATACAACTACATTCAAATGTTGCATGAAGAATGGATCTTTTCTACGTCATGCGCGAAGCGAACCGATTTCGGAACATAATATCAGCCTTAAGGTGGGTACACATATGCGAGCCGAACGGTATACGTACAGTACGCGTACAGATCCTTGAAAAATATTCTACATCGTACTAATCGCATACTTATCTCGATCCATGGAAAGCGACAAACCAACAACGAACACACATGTGCGAAATGATTCATTTTATTTATAATTTGGGTACTGATTTATGTTCCTGTTTTTGCTTGTTTAACAAAAATAAAATTATGTACAGTAATCATCGACGTATAAATAAAGATTTTATCTTTATTTATACGTCCATGACAATAATCAGTTTACTGTTTTCTCACGTCTCTCTAGGAAGGAACACGTCATTCACACAATGTCGATTTGATGACACAATAAAAATGTTCGCTGCGTCTAGTAAGCGCCGTCCAAACTGAAAGCCGAGCTTCCTTTGAAGTCGTGAAATAAACCGCAACAATTTGGTTCGCGACGAGTCACGATGAAACAGTACGCAAGCGGTTTTGTCTGCCGTACACATTAACGAATATAGCGTTCACAAACGGTTCGCGAACAGTTCTGCTCGCAAATGTGTACCCGCCTTTATGTATCATTCCTTGTGTTCATTGTACCATGGGTACGACCATTGTCGTGGTAATTTTACTATGGAGTGGTCTAACGAAGTTGTGTAGGAATTTTTATCATTGTATAAATTACCCAACTTACTAAAATGTTTACCGGCAATACTGGTCGACTAAACATTGATCTCCAGGAGACACGCTTCATTAGAATAGTTATCAAAAAGTAAACATCAATTTCACACTAACATGGGGTGCCATTTTGGGTGATGGATTTGGGTAACATGGGTGCGTCTTTTATCTTTGATACCTCTCGTAGTGATCCTACAGTGGGATTAGACTACAATGATCTATACGTTAAACTGAATAATAAAAGTGACTTGAAACTACAAGTTTCAAGACAAGTCAACGTTTTAAAATCAATGTTGAGTTTCTCGTTATAACTAATTTTAAAGTTCTATTTAATTATTTATTGCTAATAAAAATTTTAATCTGAGGGTGTATTGATTTCTTTATCCAACAGTGTAACATACTTCCCTAATTTGTTCATAATTCTCCAATTTGCAAGTCGGTCCGCGAATTCCTAAACCCGTAGTTGAAATTTGAAAGCGTGCCAAAGCGCACCCATTCGCTCGTTTACTAGAGCATCACTGTAATGACTCTAAATTAGCTCCTGCCAAGTGCCTCAATAATTCAAGTCCAATGCCATTAGATAAATAAAACTGCTAATGGATGCTTTTGATTTAAAATAAAGGATTGAGATTGGAAAATAACTGCAATAGTTCAACTTATATTTCCGATTTTGATTTGATGTAATATTTACATCAGATCGGAGATCACAATTTTTAGTTCTACGTGAATATTTAATGTGAAGGGACTGGTGTCAGATTCGTTGGCAATTTATTATAGAAATAGGAAAATAGTCGGTTTATTTTAGCCTTTTTACGTTTATATCGGAAGTATGTCTTAAAAAGGAACATTTTATCTATCTATTCTTCTCCATTGGAGATAATCTAATTCTACCACTAATTCCTTTGATTTATTTTAATATGGGTTTAAAGGCGTTGTTTTTGTTTTATGACGTATTTCTTCGTTTGGGATTCGGTCTTCCAGAGGCACACAACATCTGGTGCTCCATAGCCCGCGAATCTTATTCACTACCTTTTTTGTGAGTGTTAATGTTTCCGCTTGATAAGTGAGTACAGGTAACACATATTGGTCAAATATTTTCCTTTTGAGGCATATGGGTAGGTCCGATTGAAATAATTTAATTTACCAAACGCCGCCCAGGCTAATTCTATGCGACACGGAAGCTCACATGTGTGGTTATCTTTGCCCAACCGAATTTCATGTCCTCTGCACAATATCCCTTCCATCAACAGCAATATTTTGATTTGACTGAACTTCTCTCATAGTTTTGGAGAGACGGTGTCTCCTTGCCGTACTCCTCGCTCTATACAGAATTTATTTATTTCTTCTTCAGTTAGTCTTACGCTAGCTGTGGCATACTGCTGAGCTGAGCTCGTAGTACAAATTTTAAACTACTACGTTAGCTTTTTTATTTTTCTGTATTTATTTCTCTATTTAATTTCAATTTTCAATAAAGCTATTAAATCAGATATAGTTTATAAAATAAATTGTAGAGACTTACTTCGTTATATATTGGACAGACGCGTTAATATTTACCTAGGCGAATTATATATCACATAAAAATACTATCAGAAAAATATCCATTGTTTTATTTTGAAAATATACAGATTTTAGACAGTCAACTAACCATAAAAGATTATGTATATTGGAGATGATTCATATTAAAGAGCAACCAACTGTATCAATAATAAGACCGATATCTAATACTTCTCCAATATATATATATATATATATATATATATATATATATATATATATATATATATATATATATATATATATATATATATATTTATGGCCTAGGAGGACAAATTCGTTAAACTTCCCGTGCTCGAATCGGTATCAATAAAGTGTTATGATCATTTCGGCCTAGCCCAGCCTCATCAGACACTTTGGGCTGATACAAATTCAAACTCGGAAAGTCTAACGAATGTCTTCCAAAACTTCACTACAACAGTAGTTAGCTACAAAGGCGCCACCTGCTTTGGCGGCCGTGAACGAAAACGATATGATAATATCGTTTTCTGTATCCTCTGCGCTATGCGAAATGTGTAAAAGATTATATCTTTTACATATATATATATATATATATATATATATATATATATATATATATATTAAACTTAGAGCTAAGATTAATATTATTATAAAAATTAATATTAAACTCATCAGTCTTCCGGGTTGAAGACTGGTGAGTTTAATATTAATTTTTATAATAATATTAATCTTAGCTCTAAGTTTAATTGTACTAACCGCGGAAATCTTTCCGAACATATATATAAATATAAACTATATTTACCATTCGTTCTTAAGAAATTCTCCTGCTTCTCTATAATTTCAGTGTTAAATACCAATAGTATATCATAATATCAAAAATATAGCCAAAATGTAAATAATAATGGATTCATTGGTAATTGCAATTGGCCAAAATGTTTGAACAACAATTAAGTGTTACATATCTTTAGAATTTTTAATAACATATTTTTCACAAAAGTCACAAAACATTATATTTTTCCGGCATCCGTTTTAGGTTAAGTTTTCTAGACGGAAATAAAATTATTCATTCGTGATTTTCCTTTCAGTGGACTTCGGAGTATCAGCCCAACTGGATCGGACAATTGGACGTCGTAATACATTCATCGGTACTCCCTACTGGATGGCTCCCGAAGTTATAGCTTGCGATGAAAATCCCGATGCCACATACGACAATCGCAGTGATCTTTGGTCTCTCGGTATTACTGCCCTGGAAATGGCAGAATCTCAGCCTCCGTTATGTGAGGTAAGCCTTTTTCCGATAAAATAAATTTAATTTACGATATCAGTTCTTTATGATTTGATACACGTTAAATTTTCAAATTGGTAATGACCAAAATGGTATATTAAGACATAGTACTTACCAGAATGAAGATTTAATTTATGGTTTTATTGAATTGAATTAAAAAATCATTAGTAATAACTTTAATTAACATGTTGACAAGAGTTCGATATGTATTTCAATTAGTACACAATATAATAAATTGGTAATGTAGTGAAGTTTCTTTACCTCGTTATAAAATTAATAATCAGAAGATTAAAGCTTTAGTTAATATTTTGTATGTTTAGTAAAATGTCTTTATTTCGAACTTACTATCATGCTCAGTGAACACACACTTCTGTTGCACCAGGATTGCTATCTTTCTTCCTTTATCAGACATACTTTTTGATTTTAATAACAACTTTCTCTGTGTTTTGCACATTCTCTGTAAATTTGCTATATTGAATTCGAACTCAAATCTGGGGAACATATTGTCCTGTTATGCGAATTGGCAAACACAATTTGAATTGTTTTAAAAAGCCAGTTAACGAGTTATGCGTGACCAAGTATACACATACAAAGAAAATTTACTCGAAATTCACCGGTTCCCGGTTAAAAAGTTATAACCGGAAGTTTGTCAAAATGACTCAAAATTAGTGAAATCATACATCAATCGACGAAAAGTTACATGAAGAGATAAAATATCAACTTCCGATTGGGATACGTTGGGCGAAAACCTAGGACTTGCAAAGTCCAATTGCTCGTTTAATTAGTAATTATAAAACCAACAATATTATATACTTTAGTAAACAGTTTGAATTAATCTATTTTCAGCTGCATCCCATGCGGGCTCTCTTCCTAATTCCAAGAAACCCTCCACCACGACTGAAAAGTAAAAAATGGAACAAAAAATTCCATGGCTTTATCGAGACTGTGCTAGTAAAAGACTACCACGAACGGCCTTACACAGAGCAGCTGCTCAAACACTCTTTCATTAGGGACCAACCGACAGAGAGGCAGGTAAGTTACAAGAATTTGATAGTTCAGAAGTAAATTGTTAGCTTATGTATAACATGTTTGCATATGATAAGTTGCAAATCACGTGTACTCTGGTGTTTCAGGTAAGGATTCAATTGAAAGATCACATCGATAGATGTAAAAAGAGAAAGCAGGAGAAAGAGAGAGAAGACTACAGGTACTCGGGATCTGAGAATGAAGAAGAAGAGCCTCAGGTCGCCGGAGAACCTAGTAGTATTATTCAAGCACCAGGTGGTGATACTTTAAGAAGGAACTTCCAGCAAATTCAAGAAGGGCGCACCCTTAGCCAAGTTGAACCTCCTCCAAGGTAAGTGTCTTGTTAACAGTACTTTAATATCTCTTTAACAGTTATTTACATCCATTAGCCTTATCGGGTCATAAACAATAGATCAATTTACTTTAGATAACAACAATTTTCTTTATTTAACCATACGCATATTATATACTTATAGACGTAAGAGAAAACAATACAAGAGAAATAACTAAAATAATTCAAGAAAACAAAAGTTTAGGAGTTTTGAGGCGAAATACCAACAACATAGGCAACAAAAATATGTACAAAATAAAAAACAGAGATGGAAACATTACTACTGATAAAACCAAAATCCTTGAGGTTTTAACAAGACGCAAATAATGACTAATCTGGTGCTAAATCGAAATATTGCTGTTGATGGAAGGAATATTGGGCAGACTACATCGTATAAGTACTTAAGACATGAAATTCGGTTGGGAAGATATAATCAGGCATGTGAGCTCCCACGTCGCATAGGATTAACCTGGACATCGTTTGGTAAATTAAACTATGTATTTCAATTGGATCTACCCATATGCCTCAAAAGGAAAATCTTTGACCAATGTGTGTTACCTGTACTCACTTATGGAGCGGAAACATTAACACTCACAAAAAGGTAGTGAATAAGATTCACGTGACTCAGTTGGGTGTCTCTCTGAGGGACCGAATCCCAAACGAAGAAATACGTCGTAGAACAAAAACAACAGACGTCATCGAAAAAAGTGTGTCGCTAAAATGGAATTGTGCAGGACACGTCGCCAGATTATTAGACAACCGATGGACAAAAAGTATTGTTGAGTGGAGACCCAGACAAGAACCAATACGGAGCAGAGGACGCCCACCAACTAGACGGACTGACGACCTGAAGCGTGTTGCTAGATACAAGCTGCAGAAGACAGAAACAGATAGAAAGAACTGACGGAGTCCTATGTCGAGCAGTGGACGCATACAGGTTGCTGATGATTAATGCGGTTTGACAGTGCTTTTCCCTCTTTCTCAGTGAAACTCAAACAACAACTTTTTGATCTATTAAAAATATTTACCTTGAAGATTTTAACTGAAATTAAATAAAAAAAATACTTATGTTTTATTATATTGATTTTATATACACTTTATTGGGTGTAAAATTCCTTTATATCTTTTAAATCAGACAGAAAACCTTGTGTCATATGCATGCTATTTGTAATGTTGACAGTAGCTTGCATAATACATTTCAGTTGACAAATGAACTAAAATCGTGAATTTTCATTGGGGATTAACATAACAATTGTGTGCTTCAAAGAAATTCGGAGATTGCAATATATGTTGAAAGGTGCTATATCCATACTATTGCAAGACTAAACAGCAATTGATTGTATGGAATTTTACAAGACCAAAAACAGTATTTTGTAAAACAGGTAAAGCAGGTTCTTTGGAAAATAGTGAAAGTCGCTACTATATTAGCCTTAAAGTCAGATATTTTGAATGTTACAAAGATATTTTTGTTTTCGAGAACTGTACAGAGAATTGGGGAAAACTGTTTACTCGAATGGAGTGGAAAATGTATTTTAAAATTGATTCAAATGCAAAATTAAAAGTTATTGATTGGTATAGTATTTTGGGAACTAATAAACCTATTTTCCATGATAAATATTTGTTTTTACAACAATAAATTCGCTTCAGATGCGTTATTATTATATAGAAAGTGTTATATATGTGGTTGTGATAAATAGTCCTTTCAATTTATATATGCAATAAATATATATAAATGTACTTTTGAGGACACCGAAGTACCTATAAAACGAAAGTTTTTGGAAATATAAAAAATTAACAAAGTAGTTAATGAAAGGCTTCCCAAAAAACTGGTTGATGAAAAAACCAGAAAACAGACCATTTAGACACAACTACAAAAGTACCTGCCATAAAAAATCATCCAAAAAAGTATTGAAAAAAGCATGAAATATTTAAAAATATATATTAGATGGGAATATATTTTAAACCAACATGTGAAAATATCAAAATTAATCAAACAGAATCAAACGATTGCAAGATTTGAATAAAAATGAAGAGTATTTATTAATATTTGTAAAATATTTCCCACCAACCAAAATTCAAACAACAAATCTACAACTAAGATAAGTTACTTTTAAGCGCCAATGTATAACCGTTGATCGACCCATTAGGAACGGTGGGATACAATGTGTTACCATCAAGGTCTAGGTTTTCACAAACTTCAATAAAAACCCACAACTTTCTTTGGGTGCCAATTGTTAGGCCTGGTCTAGCTCAGATGTGAGAATGTCTTGTCTTAGAAGTAAATCTGAACAATGAGTTTGGCTAGGACAAATAAACTAAGATATTAACTATTCGTATTTATTTTACATAAATAAATATAAAATTGAAATTTTAATATTAAATTAAAATCAGATAAAGCCAATCTTGCTTATAGCTTTACATAAAAAGATTTTTAAATGATACTTATGGCTCCTGATGTTGTCTTCATGTAATTAGACAGGATTGTGGAATGTAGTGATTAGTAGCTGATCTAGATACTTTCATGTTTGTATCTTCAGGTGGCCATTGGGTTCTGAATAGCAGCTGCAGCTATTCCATGGTCGATCATGTGCTGTGAAATTCTCCACCCAGAAAGGTGGGCAAAAATTAGGCAAAAAAAAAGCTAGAAAAATTAACCTTGTGTTAGCTGTTTAAAATATGTTAAATAATGTTAAAATAAAATAATGTTTAAAATATTTCCTTGAATTATGAAAGTTGAAATTATTACAATATTAAATAACAAATAGCAAATTTGCAAGTATATAATTGTTATTAGGTGAATTAGTTAAATTATTTTAAAGATACTAACTGCATATGGTTTGAAAAGAAGCACGTGGGTTAAGGTTTGATATGTATGTATAAAAAATGAAATTATGAAAATACAGATATTGGTTAAATGTTCAATATAACTTATCCCAGAGAAGTTTTAACAATATAAAATTAATTTTGAATAGAGGATCCGGCTTAAATAAGCAAATAACAATATAAAAACTAATCTCACTTTCTATTGAATTATCCATCCCTACTTCAGCATTGAAGTGTGACATGACAGAGCAGAGTTGTCAACTGACAGATATACTGTCTCTTGAAGTGAGTCATAGAAATTTATATAATGTTCTATCATCCCATAGAACATAATAACAGGACCTGCATAAAGGAATTATAATATTTAGTGAAAACTAAAATTGGAATTTAGATGACAGAATATTTAGTAAATAGAAAGTTGATTGAAGGGTTGATTGAAAATTTGAGCGACAACTACTTTTAAAATAAAAATAGTAAAAATAAAGATAAAGTATATAATAGAATATAATAGAAAGAATAATAGATGAATAATATCAAAAGAAAATGAAATAAAATAATTAATAATTAAAGAAGAATAACAAACATGTAACGTTTATAACGTTACATGGTCTTAATACTTATTGGCCATATTTTCTACATATGTTGGGTAATATTGATAAATAAAATTTTTTGTAATAATTTTGACAGATTTATGTTAATATGTGACTATATATTTTTAGGGGTGGTAAAAATAAAGATAGGGAAGAAATTCCAGAGCCAGGACCACCTGCTAGACCTCCAATTCCTCAAAGAATGATAGTCGTTCCAGATCCAGCTCCCCCGCGAAGGTAAAATTTCTATTTTGGAATATTAATACAGCGGAATAGAACACGGGAACTTGATTTCGCTAATACTTTATAATTCAATATCTGATTAAATACAAAAAGCTAATCAGATTTAAATTATATTATAAACGGTGTTTCTATAGTTAACGGTATTTCTATATCTCTAACAATATTAGAGATAATATTAGGGATAATTTCCGATAAGCAATCGGAAAATCCTGAAGTAGATCATTCCTCCAAAAATCCGGTTTACAGTCCCACAGAAGCCGCTTCGAGGATTAAGACTGAAGTGGTGACATCAGTAATTACAAGTCATTCATTGGTTTGTTTTCTCTGGACGCCGGACAGGTCAGTCAGTATCTTATCTTTCGGTTCTTTACTGGTACCTTCATGTATCGACCTTTTCATTTCTATCCAAGAAGGTCTCAGTAAGAAACTGTGCATTTGTAAGTAAACCGATTAGTACCAGTTATTTATAAGCTATTCAATTTGTTTATCCCAGAGACCTTTGTTCGCAATAATATCAGTCAGAAAATAATAAAGATCCGGTAATTCTACGGGTATCTTATAAAAGAGATGTACCACCAATATGTACCAAAAAAAGTGAAATTTTTTTCATTTATTTTTGACTCATTAATATTTAGAATAACTTTAAGCTATTGCTTCTAATCTTTTTCCACATTCGAAAGAATTTTTTCGAATTTTTACTTTATACATATAACTATTTGGAACAAAAAATTAAGACAAAGATGATAAACCTCTAAATTCAAGAGTAGTTAAATCACTTTGTATATTTATAATGCAACAAGATTTCTAAATGAAAGAACTAAATCCACGGTTTCCAATCCTTTAATTGAAGATCTTATGACAACATAATGGCAAGCCATAAAATAAGAAAGCTGAGATATTAAGGTTTAAAGTTGTAAAAAAATCTTAAAAATATTGAGTTAACGTTAGAAAACCATAACTCTTGTTATTTGATTGTGTTAGTCATTAAAAGGCGTAAACATTTATGAAGTAAAAATTAAAAAATGAAGTTTATAAAATCGTAACACTATATTGGAAAAAAATAATAAAATTATATATCTACAATTTCCACTTCTTTATTATCATTGTCAGTAGCTTCTTTTAGCTGATTATAAAAAGTATGATAGACTGGCGGAATATAAGGTAATAAGCTTTTTATATTTTTTATTTTATTTTTTGTAATTTTCAGAGATTTTTTGTATTTTTTTTTTAATGTTTGACAGCTCTATTGTTACAGGTCTGCCTTTTATTATGGCATTAACTTCTTGATATTCTCCATTGACACTATGTTTGACAAAAAATGACCAACATTTTGTGATTTAAATCGAAATGTTCAAGCAAAATTTAAGCTCTGCTTGTCGGAAAAACGTACGTTTTTATTAACATTATTTAGAAGAGGTTCAAAACTGTAAAAATTGTTCTGTCATCTGCGTAACAACAAAAGGATTTTTTTTGTGCACGGTTTTTCTGGCCTTTCTCAATTTGAGCAAAATCCCAGTCTGATGACATAATAAAATGACCACTAACCAGAAATATTTGTTTAAATTCCTTTTCCTTGACTAACTGCAACCAAAAAGCCATTAATTGCCAGTTCTTGTTCTGACCTGGACAGTTATCGGTAAAAACAACGAACTCTTCAGAACATGACTCTAAAAATTTCATCACAACAGAAGTAACTTCTTTCGCTCCGCGCTTAGCTTGATTTTCGGTCCATAAGTACATGTATACCTTGTCGTTGGTACAGTCGTGAATCCCTAAGTTATAAAGCCAAATTTTTCTACAGTAAAATGCAGGACCAGTGGTTAATTTTGGCAGAGGCGTACTTTGCTGTAAGTCAAACGAGATTACTAATTTTAACTTGTTTGTAATACATTCGTCTTTTTCAGTTTTCAGCAAAGTTTGCATTGCATCGGCACGAACTATGTGCAAATTCAATAAAGTAGTTAACTCTTTTTGTTGATTATGTATTATTATTAGCTTTCTGTATTATTAGCGTCTTTTGCTGTTTTTAAGGTCGAATGAGCCCAACTCCCAAAATTTCTTAAATAAATGTTCATGATTACCTTGCAGTTTCTTCCTACGTGTATTTTTACAACTACACGGCTCGCCAATTTCACGTAAACTAACAATCTTATTAGTTTTTTTCAAAGCATACGCTTGTCCCAAATTGCGGCTTCTTTTTCTTTCATTTCGATAATAGTTTTCCTTATTTCTTTGCCTCCATCTGGATGGTTTTTTCTTCTCTGTATTTACCTCGTTACCTCCGGAAACTATAGGTATGAGTTACTGCAATTCATCCTAGAATACAAAAAACATGACTGTATTAGACTCTAGAATTTATGAATCATCCATAATTTTTATACTAATAACTCGATAAGTCACATGACATACCATATTTTTTCATATAATATAAATGAAATATATTTTTACAAAACCATGGTAAGCCAAGAAATAAGAAAAAATGCCTACCTCACTAGATTTAGACGAAAAATCATCGCTACTGGACTAGTGTCTGCTACACCATCATCACTATCGTCAATAAAACTCACATTTAAACTGCTATTTTCGCTTAAAACTGCACTTAATTCAGCACGTGTACGTGAAGTCGACGCCATTTTCATTTGGCTTACCACGTTTTACGCGAAAAAGTGAACAGAAACGGGTGATTGGAGTAACACGAAACACGATTCAGCAATAACTCCGCCATCTACTGCAATAATCACTCAATAATTTTTCTGTAGGTTAATACAGTTTTTTTTATATACATAATGCAATAAAATAGAATTCTGTAACATTGTGGCTTACCATTATGTTGCAATAAACTCTTCAATTATAAAAACCGTAGTTTCAAAATTTTGAATAAAAAACAAAAAAAACCTAATTATGCCCTAAAACTGGTCCGAATTAATAATTTAAAATAAAATATCTGCTTGTGAATCACTTTATAACCATATAGCTGTATAAATGGAATGTCTTTTCTAGCCCTTGCTACCCCTTAAGCTGAATAATAAAATGCTTCCTTTTGATATAATTGCTATATAACTGTTGTAATTGCTAGCAAAATATTTTGTTTAAAATTATTCTTTTGAGAAAGCTAGTGTGTGTGTATGTGTAGCGAAATATATATACTTGTTTAATAAATGTTATGGAAAATTATTTTTATTAAGGGATGTATATTGTTGTAGGCCTTTACCGCCACCGCCTGATAACAACTTTGGTGCACCGAAGTCTCAAAATCAGCAACAGCAAAGAAATTCGCAGCATCAATTCAAGCCGATGGTACGTAACTGTGGATAATGTATGGATTATGTTCTCTTAGAGTTAGATATTAGTTTGTGTACTAAACATTTAGTAGATTTCTGTAATGTTAAGTCGTTCTCAATTAACACACTCACTATTTATTTTTACAGAGTTTTCATTTATTTCAGTTAACACTTTGTGCTGACCAAAAATTAATTTAGTGATTGGTTTATTCTCAAAAAAATATTGGAAAGAATATTTAAATATGTACACTTTTCTGGATGTTCTTACGAGTTTTGAAAATTCAAATTTAACTTTATATTGTGATTTCTTTATTGAGATTTATTTCATTTTTTTTAATCGTTTATAGAAGTATGTTTCTAGTTTATAGATGAGTTCGTACCATAAATAGTGAACAAAATTAGAGCACTGATACACTATGTGACTAGAAGGCACCGTTGCTCAGTAATGGTATATTATGGGCGAGGTACAAGGAAGAGAATAACGCTTCAAAAAAACGCCGCCACTGTTGCTAAATATTTGAATCGCAAAGAAAAAACAAATGTGATATTCATAAAACAAAGAGAAAGACTAAAATACTGATATGAATATCAAAACGGAATGAAAATATTAGTAAAGTGCAGTATCATAAAAATAAAAAATCGTAAAATTTCTTATATCAAAAATATATTTAAAATAACCAAATATAAAGTATGTAGAGATAAAAAAGGTCTTAATTTATATATACATAAAAACATAAAAACAGTCTTAACTAACCTAAGACTGCACAAAAATATTAATTAACATTAAATAATAAAAAAATAATGTTTATTAAAAAGATTTTAAATATTAAATTCTATAACGTAATTATAAATTCGGTCTCTTATATAGTTAAATAAACTTTCTTAACATGAAAGTAACATCATTTGACTTAAAATAGAACAATGTACTCACAATAACTTAGATAATCTGTTAATCAGATTAACACTTGATGGTGGCTTCGATATCAGTCGAATCTTGAATAAAATGGGGCTTCCTACCAGGATGAAACGGGCCTTCGTCTAAACTGAGACAAAAAGGGTCTTCAAAACTGGGATTAAAGGGAGCCTCCAAACTAGGATGCGAAGCGGCTCCGTTCTAGAATGAACTAGGATCAAAGTGGCCTCTGCCCTAGGACTTCAATTAGATGAGAAGAAGCAAAAATAAAATATGCGAGGGAACTGAAGATGCAAAATAAAAATATTACCCTTTTTAGGGGGGTCTCGTACACACGTAGAATCGTGGTTCACATCTAGGTGGCCAAAAGGAAAAATGAAAACAATTTAGAAAGTATGGTTTTAATAGAAAAATTATTTACATGGATTAAGTACCGTTAGTTATCGTTTCTAGGTGGTCGAAATAATTAGAACCCTCTTAACGTAACCAGAAGGCGGTTTTTCGGTAAAACCTTTAAAGGCGTTATTTAGACTATTTCCAAACAAACTGTTAAGCTGTTTGTGTTGCAACAGTGCTTAACAAATGTCTTTTATATTTAAATCGTTTATTGTGGAAAGGAGATAAGTTACATTTTATAATTTTGAGAAAAACGCAATAAACTATTCTGGTATATAATAATGGTATACTAAATTATTTCCGATTATTTGTTTTTGAATAAATCTAATCAAATATTAATAAGTAGTTACATTAGAGTAAAACAAGGTCATTCTTTCTTTTTGTTTTTGAATAATTTTTTTTGGTACATGTCACTTATCTCCTTTCAACAACTTACAGAAAAATAAAACCTTCTCTTTTCAAGAAATAACGTTTATTTAGCAAAAACTCAGACAAATGAAAGGTTATAACTTAATTCTGTTTATTATTAGTTGGTCAGTTAACAATCTCGTTATAAAATGTTTGATGGTTTTCTGGAATATATTTGAACACCCGTTTAATATGATTTATTTTGGTTTCTTTAATCGGAATCTTGCTCTTATATGCCTTATATGACGGCCATCTTACAATGCTCCAGCATTGGGCATTTTAAGGTGAAAAGTGTTAATAAAGGGGCTGTTGATAAAGGGGGAAACAAGATATCCAGGTTTGGAGACAACTGTGCCGTATCGCCACGCAAAATGAGTGCTTTTAATGGGATAAATCTGTTTTTTAACAGTTTTAACTGTTACATTTTTAAATCTCGTTTTAACTAATGTCATAAACATTCTGGTTACTGTATTGTTTTTATTTTACCCAGGGCAATAATTGTCACAAAATAAAAGCAGTTCCTCCACACTATGTTGAATATAGTTTTTTATATAATGTAGCAAAAAAGAACACACATCGAAACTACTTGGTTGTCGATAGTTGTACACATAGTAACAAGTATTTAAGTCAATAAACAATGAAAATAATCGACAAACTAGAATAAATACGTAATTTATTCATTGAAAAAGAAATGTTTGTCATTAAAGTATTAATTTTTAATACAATAAGACATTCTGCGATATCAAATCACTAAACTAATTTTGGTCCAAATCTATAGAATTAAGCTGGTTTCCATGTAAAATTACGTCTCAAATTCATTACAGAATATTTCTGTCCAGAAAGAGTGTACGAATTCGGCTTTTTTTTCCTGACAGAATTAAGTGTTATTTCCGAAAAAATTTTCTTACATAATTTTAAAACTTGATTCAAATTCGGTTTACTCTTCTTTACTCGGATATCGAAATATTTGATTAAATAAAAGAAATGAATTCCAACAATATTTTTGCAAAATTTATAATATATACATGACATTTCACCGCACTGTAGATTCTAAGTTGTAACAAATTGTACAAAACTGAATACTTAATGTTTATTGTAATTTTATAATTAAGACTGGTAACAGTTATATACCCCATTTCTATGAAAAATATTTAACAATGATCTATTTAGTCCGTAAGGACATTATCTATGTGATTGATGGATGTGACCGTTACTTGACGGAAATTCATTTTATATAACAATAAAACAATAAAAACTTTGTTTTAAAACTTCCACAAAATTTATTATAGTATCTTATCACTACAGCTGTTTCGGCAGAGTGCCTTTCTCAAATGATCTATTTTTGATACGTGTTTACACTTACAGGGAGGAACTGTTTGTCTCAAGTTGGTCATTCAGAATTATGACTGTATTTTTAATTTGTTAATTTCCATAGATTTTAATAAAGATAGCTTAAGGCCTTTATTTTGGATATGAAGAATTTGAAATTCGTCATTAAAAAAATGATTATGATCTAGAAGGTGAAATGAGTATGTAGAATCTGTATTTCTATTATTGAAAGCCCTTTTATGTTCTGCTATACGTTTGGTAAAAGTTCTACCAGTTTGACCGATGTAAGTTTTTGGGTAATCGCCATATTTAAGTTTGTATACACCGTGTAAGTGCTTTTTATTTTGGCTCTTGTTGTTTTTAATATATTTGCCCAAGTTGTTGTTTGTTTTGAAAGCTGGTGTTATTCCTTTCATTTTTATGTCTTTGGCTATTTTTGTTAATATCTTGCCTGTATATGTAAGCGAGAAGAAGGTACTGGGTTTTTTCTCTGATGGTGGAAATACTAATTTCAGGGCTTTCTTATGTAGTTTTTGATTTAAAATTTTATTGTTTGTTCGTTGTACCCATTGTTTATGCTATTTGCTTATTGATATTTAATTCTATCTCAAAAGTTGTACTTTGACATCGGAATTGCTATTAATCTATGTAATATGCTCAGTCATTTTAGATTTGCAGATGACATCATCCTTATAGCTGATCGTATGGATGATGCAATAAAAATGTTTGAAAAATTATATCACGCTTCCTTAAAGGTCGGACTAAAGATTAATATGAACAAGACGGAAATAATGACTAATCTGGTACTAAATCGAAATATTGCTGTTGATGGAAGGGATATTGTGCAGACTACAGCATATACAAATATCCAAACATTTGAGCTCCCACGTCGCATGGGATTAGCCTGGGCAGCGTGTGGTAAATTAAACTATGTATTTAAATCGGATCTACCCATATGCCTCAAAAGGAAAATCTTTGACCAATGTGTGTTACCTGTACGTACTTATGGAGCGGAAACAGTCATCATTGGCTCCACAACCCATGGTGGGTCTTGGCCTGTTCAAGGATAAGTCTCCATTCTCACTGATCCTTAAATCGCGCTCTGGGTCTGCCTCTCCTTCTCACTCCATCTATTCTTTGGTTATAAATATGTTTTGGCGGCTCCATCTCATTCATTCTCTCTATGTGACCTAACCACCGGAGCTGGTTTATTTTGACGGACCTAATAATATCAGGTTTGTCATGCAGGCGGTAAAGTTCGAAATTATAGCGTCTACGCCATAATCCGCCCTCCTGTACTCCTCCGTAGATATGCCGGAGGATTTTACGTTCAAAGCATCTTAAACGCTCGTCATCGTCCATGTTTCCGGAGCGTAGGTGAGGATCGGCTTGATAAGAGTTCTGTATATCACTAGTTTCGTTCGTTTTGTAACTAGGCTTGTTGTTAAAAAATTTTTTAATCCATAATAGGCTCTATTTGCCAGATATATCCGTCTGTTAATTTCTGCACTTACTGCATTATTCTGATTAATTTGTGAGCCTAGGTATATAAACTCTTACTCCTTCGAAAGTATATGTTCCGATCGTTAGATCTTCGGGTTGTGCTGCTTGTACCATAATTTGATACTTTCATATACTTCGTCTTACTAGTGTTAACCTCTAGTCCCATTCTTTTTGTTGCTGCTTCAAGCGCCTTGATTCGACCACGTCCGCCTTTTTTCTTGCAATAATGTCGATGTCATCGGCGTACGCTAGTAATTGTATACTGCGATTAATAATAGTTCCTCTGGTTGTTATTCCAGATTCTCTTATCGCTTTCTCTAGTGCAATATTGAATAGAAGGCATGATAGGCTGTCTCCTTCTGTCTAAGTCCTATCTGAGACTGAAACGTTCTGGAAACGGTTTTGCACTCTAACTTTACACTCGACTCTTGAGAGGGTCGCTTTCACCAATTTTACCAAGTGTATTGGTATGCTGAATTCTATCATGGCCTTGTACAGTGCGTTTCTTTCAACACTATCATAGGAACATCTAAAATCAACAAACAGGTGATGAGTATCAATGCCATACTCATATGTTTTTTCCAGAGCTTGCCTTAGAAGGAATATTTGATCGTTCGCTGATCTTTCTTTACGAAACCCACACTAATATTTACCTATTATGTCTTCACAATATCCCGATATTCGGTCGTAAAGAATATATGCCAAAACTTTGTATGTGCCGTTTAGGAGGGTTATTCCTCTGTAGTTGTCACATAGTGTTTGATCTCCTTTCTTGTGGATAGGTACAATTATACCTACATTCCAGTCTTCTGGCAACTTTATTTGCTTCCAGATCAGTTCTACCAGTCTACATATACAGTATGACAGGTTTTTTTTGCCATGCTTTAAAAGTTCTGAGGAAATGACATCTGCCCCAGGAGCTTTGTTTTCTTTCAATTTTTGTATGGCTTGGATGACTTCTACCTCTGTTGGGATGTTATCTTTCTCTCTTTCGTCATCAATGTCCTCGAGTTGGATTTCTGATTCGTGGAGCCCTGTCTCACCTCTTATATTTAGCCCTTCCTCGAAGTTTTCTGCCCATCTTTCTAGTATCTGGTCTTGATCACCAATGATCTCCCCTGTTCTATTTCTAACGATTGATAATCTAGGTTTGAATTCTTTCCTGTTCTGGTTAATCCTCTTGTAGAACTTTCACGTTTCTGCTTGTGCCTTATAGTTCTTTAATTCTTTTAGTTGGCTCTCTATATGCTCTTTCTTTTCTTTTCTTTCTTTCTTTCTTTTAAGTATTCGTTTTTCTTCTCGTCTCAGCTGCCTATACTTTTCCTCTGTTTTGTTCTTAGCTCTTGGAGTCTTCTATATGCCTGATTTTTTCTTTGCGCTGCTTGTGCGCATTCCTCATCGTACCAGTCTGACCTTAATTGTTTACGTTTTTGCTTTCCGATAACTTCAGTTGCCACTTTTTCCAATCTGGCTCTACACTGCCTCCAATAGTTGTTAATATCTTCAACTATAACATCCGTGCAGACTTCCAGCTTGCTTTCGAGACTTTCCTCGAATCTCTTAGCTATCTCAGGGTTATTATCTGAAATTAGTATTTCCACCATCAGAGAAAAAATCCAGTACCTTCTACTTGATTGCATATACAGGCAAGATATCAACAAAAGTAGTCAAACACATAAAAAAGAAAGGAATGACACCAGCTTTAAGAATAAACAACAACTTAGGCAAATATAGTTAATACAACAAGAGTAAAATAATTGTATATTGTTTTTATATTGTAAGATACAATATAAAAATATTGTATCTTAACATTTAAAGAAGTCACAGTGTGGTGAAACATGGAATGTATTTTTATTTTATATAATATTGTAATGTTGAATTGATTGGCTACACTAATTCTTGGACTAATTTATTGTTTTGTATATAAAAAAATTATATATATATATATATATATATATATATATATATATATATATATATATTATAAAAGAAATTTCAATACATTTTTTTACTGTAAATATCTGCAAGTGCAGAAAATATTAAAATGAATTTTAAAAGTTAAAAAATCCAAATCTTACACTTATTTCTGGATAGAGATTGTAAAAACTAATAACTCGACTTATATTTAAAAAATACTGATATTTAAATATTAGTAAATACTTTTTCATTTTTCTGATTTTAATTTTTGTTTGGTAGCACTGCTTTCTTTCTAATTTAGCTCTTCTGTTTATTTCATGTCCATTTGTCACCTCTTACAGCAGGGTCCTGCACGTAAGCCTGAGGTAGGTTTTTGTTTTATTTTTCTATCACCATTTTTCTTTTTCTTTTGGTATTAGTACTGTGACTGTTTTAACATATATGTGAGTATATACAGTACGTTAAGTTTTAAATTAGGTATACACCCTATAAATGGCAACACTGTGCGCCGTTGAGCTCTGTTGACCCGTCGCCAATAATTTGTCATTATACCGTAGTTGTTTAAAGCAATAACAGAGTAGATTTTTAGTTTATTTTTGTAAACAACATGTCTGTTTGTACGCCCATAGAAAAGGTTCAAATAATAAAATTGTCTTATAGTGGTAATTCTGGACAACAGTGTGTAGTTTTATTTTCTGTGTTTTTTTAGGGGAAACCAATTCCTTGCGTACAGTCAATTCATAATATTGTTAAAAAGTTTGAGTTTTTAGGAGACCACATAATAGGTCAATTTTTTATTGAGGGTAACTTGAATAGTAGATTTGTTACAGAATCATGTTCTTCCCGCTATTTTCAATGTTCCTGATGTAAATCTGGACGGCTGTTCAGTTAACGACGACGGTCGAATAATTAGGGAATATTTTCCCGAATTGAGTTATCAGTGGAACAGGCGATATTAAGTGGCCTGCGCGATCTCCTGATCTTACACGTATGGACTTCTTTTTTGGACACATTTAAAAAGCATCATCTACGATCATCCTGAGGCTAGAGCCCAAAATTTTGATGAATTAAAAAACTGAATAAGAGAAGTCTCCAATTCTGTTACAGCAGAAACTCTTTCATCAGTCCGCAGAAGTTTTTATGACAGATTGGGATACTGTTCAGCCGTAGAATGTCAAATATTTAGAACTGTACAGAATCATTACTGTAGGACTTAAAGAATTATTTCTTATTTTATTAGGAATTATTTTTTATCTTTTAAAGAGTATATTTTTTGTTTTCTTGTTAAATAAATGCGCTTTTATTTTTAATTCAACCACAAAAAATTGTTCACGGTATTAAAAACCGATATAAATGCGCCACCTTATAAAGGTCAGTGTATTTTTATCGAGTTTATGTTACAAGAAATAAACCAGGCATACTTATGAAAACAAAAATCGACGGACGGAGGTGTATATCCCATGCATTGTTATGTGTTCCTAAATGGTTTTCGTTTTCTCGTTTTCTTTCTAGGTATCGGATGGGATCGAAGAATTACAATTAAGTAGATCGGAGAGGCAATGTTGAGAATTTTAGTTCCGTATGTAGTGTGTAATATCTATCAAAACTTAACGTACTGTATCAATTTCAATTAATTGGACTAAATAATAAATTTTTTTTTATACTATATAGTAACTGTCTTAAATAGTTCTTGTTATGGTTCAAAATTTACTGTTTCCGTCAAAATAAAAGTGCACAAAATCAAGACGAGTGAAAAAAGTTACTCACGCAGGTTGTATTTAGATTTATGGTAAAATCGACCACGTTTCTTAAAAGTATTAGTACTACACAAAGCAACGACCACTAAAATTGTAATGTTAGCGGTTATTGAGAAAGTTATTTATACTGATATTGCGTTTTGTCATTGTAATGTCATATACGAGTACCACGAAGTCTTCAGCTTAAGTTTCCATAAAACGATTTGAATGACTCGAAGGAAAATGAATTAAGGAAAAGAACAAAAGTCCTTTTTGGAATGGATTAACTGTATGTCAAAGTAATGCAATAAAAAAATAGCAGAATACATAATATGAATTAAATAACATACCTAAATAATATAAATCTATTGAAAATCCGAATAAAATGTGGTGTTAATCAATTGGATTTAAAAACTAAATGTGTGTATGTTAAATATAATGTAAATAATAATCAATAGGTACTGTTTTCGAAATCGGCAATATTGTATTATCTTTTAAATCAAATACAAAGGTGGAAAGTACCTGTTAACAGCATTTCTCGGCCTCACATTGAACGAAGTCCCCAACTGGTTTATTACTATTAATAAGATTAGGGTTGACCAAGTACTCCGACATTGTAGAATTGATACGGTTTGAGAAATACAAGTCGTAATTAAGAACGATATTGGTGGTGAAACCGGTCGAATTTGGAACCCTGTAATTAGTAACAAATAGTAACTAGTAAGTAATACAAAAATAAAGAAGATAATTATAATATAACTTACCCAATTAAACAATGGGTCTCTCGGCTAACATTGTTACATCTTGCTTCAGATGAAAAATGACAACATTTGGAAGTTTAGGTCTATTTATATAGAAAAAAACTACCTATAATGATTTTTGATGTTTTAGATGAAGAAACGATTTGATTTTTGACCCTGAGTGGACGAGTGGTAGCGATTCTCTTTTACTGGCAATAATAAAGCGGCCTCTTTAAGAAGGAATTATTATAAAATAGTTTAAAAAACATCTAACGGAATTTTTTATTATTGCAAACATTTTGCAAAGAATTTTTAAATAAATTTTTTGTTAATTACTTTTTAACTGGGAATAAGCCACAATTAAAGGTTAAAATACGTTTATTGACGTTTCAATTTCCACTTCGGAAATCGTTCTCAAAATACAAACGTTTGTATTTTGAGAACGATTTCCGAAGTGGAAATTGAAACGTCAATAAACGTATTTTAACCTTTAATTGTGGCTTATTCCCAGTTAAATAGTAATTAATTTAAAATGCCACAAGAAAATAGCTTCAGAACAATATTAAATTTTTTGTGATACAAATAAATAAAAAAAAGCTAAAAAAAATACAAAGCTTTTCGCCGTCTATTGTTACCTCTGTGGTTCCATTTGACCATCTTACAGGTATACTCTAATGCCGTTATGAATAATTTTGGTGACAATTTATCTCCTTGCCTTATCCCACGTGTTATTTTTATTGGTCGGGTTTTATCGTGTATCTTAACAGTCATAGTGGCATTTTTGTAAATATTGTAAATAAGTTCACTACACCCATGGTCAATCCTGCTTTCAGTAATTGCTTCTATAAGGCTGTCTATTTCGATCGTGTCGAACGCTTTATGAAAATCTATGAAAGTGAGGACAAGAGGTTTGTTTGTATTCTATAGATTTTTCAATGAGTGTCTTTACTGTATGGAAGTGGTCATTGGTACCATAATTTGATCGGAATTCTAGCTGCTCTCTCGGTTGGTAGAAATCTAATTTTTTTCTCCAATCTTGATGTCACTAACCTAGTGAAGAGCTTGTATATGTGGTTCAACAGGTTAATAGGTCTGGTAATTAGCCTGTTAACCTATAAAGTTGAATATACGTTAAATAATATCTACACATGGACAAAAAACTATTTGGATGGAAGAATTTTTATCGAAGAATCAGATATTATTCTTGTTTAAATACTCTAAACCATCCCTAAATTATCTGTGTGAAACGAAATGGCTGCCTGCTGCATAATGTTTTTCGACATAGTGGAAATATACATTCATGATCTTTTCCACCGTTTCATTTTTCTGCCAAATTACTTTGTGTAGTAAAAATCCACCGTCGACGACATGCACAATGCCGTCAGAATGCGTTGGTCCCTTTGTACTCACAAATAATTCGTAGAGCTGAGATTTAACGTTTTTCCTGAGACCATTTTCGGTAAAAAGTGACAATGGAAAAGGTGCAAGTTCGTATTGTAAATAAGTCTCCATATCTTTTTTACTGTCGATCGTTAGAGATATTCGTTGAAATAGCAATAACGGATCGATTGCTATAATATCTCCGTTTACTTTAACGGAAGATTGAATGGTTCTTAGAGACAAGGCTTTGTTGTTTCTTTTAAATTTGACACTGCCAAAATTCATTCCCACAATAGCTTGTACAGATTTTTTTCCTTTTTCATACGCTTCGTAACAATTTACAGAAGAACTGCCAATAATTCCAGAAAATATTGATATAATGTAATCAGTATTTGGAAAAGGATCATATCTGTTGAAAAATTTATGTAATAGTTGTAAATCAGCTACATCTCTTTTTATTCTATATTCCCGTGAATCAATAGGCTGCTTTGTAGTTGCAAAAGAAACATTACAAAATCTTCCATTTCATTGCAAACTTCCACAAGTATGATCATAGTTAATACGAATTTTGTTAAAACACTTTCAGACAAACCACGATCATGTGTAAGTCCACCCTGAGTTTTCATAAATCTCATCAAAACTTGTTCGATCGTCATATCCGTCCGTATTTCAATTATAATTTTTTTATTTGTCAATGTACCATGAAATCTTACGCAACATGAGTAATTACAGTGTTAATTTTAATAAATATCTCAAAATTGTACATAATGATGAAAAAAAAAATTTCGATTCGAGTTTTTTTGCGTTTTTTTGCCCATAGTAATGTATATTATTGTGAATTTATTAAAAGGTTCAATATTTATAACACTTACGGATTTAATTTATTTCTTTATTTATATTAACTTATCTGACAATAATTTATTATATCCGTACGTACAAATTCGCGAGCGCGGGTCTTGAGTATTAACTGTCCCTCCATATAAAAATGTCGTATTTATATACGAAATCCTGATATACTAGAACAGCATCGAAAGATCGCATTGTCTTGCATCGAAAAATCGAGAAGCATCTAGATTGGAGGATTCACCATAATTTGAACCTAGATCCTTCGCCAAATTTCTACAACAAAACAGAATTATTAGTCATCATATATTTAGGCCAGTATATATTTATCGTAACATTGCCCCCCTCTTAAAAGATGGTTCCTTCTGGAACCTTGTCGGGACTGGAACCGGAACTGTATGCTGGTATCGGCAACTGGACCCTCTTTTACAACTTCCAGTTGTATAAAAATGACAAGGGACGGTTTTCTCTCCGCACAAGGTACTTAGCGGATTGCAACAGACTAACACCTGGACTTCGGTGTCTTTGAAGATCTCCTCCACCATATTTCGGATAACCCTCCAATCTAATTGGCGGCACTCCAACTTTGGCATGGCTAACTTTTGCACGTCGGACTCTAGTACGTGCTCTCTCAATTGAAGTAAGGCTTCCCATACATCTCGGTAGGTAGGTTGGTCACGGGCAGTGTCTTTTGTTACCAGGTAGAAAAGGTAACGTGATGCATCTTGGAGTTTCAAGGTTTTACCGGGAGCTGGCACTTGGCATTGAAGTTCTGCAACTCGACCAAACTTCCTTCGAAAGACGGATGCCAACCCTGGTGCATCTTTGATACTGGCCGGGATGGTAAGGGCCAGCGAGTAGTCATCGGGGAGCGCGAGTAGATCTTGCTTTTCTTCAGTGGTAACACCATGTCTTGCTTTACCGGTACCTCCATAGGCACCCATGAATTCCTCAAACGTGAGGTCAGACACATCTTGGACTTGGTTTACTTCCACTTCTTCATCTACGTCGTGGTCACCTTCGAAAGATGCCAACCGGTTATGGTGTACTATCATCGGCTTTCCCCTCGGAATCTTGCTTATTCGGTAGATGACATCGTTGATCTTCTCCATAATGAGGTATGGACCTTCCCAAAACTGCTGCAATTTGGGAGAACAACCTTTTCGCTTCTTGGGATTATACAGCCATACTTTGTCGTTCTTCTTAAAGCAACCCTTTTCGGCTTGTGTATCGTACCGTTTCTTCATTCTGTCGCTAGCGATCTGAAGGTGGGAACGGACCAACTCATGTACATCGTCCATTCTTCTTCGTAATTCGATCACATAATCTTCACCTGCTACATCTTCTCCAGGTTTACATCCAAACTCGAGATCACAAGGTAGTCGCATTTCGCGTCCGAATAGGACTTTGGCTGGTGTCTGGCCTGTTGATTCGTTAACAGCAGATCTGTAGGCCATTGTGAAGAACGGAAGGTATTGGTCCCAGTCTCGCTGATGATCGGACACCATCTTTGTCAAATACTTGCCAACTGTCCTATTCATTCGTTCTACCATACCATCCGATTGCGGATGATACGCGGTAGTTCTTGTTTTCTTCATGCCTAGTCTATCACATATTCCTTGGAATAGATCGCTTTCGAAGTTCCTGCCTTGGTCACTATGGATCTCCAAAGGCACTCCAAATCGGCTGATATATTCTTGGATCAACTTATCTGCAACGGTGGCGGCCTTCTGGTCTGGAAGTGCGTAAATCTCGACCCACTTAGTAAAGTAATCCATTACTACCAACATGTACTTGCCTCCATTTTCACTTTCTGGAAATGGCCCAGCGATGTCCAAAGCTATTCTTTCAAACGGGCTTCCAACATTATATTGTCTCATAGGAGCTCTCCTTTTTCGGTGAGGCCCGTTACTCGTAGCACAAATAGTACATTTCTT
This sequence comes from Diabrotica undecimpunctata, assembly GCF_040954645.1. NCBI lineage: Eukaryota > Metazoa > Arthropoda > Insecta > Coleoptera > Chrysomelidae > Diabrotica > Diabrotica undecimpunctata. The sequence goes on along the minus strand of NC_092809.1, from coordinate 75,734,236 downwards.
ACACCAGTCTTTTACGTCGTCGGAACTGTTCATCCAATAAAACCGTTCCCGAATTCGCTGAAGGGTTTTCTTTACCCCAAAATGCCCTCCCGATGGACTGTCGTGTAACTGACGAAGTACTTCGGCTATTCTGCTCTTTGGGATCACCAACTGTCTTCTCTTCTCTGAACCGTCATCATTTTCCAGGACTCGTTTGAGCAAGCCATCTTCGATGATAAATGAGTCCCACTGGGCCCAATACGTCTTAACTACTGAGCATAGGTTTGATATTTCCTGCCAAGGTGGTCGACGGTTTTCCTCTTTCCATTTTCGGATTTTCTGTATAACTGGATCTCTCTCTTGTTCTTCCCTTATCTTAGTAGGCGTCCAGTCGTCGTTGACAATCGTCGTTCTTAGCACTGCTGCTTCCTTGGATTCCGTTTTGTTGCAGTGGGAACACTCTGCTGGGCATGGCCTTCTGGAAAGAGAATCAGCGTTTCTGTGGCTAACTCCGGCCCGGTGCTCAATCTTAAAATCGTATTCTTGGAGTCGTTCGATCCACCTGGCTATCTGACCCTCTGGATTCTTAAACTGCATCAACCACTTAAGGGCGGCATGGTCGGTTCGGATTAGAAACTTTCTGCCATAGAGATATTGATAGAAGTGCTCTACTGATTTCACTACTGCCAGAAGTTCTCTTCTCGTGACGCAATAAGTCCGTTCTGGTTTTGAAAGAACTTTACTAAAATATCCGAGGACTCGTTCCTGTCCTCCTTGAATCTGAGACAGCACTCCTCCAATTCCCACATTACTTGCATCCGTATCTAAGATGAACTCTCCTACTGGCAGTGGATACCCCAAAATTGGTGCTGTTATTAAATGCTTTTTCAACGTTTCAAAGGCATTTTGGCAGTCTATATCCCAGCGGTATTCTCTTGATTCCTCTGTAAGTCGCGTTAATGGCTTAGCGATATCTGCAAACTTCTTAATAAACCTCCGGTAGTAAGTACATAGTCCAAGAAAACTTCTCACTTGATGTTTGTCAGTTGGTTTTGGCCATTCCTTAATGGAATCGATTTTTCCCTTATCCACGGCCACTCCTTCTTTACTGACTATATGACCCAGATAATTGACTTTACCTTGAAATAGCTGGCACTTCTTGGGGTTTAGCATCAATTGGGCAGCTTTAAGTCGATTAAAAACGTTTTCTAAATTCCTCAAATGATCTTCGAATGTCTCCCCCAAGACGATTATGTCATCTAAATAAACCAGGCATGTTTTCCAAGATAACCCTCTCAACACATTTTCCATAAGCCTCTCAAATGTCGCAGGAGCATTACAGAGTCCAAATGGCATAACGTTGAATTGCCACAATCCAGATCCTGTGGTGAAGGCAGTCTTTTCTTTATCTACTGGGTCCATTTCTACCTGCCAGTATCCAGACTTCAAATCCAAAGTAGAAAACAATTTACTTCCAGCCAATGTGTCCAATGTGTCATCGATCCGAGGCAGAGGATAACTATCTTTCTTGGTAACGTTGTTCAGCAAACGGTAATCCACACAGAACCTCCTCGTTCCGTCTTTCTTCTTAACCAGGACCACCGGAGAGACCCATGGGCTCGTAGAAGGTTCTATCACCCCGTCTTTCTTCATTTCCTGAACAATCGTTTCAGCTTCCTCTCTTTTCGCCTGTGGTAATCGTCGAGCTGTTTGACGAATTGGCTTAGCATTACCAGTATCAATTTTATGCTTAACAACCGTAGTTCTTCCCGTCTTTCCTCCTTTCGGTACGAAAATATCACGATACTGCCGAAGAAATTCCCTTAATTTCCTTTTCTCCATCTGATTTAGAGACTGTCCTGCAACTGCAACCATTTGGTCGAATTTATCGTTGGAATTATCAGATGTTGTCGCCTGACGGATTATGGATGTCACAGGTACACAAGTTCCTACTTTTGTCTCTTTCTTTATGGTCACTGGGTAGTCGTTGACATTGATAAGTCTCACAGGAATTTCTTTAGCCGAAGTCACCAATTCCTTTCCAATTATGATTCCACGGCCAACCTCATCGTCGTGGTTCCAAGGCTCCATCATAACAGGTCTCCCTTCGTCTACAATTCCCTGTAGTCGCGCTACTATGATCGTTTCGCTTCTCGCAGGCACGACTGTATCTTCTGTAATGGCTGCTTGCACAGTGTTGTCATTATGTGGATGGAGAAATACCTCCTCGTTGCCAACTTTGATTACCTTATTCTTAAAATCCAATTGGAATCCATGCATATTCATTACGTCCATTCCTAATATAACATCCTCTTCGATGTCAGCAACTATAACAGTATGGACAAACTTTTCTGCCCCAATTCCCAATTGTACCTGGATTTCTCCATGAATGTTGGCATTTTCACCTGTAGCGGTCCGAAGTCGTAACCTCGTTGGTAACAGTTTCTTTCGGCTGTTTATAACTGTCGGGCGTATAATGGTTCTGGTCGCTCCGGTATCCACCAACAACGTATGTCTTTTACCATTTATTTCTCCATCTACATATACACTATCTTCACGACATTTCAAAGAAGCTATTAGTATAAGAGGGTCTTTGGAAAAGATCCGGGTCGAAGCTGCTCCCCTAAAGCCGACTCGTTCTGGTTTTTCCGATGGTGAGTTTCTTGATTTTATGGTCTTCGTTTTCTTGCATGTCATGCTTTTTATCAAATTAAAGAGCTGGTCAAGTTTATCTTCATCTCCTTCCTCTTTTACAGTCCTAACTTTACTGTACCCGCCAGAGGCCTGCGTAGCTGACTCGTATTCGAGGGCGGCGGATAAGACATCAACCAGCGTCTTGTGACGAGCTAATCGTAGTGTTCTCTGCATTTCATGATCACGAAGACCATCAATAAACGTTTGAACGGCCAATTTTTCCATCATGTCTTCGGGAGCTGTTGGATAAGCATATCGTACTAATCTGGCAATATCTACCTCATATTCTTGAAGAGCCTCCTCTTTCTTCTGTCTACGATTTTTAAGCTGTGACTGATATACATGCTCCAAATGTTCGTGGCCATATCGCATATTTAACCTCTTCTTCAGTTGTTCGAAATCATCGGTCTCCTCTACGGCTATGGTCTGAAGCACATCTAAGGCATCTCCTCGAAGAGCGATAGTCAGGTTTACAGCCTTTTCTTTTTCAGACCATCCATTTGCTCTTGCGGCTGATTCGAACTGTTTCATGTAGTTGTTCCATGATGATTTTCCGTCGAAAGTTGGGACTTTAACATGAATAGAACCTCCACTTCCTTCAAATTTCGGCCGTGTCTCCAACTTAAATTTCGTCTCGTCTTCTTTTATTTCCACTGTAATCGGATTGTTACCTCTCTCTGCTGTCCCTGTTTCTTCCATCTTCCTTTCCATCTCTTTAATCTTTTCTTCGAAGGCCAACTTATCGGCAGCAACTTGGTTTTTTAGCGAAGACACTCTATCGTCAAGAGCAGATATTTCAGAAGTGACTTTAGAGATGTTAGCAGAAACTTTGCTTTCCAGAGAAGAAATCTCGTTAGAAACTTTGCTTTCTAAAGAAGCGATGTCGCCGGATACTTTGTTCTCCAATGATGCGATGTCGCCGGAAACTTTGGCTACATCAGAAGACACTTTCGAAATCGACGAGAGGACAGCATCTTCAAATATATAAGTCTCTGGATCTAGTCCTTCTTCTAGCAAAGCGTTCTTTAGTCGTTGGACTAACTCAGCCTTTTTTCCGGTAGAAGCTAATTCTCTGTCTTCAAGATGTCTTCTTAAATTAGTCACTGTCAGCTCATAAATCGTAGCCATTTTCACAATTTATTTTATATTCACTTGTAATTTATTTTCGCAATTTATCTAAGTATTCCACTGTTCTGACACCATTTATTGTGAATTTATTAAAAGGTTCAATATTTATAACACTTACGGATTTAATTTATTTCTTTATTTATATTAACTTATCTGACAATAATTTATTATATCCGTACGTACAAATTCGCGAGCGCGGGTCTTGAGTATTAACTGTCCCTCCATATAAAAATGTCGTATTTATATACGAAATCCTGATATACTAGAACAGCATCGAAAGATCGCATTGTCTTGCATCGAAAAATCGAGAAGCATCTAGATTGGAGGATTCACCATAATTTGAACCTAGATCCTTCGCCAAATTTCTACAACAAAACAGAATTATTAGTCATCATATATTTAGGCCAGTATATATTTATCGTAACAATATTTTTATTACACTATCGGAAAGTAGAGATTTCAACGAACAAAAAGCCCACCGACTTTTTTAAAAAAGCTGAAAGTTTTTTGTTTCCACAAAAATTTTAAGGTTATGTGAAAAAAGTGTAAATACAAAAGTTGTAGATCTTTTTGTTACCTACAACTTTGCCATTCAACTTTTTTCCATAGCACTTGTAGTTTCGTCGAAAATCGCGATAAACCGATTTTTACCCTTAAAAACTCACCTCCTCCCACTTCCCGGCCTCGGATGGAGTGGAATTTATTTTTTCTTCCATTTTTAGGTTTATTCATTCTACTATAGGTTTCATTCTACTATAATTTTTTTTGGTTTCAAAAATTATCGACCCTGGTCTAATGGGAATTGAGTAAAAGAGTTGTTGGTATCAAATTTATAAAATGAGAAATGGAAATTCAGGATTTTTCGATATGGTTTCTAGACAGAATGGACTAGCAAATAAAGTAGAGTCTTACGTTGCTAGGTAATCAATTCTTATTGTAACTTAAATATCCTTATTTTTAATTATCAAAGACTTAACTCAAAGTTAATCAAACTATATTTAAAGGGTTTTTACCCACATATTTAGTGGCTTCAAACATGTACATCCAGATAGCACTGATGATAGAATAGTTATTCCGAAAACGTTCTGTGATGTAGCCCGATAGGGTTTTTATTATTATACCTCTTACAAAGGAATTTTTAAATAATTTTTTTACATAACCTACTATTTATAAAACAATATACATTTTAAAAATGACTTATTTATGACAAAAATTATGACAAAGTGACACTATTCATTACTGAAAAGTGATGTTTCGGTGAAAGAAATTGTTAATGCCAGTTAAAATGACCGTCAAAAATTTTAAATAAAAAAAAAACAAATAATGACAAACATGACCAATGATGTATATATAAACAAAATGATCTTTTGATTATGTCTCAACTTCGTAAAAAATCGTGAACGTTTCGTGTAACTTCGTATCAAAACAACAAACAAAGTAAACAACAACAAAGGGAATCATGTTTGTGACACTATATTCACTATTAGCTGGGTCTATATATTAAACGTCATTGTAGCCAACGAACAAGACTGTAACTGAGGAGGTTGTGGATTTTACACTTAAAAGCAAATGATTGGCATCTCAGTAGTCTTACAAATAATAAATGTCAGTGCGGGACATTGATGTCAGTATCTTTGTTAATATGAACGTTGTTTACAAACATATTATTGTATTCAAATTTTATTAAATTCTAACTAAATAAGTTAGGTTATCTATATGTCAGTCTGTGCAAGTGGCTAAAATCCCAAAAAGCGTTTATTATTCCATAGACTACTCATAATTAGTTTTTGTTCGATGACTCTAATTATTGTACATTATAGTATGGAATATTATAACTATGTTACTATATTTCACCACTATTTATTGCATTTTGTTTTTTGTAATATGCTTTAAACAGCTTATTATGTAAAAAGCTTGTTGTTTGCTTTCGCACATATTCATTTACTTGAATGTTACCAAACTTAATTACATCTCTTTTAGGAACTGGATGCTCTGGCTGCTCATTTGAACGAACTCGGCGTACAACAAACGAACCAACCCGAGGCACCACCCCGAAACAGAAACTATAAGCAATCACAATCGGCATCTAATAACAACGTTACAACTCCAAGCTCAGCGGTGAATCATACACCGACCAATCAAGGCGGCAATAATATTGATAGTTTAGTTGATAGTGAGACTGATTCCGAACCAGAAGACAATGGTAGAGTAAGGAATGATGGAACGCTGTTGGCTAGCGATCCTCCCAAACCGCTGTGAGTATAGACTTTGAGCAAAAAAATATGAATTTAAAAAACTAGTAAAGATTTAATGAATTGTACTTAATTATGATAACGTTAAAAATCATTAAGTGCTTCGACCTTTAGTGGTGAGTAAAGGACACTATTAATGCCAGCTCCCACACGGCTTTTATTTGCAGTAAGTTGCATGTAACATCTGACTATTTATAGGCGAAAAACATCAATTTGGTGCACTCCCTAGTGCTGAGGACTTGGAACCGTGTGATGGCTTTGCGTTCCTCAGAATAAAAAACAAACTATGAGACGGTCGAGGCATACAAAAGTCTCATTTCTGAGATACCTATTTTGGACTGGCATAGAAGCTTCGACGATTGGTTTCTCGAATGCAAAAGTGTGCTGATTTTAAAGTCGAACTCTTGAAGAACAATATGTTTTCCTTCTATTATTTGTGCAAAACTTTTGGTGTACACCTCGTACGATGTAATTACATCCAAGAAAAAGCACGCTAAACAATTACACATGCAAGATCTTGATCAACGCAAACAAACACAAACCTGTCTCAAGATACCACTCGATTCATTATTTCTTTATCTTTAAGCAATGGTGCTCTTTGTATAAAATAGTATCGGACCGATTTATCCCACTAACCCTTACAATTTTTTCTAGAACTATATTGAATAGCAAGGTAGATAACGGATCTCCTTGGCAAACACCTTTTTTCACTTCGAATTCTTCTGAGACTGTACCGTTGCATTTCACAACCCAAATTGTTTGTCTAATTGTCATTTTTACCAATCTTATTTTTTGCTTTGGGGCTTTTTTGATTTTTCATATCTTTTATTATTTCTTCAATTTCTTCTCTTGTGGGCTTTGGTATTTCTTCTATTACTGTTTGAGGTTTAGGAACAGTATAATTTTCTTCAGTAGTCACTCCGCCATTTAGCATCTCTTCGAAACATTTGGTCGTTTCACATATTTGGTCTTCGTCCACTATCACTTCCTTGCTTATATTTTACATTAGTAAAAGATTATATATATATATATATATATATATATATATATATATATATATATATATATATATACAGATATCCAATCCAATTTCTGACCTATATTCAAGCATATTATTTTATGAATAAACATTTTTTTTGAAAAACAGTGTGTCATAATTTCTTCGATTAAATAATATGCGAATCCTAAAAAACATTTGCAAGTTGTTTTTCTTAATTATCTTAATTATCTTAATTTTTAAATATATATTTTAAATAAATTTTCTCGTTAATTTTATAAACGCACCGATAAGCAAATACTAACACTCAATTTTATTCCCCTTCCTCCCATTTTTATAATCATATTTAATTTTAAAAATTACTATGTTTTTATTAATTATTTTTTAATTAACTTCTCCAAAAAAAAAAACTTATTTACATTTTGTTTATTATAAATTTTTATTTACTTTTGTTTCCTTTCGTTTTTTTCTTTTCTTTTGTTAGTCCCGAATTCTCTTACAGAGCCGGTCTAGGTGTAGTTCCAGAAGGGACAGCGAGTGTATCAAGTCCAGGAGCCACTGCGGGATCCGGATCAAGTTCCTCAAGTGCTCCCAACAGACCGCTACCTCCAACTCCAGATGACGATGAATCTCAGGGCGACCGAACACTTGTATTGAGGAAGGTGAGTTTTCATTTGCTTCTTTACTGTGAATTTGTTTTTTTAAGAATGATTTTTGTTATTTTGTTTTATTTTTGAGGGAGTATCTTGGTGACTGTATAATTTTTTATTCACACCTGTAAATATTGCCTTATTTCATTGTAAATATTATGTATATTGCCATGTATATATTTATACATGTTGTACAAGTTTTGTAGTATAATTTATTTTTTATAGCTATATTTTTTGGGGAAATTGTGAAGTAAAAGACACATGAAGTGTGATGTACTAGTTGCAGTATTCTTTAGGTTAGTTGTAGTTGAACTCACTATAATAGAAATTCAAGCTTCTGTGTGTTCTCTAATCCTTTATATTTTTAGAAGAACTAATCCATGCCTAGATTCAGGGTTCCCATTGGGTTTTGAATTGTAGGTAAACGAGTCTTTCGGCGACCTGAAAGATGTTAAGACCCAGGTCAATATGTTTGAGAAAGGCTAATGAAACCTGGGTGTCACTAGAAGTTTAGTCGTAGCTTCCATTCGGTCTTGTAGTTTTTGATTTCGTTGTCGGCGGAGCTGATGTTATTCAGTATGATTCCGATAATTTCAACCCTTCTTGTCTACTCTACTGTGATGTTCTGATTATGTACTGAATCCTCTTTCTACAATAATATAATTTGAATTTCTGATTCACCTTCAATACGGTTCCAATATTTGTTCAGAAAATAGTGGTTTCCTCTTTCATCTATTTCTACTTTATTACTTATTTCAATTAGTTTAATGTACTGTACTATAAGAATAGCAAATATAATTCATGAAATTACAATACAGATACAGATTTGGAATAAAGTATGTAACCAAGTAAATAGCTTTAAAACGAAAAAGATAATAATTATAATATTTTCCATGCAAGCACAATGACATACAAAGAATCTGATGCCATATTTTTTTTGCTACTCTACTTCCGGTTTGATGGGAAATACCTTCAACTTATGTAATTTAAATGGGACACCAGTATATTTTTGCAGATTTGAAAAGAACTTGTTATTCCTAATTCATACATACCAAGTGTGGTAGAAAGAATTTGTTAAAACGAGAAGTAAATCATTTTATTTTCGGGATTTTTTCGATTTTGGAGAATTTCGAGAGATTTTAGGGTTCGAAATAAAGACAAGAATATGCACATGCAAAGGAGACTTCCAACAACTGTTACCCCGCCTTTTTTAAAGTCTCTTGTTAAATCCAAAAGAAACGTTGGTTGTCTATCAAAGACAATTTTTTACAACTAAATTTCTTTTCTAATACCACTCAACTGCACATTTGTTTTTTACCATGTCAATGTCTCACATAAGGTTAACATCTGTTAATTTTTTACATAAACTCCCTACACTTTTAAGAATTAGAATTATTAATTGTTTTACTAAATAGTGTTACGATTTTTCTATCTTGTATTTACGGTCTTTTAATTAATTATTAAAATATTCTTACCGCTTATTTTATTTAGTCTTTATTTAATTTATATACACTAATTTATGATTTATATTACAATTTATATTCCCAACAATACGCGCTTTACAATTCAGACTCGCTCGATACAATATTTATTTTAGACTGAATCTTATAATTACATTTCTCATATTTTATACTCCGGTCTTGCTTCTCGAAACTTTCAGTTACTGTACCAGAAACAAGAAACACTTTCATGGCGTCACACAGATACCTGCTCCTCGTATCTAGATAATACCAAAGAATATAGACGCATAAGAAAATATCTAAAGTTGCATTTGTTGCCCAACTCTTTCATATTTTAGAGGCAGTAATAATGCTAAGATGACCGCTCACTAGTGGTACAATAAGGAACTAAAATCTTGTTCAACTTCTTCTCTATAACATGTGTATAACTTTTGCCGAGACTAAAAAATGTCGAGTGAAAGATCCTTCTATATTCTTTGATAATACTGGACGGTTTATTGTAAACGCGTGTGCAGCTATTTTACACAGCAGTCTTTTTAGAAAATAAAAATTACTTTATCGAAGAAAATTTCCATTCCATAACGGCATTAAAAAACCAATTTACATGTAAAAATCGATCTTCGGCCACCTGAGCCACCTCAGTTGAGTTGTTTAGGAATATCACTCCGATACACGACGGTGGTCTATCAGAACGGGGTTTGTGCTCAAAAGGCTATTTCTTACATAAATAAATAGTATTCATATCTGGTTTTTTCAGTATCTTTCAGCGTTGATTGAATAACCCAATTCAGGCACCCAAAAAAATGTACTTATCTTTCTATCTTCCTATCTAAATATTTTATAAAAGTATATGCTTTTAATTTTGAAATATAGATAAGTTTGTCTTACTAGACCACCGTCGTATGGTCATGTAACTTTTAAAATATATAATTCCATATATGGGCCGTGGATTAAAGTCACGTTTGATGCAGAATATAGCCAAAATAGAAGGCTAAGAAATTTGAGAATTCAGTTAATAAAAGAATAAATGGGATTCAGAGCATTGACATCAGGTTTACATTCATATTCAGTCTACAGTTGCCAAATACGGCATCTCTAAAGATGTTGTAGCTTTAAGTAACGCTGTAGACAAAATGACGTAAAATTCGCATTTTTTGTAGCAAAATATAATCACATGCACTCATTATCACGACAGTCGCAGCTGCAATTTATGTCGGAGATGTTGACGTTGACTCTAGAGTAGTCTAGAGGGAACAGACTGATATCGCCCCAATACTCAACCATAGTATAAGTTGCTTATTGCTTTATAAAGAATTCTTTAGCAATATACTGTGAATCAACCCAATGTGTGGATGGCTCACTGAACGTGGGGGGGACACGCATTTCAGATTTAGTTTTTCCTGTTTTATAAGGCTGATGATGATTTTATTAAATAAATATTGTTTTTACAATTTGTGGTTTCATTTAGATATTAGTAATCGTTATTTCAAAGAATAGAAGTATGTATTGGAAAGACTGACTCACGAATTTATTAGTAGGCTTGCAGATTGTTGGGATTATGCTCAGCAAGTATTTTTAACATCCGAAGTGATTTTTTTAAATTAATATTTTTATTGGACTTGGTAAATAAATTTACCCATTCTTTAACTGTAAAGTGATTTATTTCTTGTTTTAACAATTTTTTTTCAACCAAACTTGGTATGTGTGAATTAGGAATAACGAGGTCTTTTAAAATCTTCATAAATATACAAGGTGTCCTACTTAAATTAAATAAATTAAGGATATTTCCGGTAAAGTCGGAAATAGAGTAGTAAAAAAAATATGGCGTCAGATGCGTTATGTCATTGTACTTGCATGCAAACTTTCATAAATAGTTCACTTCTACTAGGTTGCATATTTTATCTCAATTCTGTATAAAGACTTATTCTAATCTAGAAAAGAAAAGGTTGACATAAACACTAGGTCCGATTATCTATGCACTTTTTTGTCGTACTGCATCCAATTGCGAATTATGTCCGTGAGTACCGATCCGACTAAAAAGAGATTTTTTTTTAATGAAAATTCTGATCTCGTCTGGATTTGAACGAATAATTAGAAGGAACAGAATAAGGTGAGAAAGTAATGGAGAAAGCCAGTAAATAAATTTTACTTACAATGTTATTTTTTAAGTCTTTTGTGCAGATCATCTTGTATATTGTATAAATATGAAAAAAGCATAATCGCAGAATTAATGTCATACATTTACCAACATTTTATGTTTAAATTTTATATGAAAGTATTAAACTCGCTACGAATTCTTGGTTTTAATTTAGGATTATAGCTTGTATAAATATGTACCTATTTCTTTATACCTCTATGCGTACATGTATTAGTATGTAGGTTTTATAAACATCGTTTATGTGTTTTAAATACACTCATTTGTCTTATCTTCTACCTAATTTGCCAATATATAAAAATATACAGAACAATTTTAGTCACCAAATATTCCCTTTTTGTTTTTTATTATGTGATTGTGTAAATATACTTATGTTAAAAAATGGCAGCAGTCCGCAGCTAATATAGGTGAAAAAAAGAAAAAGGGAGAAGATATTGACGAGGCGACCCTACTCAAAGATTGGGATTTCGACAAATTTTTCCCTACGAAACTAGCCAATACTGCATCTTCATCTTCTTCTACTTCTAACAGTTCTGGAAATAAGAAAGAAGACAAAAAACAGGGTCATAGACGAATGGAAAGCGATTCGAAAGTTTCAAATCCGTTCTTGAGGGGCTTCAGAAGAGAAAATTCGGACTTTTTCCCATTGAGTTCAAGACACTCGGCTATCTATATTGATAAAAATGCAAGATCCAGTGGTATATTTAATAATCGTAGAGGTTCTGATGTAGGAATTAGTAAAAAGACGACCGGTGAACCCGTTCTTATGGACTATGTTAAAAAAACAGATTCTCTTATCACTTCGACGCCTAAAAAAGATAACAACCACAACTTTTCCGAAAAACCCGAAATAGTCAGTTTCGTCCGACCTAGGAGAGAAAAAACCGAGTCTGATTTAGTACTGAGGCATTCTGAAGCCCGCAGGAGTATTAGGGAAACCCTAGAGGCTCGTCGAAGGGAAGTAGAGGCTCAATTTGCCAAGGAAGCCGAAAGTATGCGCAGACGCAGTTCCAAACCGATCGAGATGAATGCTCTGAACATTTCGAATATTTCAAGCTCCTCTGCTGGATCGAATGTTACTGTTGGCGATGAATTTTCTTTTATTCAGGTAATTTTTTGGTTTGTTTGGTTTGATTTTGATAATTAACTTGCGGGTGCTTTAATACTATTTATTGTAAATATGGAATTGAACTAATTAATTTAGTAGGAAGTTCCTAGTTATAGTCACTGAATACTGATTTGATTTTTATGAAACATAGTTAGTTTTACTCTTTTTTTGGTGAAGGACTTTTAAAGCAGTGCCTTTTTTCCGGTGCTAATGAAGAGTTTCTGTATGTAGTTACTTTAATTGTCTATAAAATATTTTAGAAATCTTATTTTTGATTTAACCCATTTCTATTAATCAAAACTTTTTCAACGTTTACTTAACAAATGCATATTTAGAATATATATATATATATATATATATATATATATATATATATATATATATATATATATATATATATATATATATATATATATATATATATATGTATCTAAATTCATTACTTATTCATTAAATTTTAAAATAATGTATAACGCCGGTACTGACTTTATTCCACATTAATATAAAATTCTAAAATAAACACTTAGAAGTAAGGAACAGCCTGGGAAGCGATATAAAATAGCCCATGTGGAAACAGATTAGAAAAATAACAAAAAATAATAACACAAAACTTTAAAAAACGATCTTAAACAATTCATATAAGGCAAATATCTAAATAAATAGAAGAAAAAAGAAAAAAATTAATGAAAAAGTAACTTTTAGAGAAACATGAACAAATAAACAAAACCTAAAGAATCTTCCAACCTGAATGCATTATCATGTCAGATAGAAATGAAAAAACAAAATACGATTTTAAAGTTATTGAATATGTTTTTGTACAATCAATTTCTCACCGAGCTAACAGTGTTACCACTCTTACGGAGAAAGTTGTTTATTTATTTGTTGGGTGTTTCCATATTAGAGCATTTCCTTGTTCTTTTTTTCTTTATTCTTTTCGTTAAGCCGTTAATGACGGCAAAATTAGTTCTACGATTTTTTTTTTCAAAACAGGTGACATTTTATTTTACTCAGGAGTACTCTCGGACATAATACATTTATGCAAGCCTGGAAGCACTTTTGGTGTGGTTTTGAGCTCTTATATCGATACGGTCTTTATCTTCTCAATCATGACAATGGCTCCTTCCTTGTTTCCTTTTGTCAGTTTTTTCGGAAGGAGATGGCGAAGAAGGAGAATATCCTTGACTTGTTTCACAAAATTGAATGACATGAGCCAATCACTATGTCGACACCCTCAGTAACTTCTTTAATATTGGTTCGGCTCGAATTCTCCTTTCAATTTTCTTCACTTCATCAACGTTTTCATCGGTTGTTGACATACTGGGGCATCTAGGGAGAGCATCGTTATTTAACCCCTTCTGGACCTTCGGTAAAGAGTTGTACCATTTGTATATCCTGTTTTTTGCCCAAGCTAGATTAGACAAATTACACAATAAACATTTTAAGTTCGTCAAAGCACTTATTTTTTTTTCTGACGATAAATTTAATACAGATTCTTTGATCTATTGTTTTCGAACTAAAAATGCAAAATGGCCGGTTATCTCAAAATATGTTCTTAACATGTGTACCAACATAAATAAAAAAAAATGAAAAGCAAATGTACGTAGCTCGCGAGCGTAGCATTCCTTTCCGGGGCTGCTCACCTCCAGTTATCTATCCTCAATATTTCTCTAGCATCGATTCTAACTTCGCCTTCACCTCTTCCTACTGCTGACGTCCCTCCATAGTTCCACTAAGCGTTCTACTAGGTTGTTCTATTATTATCCATATTTGTCTTTCCTATGGCTCTTTAAGAAACGAAAAATTAGAATTCGTATAAACGATTAATCGATTCTGGAAGATTTTGTCACAAATTATTCGCTCTGTATAATTGGCAGCATTCAAGATCAGTTTGCGTTGACTTCTTAAGTTTTTTTGACATGAATAATCAGCTTGAAATGCTTTATGACACTTATCATTGTTTTATGTTATTCATTTTGTGACTAATATAACTTTGTGGTGAAGGAACAACTAAGTATATATTCCTTTTATAACAGGATATTATTATAGTTAAGTGATCATATTTCAAATCACAACACTAGTTTTTTAAATAGTGGGATAAACACTTACATAGTAATAAACCCTTTCTATAGGATAGTTTTCGAATTTGAAGTAACTGACGTCATTAAAACAACAAAAATTGTCCAAATATTCTCTAAAGAAATAGTAGAAAACTCTACGGTACATGATTGTTCAAAATGTCTTATCCGGGACATATAGTACGGGGAAGTCTATATAAAATATTACAACTGATCCTTAAAGGTAAAATAGAGGGCCGTAGAGGTGTAGGAAGAAAACAAGTTTCTTGGTTAAAAAACATTCGTAAATGGACACAGATAACAAATGCAGGACAATTATTCCATATTGCAGAAGATCGAGAAGCCTTCGCAATGGTGAACGCCAACGTCGGATAATTCTGATATGGTTCGCGAAGAAGAAGACATGATTGTTTAAAATGTATCTTTATCATATGTATATGAAGTTCATCGCTGGATATCTAAGAAGAATTACTAAACGTCAAATGTATATGCAAAAAAAGGTGCAACTGTATAAAATAAAACGTAAATCCTGTGGTCTTGCTGATTCATAAGGATGTAGTGGCGTAATCCCGTTCATTTGATTATTGCTGTCCATTCATTCCGGTCTCTTCCTTTTGCTTGATATTTCTCTTCCGAAAATGAGTAACCTATCTATTATGTTCGGTATTTCGTTTGAAGCGTATTCTAAAAATTCCTTGGACTGCAAAAGTCTCAAACGAAGAAGTGTTAAGACGAGTTGGACATGGCAGAAAGCTTAAAAACATCGTATCTGGGCCGTATACTTCCAAACGATAAATACTCTCTTCTGCACGTCATCATGCAAGCAAGAGCAGAGGGAAGAAAAGGCTTGGGAAAAAAGAAAAAATCTTGGCTGAGGAATATCGGAGATTGGACTAATCTCAGTGTTGAACAGATATTTAACGTTGCAAAAGATAGGGAAGCTTTTAAAGAAGTGATCTCGAACCTTCGTTAGAAGACGGCGCAATAAGAAGATTTGGTTTGATCAGCACTATGAAGATTTGTTTCGAATCTTCTGTCAGCTATATGGCCTTTAACTATCATTCTTTCCATACCTTTCCTTCTTGTACTTATACATGTTTAATATTCGATACACACCTTTATTACAATCTAAGCAACACAGTGAGTCCATTAAAAAAAAGGGTCTACGTCTATTGCCAAAAAAGGACGTGCCCAAGCGACATATGAGGCAACTGGAAAAATTAAGTCTCTAACAAGGCTCAGTTTTGTGTCTCAATGTCTTGTGTGAGATATCAACGTATTTTATCTTCGCGTCTTCCACCAGTGTACCGAAACCTAAGTAATTACATTTTCTAACCACGTTGTAATCTGTCACGTTTCTCATTTCTGATGGGTTATTTCTTTTTCTTTGGATGATCATTACTTTGGCTTGTTGTATATTTATTTTTAAACCATGGTCTCATCTTACTATCTTCAGTATATTCATAAAAAATAGATGGCTCAAACTTGCCTTGCCTGAAAAAAGAAGAATGGGTTGGAGAATGGCAAGATAAAAAGTTGCGAGAGAGAAAACAAGAGAAGAATTGAACGGGCTAGTAAAAAGTAAGAAAAAATGAGATGTCAAAAAAAGTTATTTACAAAAATAGGAGGTAGTTGTCAGCTTAACATTTTAATTAATTAGTTAAAATTTAGTTACAAGGTCCTCCAAAACACTGTATAGAATCAAAGATGTTTTTTTTAAACTTTCTTCTTTCAGTACCTGTCCGATTATCGAACGTTGGCGATCATATTGGCAATAATAACTTTGTTTACGGCGGCTCTAAATAAATTAGCGGTGGTCTCTTGATACCATTCCCGGAGATTTCGGAGCCAGGATGTTCTTCGTCGGCCTGGGCCCCTCCTTCCGGCGATCTTACTCTGTATTATGAGGTGTAGAAGGTTATACCTCTCTGGATGTCATGGATTACATGAGCGAAATATTGTAACTTTCGAATTTTTATCGTTTTTCTTATTTCTGTGCTCTTTTTCATTCGATGTAAAACTATTTCATTTCTTATTCTTATTCGATCAACCCAGCTTATCCGTAACACTCGTCGATAAATCCACATCCACATCTCTCTGTTTTTTTAAACACTTGATATTTATTTTAAATTTTTGCTCCACTTCCTCGTTACAAGAATACAAAGTTTGTTTTCACATATTTTTCTCCGTCATGAGAACAGATAGAATGACAAATGAGAGCTTATAAGCCAAAGATTGTATTAAAGATGAGAAATTTGACCTCGGACTTCCGGTTTCAGAGTTGCGACCGGAAGTACTGTTTTAAAGTCGCCGAAATAGTACAAGCGATATATTATTCGATGCGCCTTGGCAAGCCGAGAACAAATATATACTTCCGGTTTTTATATCATTTCCGATTAAAAAGTTGTAACCGGAAGTGACCCATTATAGTAGCGGAAATAATACATGTGATATATCAATCGACTCGTATTGAAATGATGAGCTCAAATAGTTATGTTTTGATTTTGATGTCATTTCCCGTTAAAAAATTATGACCGGAAGTTTGGCAAACATTAATTTTACTTGTTTAAACAGTTAAATGCAAACTGTAGCAAGTTCAACGCCTTGTATAATTGAAAAAGGGAACAAAAGAAACGATCCGTTATAGCTATAGTTTTTAAATGATTGTCAAACTTCATAAATATGATTGATTTTGTTAAGACTCTTTAAATTTAATATATGGTAAGTCAGAACACAAATTCATTATTTGCTCAGCACTTTTAACTGTATCACCCTGTATTTTGTATGACTGTCATAACGTCAAAAGTCAATGTAGTTATTTGTCTTGGGTATTTCCTATCTATGCCTATACTTAATATACTTAATCGTTTTTGAGATATTTGAAATTGTAGTGGAAAAAGGGATATTTCATGAATTACATTTATTATTTTATTATTATTACATTTACTTTACTGTATACAAATATATTAAAGAAACAAATTGAAATCAGCTCCTATAACGTCAACACAGGTTTGGGGACGGTTTTCATATAATCTACTTACGTTACTATACAGAAGGAGTCGACTTTACTTAATTCTGGTGATCTACCTGGCCAAAGAATTTGTCCTTCTCTTCCCATCCATTCCTATTCAAATTGCTCATTTAATTCACCTTGGATAAGTGCGTTATAATGGTAACACGTAAAATAGGCAAATGATTTACTAAAAGGTCTAAATAAATCTCTCAGTTTACTGTTTATTCAAAGAAGAAAGGACCTATTACATAATTACCTAAGATACCACCTCAAACGTTTAGGTGCCACCTAGTTTGACTCTTCGTAATTATGTGGTACGGATTTGTTGTGGAGTAATAATGGAAATTCTCTTATTCGGAAAATCATCTCTTATTCGGTTGCCGACAATCTGGATATCGCAATTGTCAATTTGTGAAACACACCTTCATAGCAACCTTGATTTGAACGATATAGTTACTCCATTCCGAACACATTCTTCAATTGAAATAATTCTTTATTTTATTTTCTTTATTGCTTTAAGATATTTTTATATAGTAAAGTAAATAAAAATAATAAATTTAATTCATGAAATACCCCTTTTTCCACTACAATTTAAAATATCTCAAACTACTAAGTATAAGACCAGGAAATACTTAGTACAACTTAAACCTCATTGACTTTAGTTTATGATGGTGATATAAAATACAGGGTGAAGCATTTAAAAATACTGAGCACATAATAATTTTGTGTTTTGGCTTACCCTGTATCAGATTTAAGAGTATTACCAAAATCATTTATTTTTATGAATTTTGACAACTATCATCTAACAACTATGGCTACAACAGGTCGTTGTTTTTGGTTCCCTTTTCAGCTATACAGGACGTTGAACTTGTTACGATTTTTATTAAAATTAAAATTAAATGCAGGGTGTTTCATTAAAAAAAAATGTTTTTTGTGCGGTACAGTGTTATGGAAGACCCTGTATATTTGTAACTAAATTTTAAAATGTGAAGCTTACAGCTAACATATTTTTGTAAATAACTTTTTTTTGGTATCTCGTAAAATCACAGATATAATGGACTTTGTCACCAAAGTTTATCACCCTGTATGGAAAAGTCAACACGAAATGCAAAAGAAATGTTACAGCTGAAATAATAACGTATATATCCATATAGAGGGATGAATTTTTAAAATTTAATACCAAAAAAAAAATTATGGAAGCCATCCAGAATCTCTATTTTTGCGGTTAAGTATGGCGTTAATATAAAGAACAAAAAGAAAAATAAATGTTTACATATATAAACAATACATGTTTATATAGTATACGCTACACAGATGATATATCCCTTTAGTAAAAAAGTGCTGAAGATCTTTACAGCATATTTAAATGAATAAGATAAATATCAAATACGTGTCACTGTCAGGCTGCTTTATTAGATAAAACATTGTTTAATATAATATTTTTGATAGAATAGATGGTTGTATTTTATGTATTTCCGCTAGGTTTTATCAATGAGTTATAGAATAGTTATACTGCTAAAGAAATAGTTTATTCTTTAAATAGTTCTGGATTTCACAGTAATTTATAGTTTTTTTTTGGTAAAGCTGCTAAGCGGAAAATGGTTTTCATGCTCTGTTTTAAATAAGCGCTAATATATTAATAAACGAACAAGCTAAGCCACTAAAAAAGAAAACTTAGACATGTGATAAGGCTGATTCTATATTAATTCAATGTTTAAAAACCTTAGGTATATAATTTCCTTTGATATAACTACCGTTGTTACTTGAAAATATTTATTTTGGCAGCTTTGTCATAAGTCCTAATTTTCTTTGAAAACAACTTTTTAAAAAACATGGTACAAGGCTTAACTCATCCTATTGGCGCCAACTTCATTTCATAGTTCAGAAAAAATTTGTTTCATTAAAACTAGTCATAGATTATTATGTTGAGGTACATTGGAGATTTTTTTTAAACTGGTATTTATGTTTGAAGACAGATTTACTCTGAACATTTTTCTTAACACGAAAGCGGGTTATGAATATACAGAGTAGTCCATTATTGCATTACAAGTTAGAATATATTGTCAATAAAATTGAAACAGTAATGGATGGCTCTGTATGGAATAAAGAATCGCACTCTTCAGTATTCAGTTAAATTGTACAGTTTTATAACAATAACTAATTTTTCCATTATAAAGCTTCTACTAAACCATGTGCATGTTGTTACAACATATAACAATAAAAAAGTTACAAGAAAATGCAAAAAAATAACATAAATGTGACTAATATTTATATAAGTGATGGATTCGAATTCTATCAGGAAATAATATTCTTAGTATCTACATATTTCATATTTTTTAAGTGCTGAATTGTAAAATTTTAGTCTTTCTATATTATTTTGTTTTTGTGGATCGTTCATAAAATATTAACGTCTATTTGCCAACATTTATTTGAATCAAATTGAACCTGAAATTCTAATATTCGAATTGTTTTTTTTTTAATTGCTGTTAAATATTCGCAGCACATCAGTCAGAGAGAGAGACGGGCAAATAAAACCGTAAGGAAAATTGGAATAACGAACGGAATATCAATTGATATTTCTGCAACTCGTTGAAGGAAACACATGAAGAAAGAAATCAAAGAGGTTAGAAAACATAAAAATGGGTTCAAGAAAAATGTAAAGCGGCAAAAAATGTGTTAAACATAAAGACGATCATGCAATATCAATTTGGGGTTAATTTTTGAACAATCTGTCTATTCCAGTTATATTTAAGGCACATTTTCTCCTCACGTAATATTCGACTGCTCCTGTTTTGATTGCAGTTAAATTTTCGCATCCATCAAAATATAGACCAAGAAGACCATAAACTGAGACAACTGATAAATAACGACACACTGCAACTGATAGGAAGGAGAGAAAGGAAAAAACGTGACATAAAGAATAGAAACAAAACAGTATATAAAGAGATAGGACATTCATGAAAAGTGAAACACAAAAATAGACAATTGCTTATAAAAATCAAAGAAGTTCCGGACTGCGGAATCACTTATCTCTAGCGACAAACAAAAATAACGAAATAAAATTAGACCCCAGAAAATTAATATGGTAACACTATTTGAAAGATCTATTTGTTAATCAAAGAACAGAACAACCACAAATATACAAAAATCAGAAATAAACTATAGTAATAAGCAGACGTAAAAGTTCATTAACCCACATAGTAATGACGCGCTAGGGTTTTCGTAGTGGAAGATCGTGTACATGCAATATTCCCTATAAAGCAAATTACTGATAAATCACTAGAGTATAATAGACCAGCATTTCTGTGTCTTATTAACCTAAAGAAAGCGTTTGACAGAGTAATACTCAAAGATGTAATCCATCTTCTGTATAATAGAGAAGTTCCCCTAAATATTATAAAAACTATCGAAAACATCTACCAAAATAACAAAATGGAAGTCGGAATAGATGGACAACTTACAGAATCTATAGAAATAGGCAGCGGAATAAGACAAGGGGATTCATTGAGCCCCGTGCTCTTCAATTTGATCATGGATGAAATCATCAAAAGCGTTAACAAAGGAAGAGGATACAGAATGGGAAACAAAGAAATGAAAATACTCTGTTATGCAGACGACGCAAAATTGATTGCCCAAGATGAAGATGGTCTGCAAAGACTGGTCCACATAAGGGTAAACATAAGAGCAAAATGTTTAATATGACAATCTCATCTCAGAAACTAAAACAATAGGAATCGACAAAGAACCAACCAAATGTAAAATAGAAATTGATGGCATCAGTATTAAACAAGTAATGGAAATACAATAGCTGGGAATTACACTATCTAGCTATGGAGACCTGGACAAAGAAGTGAGAGATCAAGTACAAAATTCAAATAGACTGGCAGGATGCCACTATATAAACACTACATGGTGAAACAGACACAGTAACACTGAGATGAAATCAAGAATTTATAAAGCCAGTGTAAGACCAATAATGACATATGCCTCAGAAACAAGACCCTACACAGACTCAACGTAAATGCTACTGGAAACGGCAGAGATGAGAGTACTGAGAAGAGTAAGAGTACAGTGTATAAATGAATTTACTCAAAATAGAGAAAATAATAGAATAACCACATAAGCAGAATGAAGGAGATCCGTGTCGTCAAAATAGCAAGAGATTGGTCACCAATCGGCAGAAGAAGTATCGAACCACCACGCAAAAGATGGAGTGACAACATTCCATAGAGGTATTAATCCGCCAATGAAGAAGCAGAATTGCTTATAAAGAGGAGGAAGAAGAAGAAGTAATGACGCGCTGTAAAAAGTATTTACTTATGTTGGCACTCCCCAAGTGCCACGGGCCGTTTTTATTGATCGGATTCTTTTCTTGACTTACACTTGTCTTTTTTTGATTTACTTCGTAACACATCGCCATCAAATTCTAATTTTTGAATTTTGTCAACCATCAAAATTGGTAGAAGTTTCAAATTAAACGTTTTTGTGATTATATTTTATATTTTTGATACTGTCTCTTTTTTACTTGAATAAGTAAACTTATTTTGCTTTTCTTTTTCCTTCTTGATTTGGCAATCAATATATGCGGACGACATTGACATTGTTGGAAACACCGTCACTAATGTAAAGAAAGCTCTCCACAAAGTAGTAACAATATGGCAAATTGCAGCAATAGAACCATATAACTTTGAAAGAGTAAAGTGTTTTAAATATCTGGGAAATGATAATCGCCGTAGATAACGATACCACAGAAGAGATAAAAGAGAAAATTCGGGCAGCCAACAGATATATGTATAGCCTCCACAACACAACAATATTAAATCCATGAACCCAATACGAACCTCAAAAATCGGGATATATAAAACGGTGATTAGACCGGTGCTCAGGTATGGGTGTGAGACTTGGGCGCTGACAAAATCAATGGAAATAAAAATCAGATTTTTTAGAGAGAAATCCTGAAAAGGATCTTCGGACCCTATCACTACCCGAATACTAATCAATGCCGAATGAGAACAATTGCCGAGGTCAAATGTATACATAACGCTAGTGACGTCGTCAAAGAAATTAAATTCCAACGCCTAAGATGGAACAGACTTGCCAAGTTAATCTGGGAGGAGGCTTCGAAAGGGAGAAGCGCCTTTAGACGCACACGAATGAGGTGGTCACATATGGTCAGATTTAAGAACAATGAGACTACCCACCGACGTTACTATCATAGACGACCGTGAGATGAAAGCAAGTTGTGCAGTCAGCCAAGACCCAATCCGCATAATAGTGCTACGAGAAGTTTTTGTCATATTGTATTCTTTAGATATTCTGCTCTCTTTGCTGCTCGTCTTGTTTGTTCTCGTACTTCGGCCTTAATGTTGCCAAAACTTAATATTTCTATACCAATTTTTAAACATTTGAATTTTAATTCTTATTTGATAATTACCCCCTATATTTGCTTCATATTAGAGGTATATTTGATGTTAGCATGCATTTTGTTCTAAAGTGGAAAATAATCATCTTCAGCTTGCTTTTCTTTTAAATGTGTTCAAAATCGTTGCGAAACATTTCATTTTACTCACTTTATTAAAATTACAGAGGAATTATTTTTTTAACACAACACTAAAATTAACAACCAAAGTGATAACAAATAAATTGAATGAAATTATAACACTAGCAGAAGAACAAGGTTTCAGGTTGGGGAGATCATGCACCGATGCTATATTTATAACGATGCAAGTGCAAGAGAAATCATTAGAATACCACAAACCGGCATATCTATGTTTCGTGGATCTTCGAAAACGATCGAAAATATTTACCAAAACAACACAATAAAAGTAAACGTGGAAGAACTATCCGACCCTATTGAAGCTGGCAATGGGATAAGACAGAGAGATTATCTCTTGGAATGAGAAAGAGAGATGGCAGATGACCATCTCGCACGATGGTTTGTAGAGCAACTGGATGAGTAGGAAATAAAAACTTACTCACAACTTAAATATTTGGGACCTACGTTACTCTAAAAACTAAGGCTTCCAGGAATCTGGAAGGGTGTGTAGCCTTATAGGAGTTCTAAAAATCCGATCGGTTAGTAGCTACACTGGTGCGCGGACTCAAGGATCCCAAAGGGACCGGCCAAAGCTCGAATATGGCGCACACTACCAATCGGATACACCCTGTACAATCAGAAATCACTATTCGTCAAATCAGAGTACGCGCTCTAAAAAGTGCTCGTATTTCTGATCCAACGAATATGGATTCCCAGCTCTACCAACGAGGAGGTTTGTACTAGGATGGTTTCTTGTGGTAAGGATGAAACACGACGTTCACCCAAACGCGAATATAACTGAAGGTCGCTCGAAGAGGTTTGGAAGACTCTGTCGCACACGCTTCAGCCAATTACGTCTGGCGAACGACGGGCGAAGCAAAACCACAATTGCAGATCCAAAACTTCTATTGTTCAACCTGATTATGGATGAAATAAAAAAGTTAGAACTAAAAAAGGATACCAAATGGGAGAAAAACAACTTAAAATAATCTGCTATGCAGACGACGCAATACTACTCTCTCAAAGTGAAGACGATTTACAACGTATTCTGCACCAATTTAATATAACTGCCAGAAAATTTAACATGTTAATTTCCCCAAAAAAGACAAAATGCATGATTACAACAGCAAATTTACTAAGATGTAAATTGGAGCTTGAAGGTCAGATAATAGAACACGTGATGGAGCTTAAATATCTAGGCATCGCATTATCTAGCTACGGAAAGCTCAAAACTGAAGTGGAAGATTATGTGAATAGAACAAACAAAGCCGCAGGCTGCTTGGATGAAACAATATGGGGAAATAAAAATATCGGGAACGAAATGAAAGGCAGAATTTACAAAACAGTCATCAGATCAATAGTGACATACGTGGCAGAAACACGACCTGACACAGAGAGGGCAAAAAGAATGTTAGAAACAGCAGAGATGAACACACTTAGAAAAATTGATGGCAAGACCCTATGGGACAGAGCTAGAGGTACAGATATACGACGTAGATGCAAGGTGGAGAACATCAAGAACTGGGTAAGAAATAGATGAGTAGAATGGAACGATCCTATAAGCCGAATGACAACAAATAGAGTAGTAAAGACGGCAAGGGACGGTCCCCCAATAGAAAGACGATCAGTAGGAAGACCATGAAAACGATGGAACAAGGAGGTATTTACGCACCATTTTAAATACTTATCTTTCAAAATTATTTGGAGATTACTATACTTTAGGGCCCTTCTTATGTCCCATTTATTTATTTAGAGATTTAGATATTTCCTTATATCGTTCTTTTTAATCAATGTGGTTTGTTAAAAAATGTCCTGTAAGTAACAATATTATTTCCAAAATTATTTTCAAAAAGTATATATATATATATATATATATATATATATATATATATATATATATATATATATATTAATAATTGACATTGTTTGACATTTATTTTTAGTTGTTGTTATTGTTTTTTCTTGTAACTATCAACTGTATAAAAACTTTCCCGCTTTAATTAACAAATTGTCTAAAACCAACCTTAACCAGTTATGTCGCCATCAAAAATTAATGAAATTGGAAGATAGGACATCGTCAAAGCGCATGCGTGTCTCGAATACTTGAGAACGTCATTGATTACGTCATCGATGAGCATGAAGATTGATGTTGAAGCTGGCTGCGGCACTGCTGCCATCTTTTGAGTAATTCAACTGTCTTGTGTTCGTTTTGTTGTTCCTTTTCTTTTTTTTAATGTTTGTGTGCATAAAGTAGTTGTTTTACTGCTAGGGTATTTACTTATTAAAATATTATTAATTTGACAAAAATATTTTATAGAATAACAGCACCAAGAGTTTAAATATTTATAGAATGTAGTGTGTTTTTGAGGTTATAGATGCGATTTATCAGAATTGTATGCATTTGTATCTCCTTTTCCATTGTTTCCGAAATTTGCATTAAAAAAAAAAGATTTTTGTAAAAAACTAGGTATTCAAATAAGATGAATTTTACATTTTTATACAGAAGAATTGTTTCAAAAGTTTATTTAAAAAAAATACCGTTACACCCTACCTGTCTACTCGACTAACTTCTAGATATTATATTTAAAAGTGTACTGGAAAATTAATTGCACACTAGAACAGAAATCAACAAATGCTACACTATGTGGATATTACTAAATAATACTAAATAAGACTAAATAAAACACATATCCAAATGACAACATGTATATTTCATATGCTGTTTAAATAAAATGTCTTCTAATTTTATACAACACAGACTCTTACCTTGACCATATTGTAAAACCTTAACCAAACCAAAAAAAAATCATGGGTGGCTATGAAATACAGATATTTGAGGTTGCTTGAGAAATGTGAAGAATCTGCTCAAAAAAGCAGAAATCGATTTCTGTCATTATTATTCGCTTCGTCTTTATTTCTATGCTACATTTGCTTCCCAAATTTATATTTCTTCATAAGTTTATATTCTGGACCATACCACTATCAGTTCCATTCACAGACACATCCTGCCTAATGTGTTAAACCAGTCCTTCTTTCGTTTTCCTCTCCTACTTGTTCTATTCAGCAATTCTATTGGGTAACTTCATTCCTGTTGTTACCGTTCTTAACATATATACCACAATATGTACCTTTTACTTGGTTCTTTCGCCTTTCGTATATCCATTTCGTCTCTTGAATGTAAGCAATTTGAATTATTCTTTGAATTAAATGCATCTACCAACACCATGCTCTTACTTTTAAGACTCCTTAAACTCCTCAAACCAAGATTCCAAAATCTTACTCTGATTTTTTTAACCTTCAATGGTGTTCCTTCTAAGTAGTTTTTACCAGGAACTCTGAACGGAGGCTCTGTTTGCTTCTGGAATATTTAACCTCTATTTATTGTACATTATACTTATAAAAACAATTAAGAAAAGGAAGACCTCGTACCTAGGCCACATAATAAGAAATTACAAATATAACCTACGAATAATAATTGAAGGGAAGATAGGGGGCCGAAGCGGAGCAGGCATAAGAGCCATGTCAAGGCTTCGCAATATCAGAACTTGGTCGGGCATGAATGTCCAACAATTACTAAGAGTAGCGCAGAATAGAGAACATTTTGTAGTAATGGAGTGCATCAGAAGAAGTTTTTACATTATGTATATTGTAGACTATGTTTTGAGTAATTGTCTTGTTACTAACGTTTCATTCGGATTTAGTCGGATGAGTGTCGATCCGACAAAATAGAGATTTATTAAATGCAAATTCTCATCCCGACAGGATTCGAACTCACGACCACTGATTTTTTTGTGCCCAGTAAGTTGGGCTTTTATCACTACCCTTTTTTATCGGCATCATTTTCAGCACGATTTCGCCGCTTTATTTAATAGTAGTTTAAAGGTAACAGATTAACCCAGTCTATAAAAAGATATTGATGTAAAAGAATACAGATTCCTACGTGTTTTAAGTCGTATGAGGTATGTATTGAATGGTAAATATGCATTCAAATATGATTGTATTTTAAATACTTACCTTTTAAGTTTTAAGAATCTATTTCACTTTTATAAACTCATTTAGAAGCATTATCCAACCAAGAACAACTTTTTAAACATTTGTTCTCTGGGATAATAGTTTGGAGTTATCTCAATCTGAGTAAAAAAAGTGCTTCTAAAATCGGTTCAAACGCTTGCAAAAGTGTATTGATTTTCGTGGATAATATTTTGAAAAGCAATAAAGCCATTTGCGTCCATGAATAATTGTTTTTTCATTGTTAGATCAGAAATATAAACAGCAACCGCTCGTATTCAGTCATTATAGTAATCACATATGAGATAAGCAAAAAGAGGTTGAACCTGGTTCGTTTTTCTTAAAATCGAAATTTCCTTATTTTCCTCAACTTTTCCAAGGTAAAATATTTCTTTTTCACGACCTGCCGTTATGCCTTTTCTGCAGGTACCTTATCGTGAAAACTAACAAACTTTCAAGTAGCAATGAAGGAGAAAATCACGGACACTGACCCATTAACATTATATGTTTAGGTTATAATAGCACTCTTAGGGCACCAGTAGCCCTTATACCAAAATTTTTAAAATATAATCAATACTCCACTCACGATTCGTAAAATGACATAAGAGAGAAAATTGGCGTAGCACTTTACAAAAGAAAATTAAATTTTCACATAGATTTCCCTAGGGAACCTCACAGTTTTCACATATTTTACTCTCCTCGATTTTATCGATTAGTACTTTCAAAGGCAGAAGGAATAAATCGTGACTGAACTTCTATTGAAATCCGACCTATTACTAGGTACTCCCTATGATTTCAAACCTTTAAACATCTGTATTAATTTTTTACGTAAAACTTTTTGATTTGATTTTACGTTCACAGTCTGGGCTGATGAATGTCTACAGTCTGTAACTAAGGTGCTGAAAGGACAGGAAGATGTTCTGGTAATATAGAAATGAATAGTTTAATAACATCTATCAATCAATACACATTCTCAACTGGAAACAAAAGATCAAAAAAATATAAATCTTTCACTTGGATTAGGTTAGGTTAGGTAATTATACTTGTCATTGAAGCTTATTCAGCTTCTTTCTGGTGGTCGTTTGTTGGCATTTAGACCACCATTCTAGTGCTCCATACGTAATAATAGGTCTGATTACAGTCATGTATAGCCAGTACATCTGTTTGGGTTCCATACCTCATGATTTTCCACATATCCTTCGAATGCCCAAAGGAAAAGCTTCGCTTTGTTGGATATTCTTTTCAGATGGGTTCCATGTAAACCGCTTATCTAGTATTTCCTAGATATTTCACCTCATTCGACTCTGACAGTTTATCTATACAGAGCGGGCATCTGGATGTTATCTAGGTTCCGTCTCTTTCTGAAACTGACTACTACTGATTTGCTAGGATTGACAGAGTTTTTTCCTGTTGTACCAACTAGTAAGGATATTTGACGTTCGTTGGAGTGTGCTGGCTAGAACATTTCCGTATGTTCCTTTTACCACATATATTAGATCATCCGCATAGGACGACACTTTTACCACCTGTACGCCAAGGAGTCAGATCAAGTCATCCAACAGAAGTGATCAGAGTAGGGGGAAATCACTTTGCCCTGTGGGCACTGCTTAGCTGTTTTGGCCAGAACCTCCTCTCCTTGTTAGAATCAGCTTATTTTCCAGTACTTCTTTGATCCGGTACCTTGCATACGGTAGTGGATATCCTTTTTGATGCTGCTGCATTAGAAAGAGAATTTGGTAGTGCATTATTAAATGCGCCTTCTACATTTAGAAAGGCGGTTAAAGCAGTCTATCCATTATTAATGGAGAGGCTGATTTTCTGAACTACCTCGTTCAGTGTTATTTTTGTTGTTTTTTCTTCTGATAGGCATGCTAGTGGTTGTCATTAAAGGGATGATTTCTCAATAGCCTCACCTTAATATGTCTATCGAGAATTTGTTCTATTGTTTTTAACAGAAATGATCAAAGACTGATCGATTTGTAGGATTTAGGTAGGGCGTTGTCTTTCGTCATATTTTGTGTATGTACACCACCCTTACAGTTGTTTAAGTCTTTGGTATATAACCTATATACCAGCTAGCTATGCTGGCTCTAAAGATCTTTGTTAGGATGTGCAATACAATGTCCAATCCTTTTTGTAGCAGCCCGTGTCTTCTTTTTGAGGGTGTTCAGGTTGTCCTAAGTTTCTAGCCTGAGTTTGCTCATCAATAATATTGTTGATACTGGGAATAATATTTCCTTTTTAGATTCGGTAAAGGTGTCATCAGGTCTTTTAAGTAGGCCTGGTCCCTGTGCCGGATCTTTGGAAAGAATCTTTTGTATTCTAGTGCTGGCAGATATATCTGAAATTTTCTGACAGAACCTCCTCTACTATTGATTTTTTAGTATGATTAATGTAATTAGTTTAGAAATGCTCAAGATAATTTTTAAAGCGTGAAATTGATGTATAATCAATATTAGAAGTATGTTGAATGCCAAACAGTTTTTTATGATATTTATTTGTAATAGCTGATGCAGGCAATGATGTGTAATATTTTTATTTATACTGAAAGAGACCAAAACATTATTAACGAAAATTTAGGATATAGAGATAGACTAAAAATAATAAGTTAAGTGGTGATATGAGTATATTCTATCTAGTTCATTGAGTCATAAATATTATTAAAACATATAAATTTATAAGATGTTATTACAATATTTTTGTCAAATGCTATTTTTATGAATTGTATCCTGTGTTAACCAATAAAATCGCAAATATGTGTTTGTTGAACTGCTTAAAATCTGTTTAGATAAGATATATTTAAGGGATTTTCTAATGAACAATTGATGGTCGTCCGCAAGTAGGAAATTTGTTATTGTTGAACTTTGATATAGTAGATATACATGTATTATACTTATTAAATAATTTTGTAATATGTTTTTAAAAAATTTATGATGATAATTTTGAAATGAATGAAAGAACTTTTCAAGTCTGATTGGGGTAGTCTTAGGGGAATTCTATCAAAGAGGTTCCTAGACTCCTGTGCCAGTGATGGGATATGAGACACGCTAGCCTTCACGTGACGGACCTCACAATAGTCAACCTTTACTTAACCTAGTGGAAAATATTTCCTAACGGTTTCTATGCTCCCAGAACATAGTAGACGACTTAGATGGCACCTGCCTTTACCCAGATTAGTGATTAACATAATTACCATTATGTCCAATATACTTTCTATAACGTGTCTCTAATATCAATATTTCATTCTACATTTTGATATTGAATGTCTTGAAAACATCCAGTAGCACTTATATCTCGTCTTTTCATTTGACCTATGTTTCTGTTTTCCATATTTCTTAAATTTTGTCAAAAGGTAAAATTCAAAGGCAAATCATTCTGGAGAATATGAAGATGTTTCAGTTGCCCCTTTAGCATTCAACATGTATTATATTTAATCGATATCATATCCAGCCTCAAAAATGCTGAACATAGGCCTCTTTTTCGCGA
The DNA here is from genome assembly GCF_040954645.1 of Diabrotica undecimpunctata. NCBI lineage: Eukaryota > Metazoa > Arthropoda > Insecta > Coleoptera > Chrysomelidae > Diabrotica > Diabrotica undecimpunctata. The sequence goes on along the minus strand of NC_092809.1, from coordinate 75,703,695 downwards.
TTATAAACCCCAAGTATTTGAATTTATCCTTTCCTTTGATTGTTACGTTGTCATCAATCTGTAGATTTTCTGTCTTCTTCACTTGTAGATAGGTACTCTGTTTTCGCGAGGTTAATATCTAGGCCAGCCTTGGTATATTCTTCTTGAAGTTTCTTCATCATGTAGCTGAGGTCGTCTTGGTCTTGTGCAATCACTACTTGATCGTCTGCAAAGCTTAACGTATATAGGTATTCGTACCATACCGGTACTCCCATGCCTTCGCATTTTCTTTTCCATGTAGTCAAGGCTTTCTCTAAGTATATTTTGAATAGGGTTGGAGATGTGGAACAACCCTGCGGGAGCCCTTTTGTTGTGGTGAAGTCTCCTATGATTCTTGTTCCCATTTTAATGGACACTTTATTTTCTTTATACAGAGCTTTTGTAGCTTCTATGAGTTCCGTCTGTATTTCTAATTTGTACATTGCCTCCCATAGTTCTGACCTTGGTACTGAGTCATACGCCTTTCTCAGGTCTACAAATACCAAATGTATATCTCTATTTTTTGCTTTCTTCTTTTCCAACAGTTGTTCTAGTGGTTTCAACAACTGTTTCCAACAGTTGTTCAAATTGTGTTCCAGTTGTTCCAGTATGTGGTCTATGCATGATCTTCCTGCCGTGAAGCTTGGCTCATCCACCCCGATTTTGCCTTTTATCGCTTACTCTATCTTTTCTCGCAGTATCTTCTCATATAATCTTCCTTTTGATGATATTACGCTTGTTCGTCTGTAGTTTTCGCATCGTTTTCTATCTCCTTTCTTAAATATAGATGTCATATATGCCTCCGTCCATTCGGTATGGTTATTATTGTAAATAGCCATTGTTTTGGTATGATTGATATCAGATTTGTAAATGTTATATATAGCTCCATAACCTGTTATTTTCTTTAATGAGTTAATCTATTTATATTGGTAATTTATCTGGACCTATAGCTTTCTCAGTCCTTATTTATTTAATCGTGTGTTCTCGTGTTATGTCTGGTCTTGTCTCACTGTTTATATATTCGTTATCTTCATTGTCGCGTTGATCGTTCAACAGTTGCTCGATGTCGTTTATCCAGACTCTTAATTTTTCTTCTCTGTTCATAATAATGTTTCTACTAAGTAATATTTTGTGTCTGTTACTTTGTCTCAATTCTTTCATTTTTCTATGTGCTCTATCTGTATCATGTAGTTGTTGGATTTCTGCGCATTTTTCGCCATACCAGTTTTCCTTAGCTTCATTTGTCCACTAAGTTAAATATCTAATTAATTGTGTAGTATTTTATGGGTTGTATTTTTGTCAGATCTTGGTTGATTTCATTTATTATCTGTTCTCTTATATCTGGGTTTCGTAGTTTATTGAGATCAACTACTTTTTTGTTTTACCGAATTTACAAAAATTATCCTATTTGATTTGGAATGTTGTTAAAACATATTTCTATTTGTGTTCCTTGCATAAACTGAGTATTTTACATGTTTTTCTCTTATGTCTACACGTTAATATTTTTAAATTGCGTCGTTTATTATTTACAAATCTTTATAGTAATTATTAACTAGAATTTGTTCCATGGTAAATTTCCGAGCGACCATCAATTTTTGTGCGTTACTTACATTTTGATGACGTTAACATTAATCACTTTTGAAATTTTGTAGAACGGCAGAAGCAACGATCACCCTAGACAAAGTGTCTTACCGGATTTACTTAGCCAAGCTAGTGGTAGTCCAGGTACTCCGTCTACTAGGGATAAATCATCTAATGAAGAGGTACGTAGTGTTAATTTTATTTTATTTAACAGTTTCTATCTTTGCTATTATAGATTTCTAGTTGTTTTAAAAATTTTCGACAATTTTATCTTAGATAGTATTTGTAAACATCAATAATTAGAAACGGCACCTACGATTCATTCCACCCTTAAAAAAATTGAAATCACAATATATAAATGGTACACTTAACGTTCATATTTTAAAGATTTGATAAAGAAGGCGAATACTTTGAAAAACAATAACGTTGAATTTTCTCAAAAAATGTTTTCCTTCTACTACTTATTTGTTCAAAACTTGTAGTATAAGCGTCGTATCAATAACGAACTAATAACATTATCAGTGACTTAATACACAGCTTTTTAAAGTGTATGGTGGCAGCTTATTGCATTCTATATTTGAAACAATTTGTTCTATTAGCTATTTCAACATCCCCAAATCTTATCTTAGATTAACTATGACTTAATCAAATTAATCACAGAGCTGTACGCTTTTACACTCATAATTTGCTTACATCTGATTGAATAATCATTGAAATTTTTGAAAGGTATAGTACTTTTTCTCTAATCCTAAAAATTCTCTAGTAAAACCATTATTTATCTTTTGTAATTTTATATTTTTTAAAATTGGTTCCTCTATTTAACGTTGTCAAATGTTCTTCTTTCTTTACTAAGAAACGCCTAAAGATGAAAATCATAATTTGATTACAAAATACTTGATAAGAAATGCAAGAATGTAGCAAGTTGAGCAATATTTGCTTATAAATTTAAGTGCAATATGTACTGCCATATAATGTTTGTCTCTATTTTTTGCGATTACCTTTTAATTTTTTGATTTTAGCGCCATTAAGATATTTTATCCTTTATTTTCTGTAGCCATTCTTTATTTTAAGATCAAATGATGAATAATGCCAATCAAACATGACACTCTCTTAGTAAAACATATTTGTGATCGATTTATTTAAGTGTGGAATGAATATCTTCAATTTTATACATTAAGGCTAGTGTGTAGATATTTTTGTTTTATTAGTAAGATTAGCTGTAACATTCGTTACATTACTCTATTAGTAACTAGTTAAAAATCTAAAAAATAGCATACAGTAAAACAAATAAATCAAGAGTTAAAATATATGAAGAGTGTATTCAAGTCAATAATTCTTACAATTATTATTGTAGTGCAGTCCTAATTACAACAGAATAATCGTATCATTTTCAGTAATAAATCTATTTAAAACATATATATGTAGTGTAAAAAACAAAACGGCAAATAAAATAATATTTCTACAGTATAGGTATGAAAGTTATTTCTCTGATGAAGACTGTAATAGCTGACAGATGAGACTTCCTGGGAAGCGCTACTTAGATCTGGGGACCCAATAGCCATTGATACTAGACTATACGAAAGAGGTACCGTCCCGGGCGAATGCCCAAATTTAAATTATAGTGGTAATTGCGTCGTCCCACCCAAGTAGCACTACCAAGGATGCATCGTATGTCATAGCTCTTAAATAGTTCGTTGAGTTCCCCATAAAACCTATTTCATAAATCCTAATATCTCCTCCATTATTAAAGTAAATAAAACAAGTAACGTATCAATTTTAATTACACCGCTTAAGAAACTCGATTGTCTAATTTTTATTAATTTATTTTTATTATTTTGTAGCAGCGGTTCCCCCGCTGCTTGTTTGTTTATCAGTATACGTGTTTTGTTTTTATCGATTCCAGTTTTTAAATTCGCTTAATTTCCTGTGTTAGGTTAAAAATTCATTATTTTAAGAATATTTCATTAGTTAGGATTGGATATCTTTCGTCAACGTAGCGATGACCAGTTATTCTGCCATCTTTTAGACCAGTGGTTCTCAACCTTTTAGCACTGGCGCCCCCTTTGAACACTGAAAATAGCTAACGCCTCCCCTCCAGTCAATAATTGGTTGGTTCAAGTTAGAACAGTGAAATTGTGAAACTGACGATGCTAACTCTACGTTAGCAAAAGCTGGGATGCAAAATAAAAATCCAGATATATTTAAATACGAAAGTTTATTTGATGTCTCATTAAACTTAACATTGTTTAAGAGAGAAAGAGAATAATCAAAAAATCAAATTCGCATATAAAATTGAATGTCTTATATGAGTGTTTTTGCACTTTCAATGAGAGGGTTGGCATTGTATGTTCTTGACAAGTTTTTCTATATTCGGTTGAAACTGTGTCAGAGCACACCTCAAGTCACTTTCAACGTCCAGTCTTGAACGGTATTTTGATTTTATATACGCCAATGCAGAAAAACCAGATTCGCAAAGATATGTGGATGAAAACTGGACTAATAACTTCGCAGATACTAAAGCCACTTCTGGGTAAACAGAAAAGTAGGTTAACCAAAATTCTTCCAAGTCCATGTTTGCAAAATCTGCTTTTTCTTGTGAATCACATTTTAGGTCAAGTGCCTGCTCTTGAAGGTTAACTGGAAGAACGTCAACTTCGATATGAAAAGGATCTCTTGTCAACTTAAATTCCCAGTTTTCCGAGCTAACATCTAGAAAGTACTTTCGAATTTGATTTTTCAGTTCTTCCAAATGCCGTGATATGACGTCTTTGAAATCCGAAACTAGATGTAGTGGAAGGATTTGAATATCATCGAGGAGGTCGTTCAGTTTAAGAAAAGAGGAAAAGTTTGGCTTGGAACTGTGAAGGCGGCGTTGCCAAAGCGATATTTTTTCTATAAACCCCTTAATTGCATCATAAGTGTTTAAGAGGTTTTAACGGTTTCACGGCCTTGAAGCTCCAGATTCAGGACATTAAGTGTCTCAAAAAAGTCAGACAAATAAGCCAAGTAAAAGATATTGTAAATCTTCTGTGAAGATCTTCTTGTTTTGAAGTCATTAACAAAATTTCAACTTCTGACTTTAAATTGAATAATCTTGCAAGCATATTTCCTTTGGATAACCACCGGACTTCTGTGTGAAACAGGAGGGTTTCCTGATCACTATTCAGTTCTTGGCGTAGTACCTGAAAGAGCCTAGTGTTTAATGCGCTGGATTTGATGTGGTTAACTATTTTAATTGCTAAGTTTAATGTGACGTTGAGAGGTTCAGGTAAAGTCTGACTAACTAAAGCTTGTCTGTGAATAATGCAGTGAGAACCAATTATCCTAGGGTTCTTCTTTTTTGCCAATTTTATAAATCCAGATCGACATCCTGTCATGGCTTGGGCCCCATCAGTACATATGCCAATTACTTTCTCCCATGAAAGTTCATAGATTACTAAAAAAATTTCAAGGTCAGAAAATATGTCAATGGCTTTAGTTGTTGTTTCAAGAGATGTTGAAAACAGTATTTCCTCCAAAAACCGTTTTCTGTCAATAAATCGACAGTAAAACAATAACTATGCATGTTTTAAAATATCAGTTGTTTCGTCACACTGCAAAGAAAAAAACGATGAACCTTTTAATTTTTGCAATAGTTGATTTTTCAAATCCAGAGCCATGTCATCAATTCTACGTTTTACTGTGTCGTTTGAGAGAGAAATTTTTTCTACTTTCTTATAACTGTCTTCACTAAGTACGGTACTACAAGCAGTAAGTAAACAAGGTTTAATTAGTGACTCACCAATAGTATGTGGTTGCTTGTCTTTAACTATCAAAAGTGCTATTTTGTATGATGCTTCCACAGCTTTCTCATTTTCAACACGAAAATTTGCAGTAGAGTCAAGTTTCATACGTTTTAGGCTGCTTTTTTGGCAATAAAAAATTCTGGGCCTTTATATTTCAAAGAAGAATGGTTTGTAATTAGATGCCGTTCCAAACGTCCGGGGCGCATTGCATCATTACTAAGAACAGCATGGCAGTTGTCACACTGAGGTAAATGACTGCCGTTTTCCTCCATAAAGGTAATAAAATAAATAAAAGTACTTGATATAATCGTCTGAATACGATCTTTTCTTTGGAAGTGACTTAGCCATTTTCAAAGCTTTTACACAACACTATTAAATAATTCACAAACAATCACTCTGTTATTAAATACGATTACACTGATTGCTACAAACAGCACGAGATGCTGTCGACTGAGACTGACGCGTGAGACGGAGTCACTGAACTGGAGCCAGGATTGCTTGCAATACAGTGTTTTAAATATACTTTGCGCTCCTACGATGTTGCCATACACAAGATTGTCGTGTTTAACTCAGGTTTTGTGTTTGAGCAAAACAATTTTAATCACGTTTAAATAAAGAAATATTTCTACAATACAATACAAATAAAAATACGAAATACAAAATATTTTGTTTTTTAACAAAATATATATTTTTTCATTTTTATTTTTTTTTCTTTGTACCTTCACGCCTCCCCTGAAATTCTCTCACGCTCCCCCAGGGGAGCGCGCCCACCAGGTTGAGAACCACTGTTTTAGACAGTCTCCTCTTTCATTTAAGTCGTTTGTTAGTTTTAAAAATCTATTTCGATTAATTTTTATACGTATGTACGTACGTTGTTAATAATGGTGATACGCTGAATTATTGTTAATTACAAGATCTGGCCATTTTAACGAGAGTGGCGCTGTAAAACATCGTATTTTAATTCCATAACTTAATAATTCAAATATACATTCAACAAATATGCATCGCGTTTATCCCTAAAAGGCTTCCTGCGAATTTTCATCGTACAAACAGTACTGGAAGTCTTCTTCTTTGAGCCGATTTAAAATGAGTGTCGTTTTCTCTGTCACAGCTTTAACGTATCTAAATATTATTCCTTTTAATACAAATTTCACTTTGCCAGGAAACATAGTTTTATGGCTTAAGATCCGACGGATAGAACGGATAATCAAACACTGGAACGCTGTACTTTGCTAAAAACTTTTGACAATTTTTTTGTCAATTCCTGCAGTTTCAGCAATCACAAAAATACTTAACCGACGGTCAAATCAAACCAAATTACTTGTTTTTTCGATATTGTCATCGGCTTTTAGTCCAGTCGTCAGAAATTTGAGACCTAAAAATCATACTAACAAGCTGAATTTGGCAGAAAATATCAATTTTGGACCCCAAAAAAGTTGCAAAACAGTTTACCAGTTTTACCCCTGGACTTACCCCCAAAAAAATCGATTTATCAAGCACCTGTACGCCGTAGAAAAAAATGTTTCAAATAAAAAATGTAGCTGAGATAATTTTGAACACAAATGTAAATTAGAACTTTTTCTGTAGAATTAACCGTTCTCTCAGAAATAACGCTTGAAGCGACCGGCCATTTTGAATGTCAGTTTATGTCAGTTATGGCGAAATTAATGTTAAATAAAATTTGTATCAAGTCGATGGTAAAAATTCGATATCCTTTGATCAGAGTGTCATATCGACAAAAATCAAAATGCGTTAAAGGTAAAGAGTGCATCTTTCTTGTGCATTTGTTGTATTTTGCCACAAATGAAGTCAGTTTCTATAAGTCTGGTCAATAATTAAACGTTGTGCAATTTTTGCCTTTTTTACAATTATCATGAGATCAATAAAATGTATCACTTTAATTGATCGGTCATAGTGAAATTTCGATTTTTAGAGACCAGTCTTCAAAACCTCTAACATGAAATTTGAATTTTGAGTTGTGGCAACAAATATGAGGCATTGGAAATATGACTAAAAACCGCAGAATTTAAACTTTTACATTCCAAACAATCGCACGTCACGAGAAATACCTGCAAGGAGATGGTTTTGAGTGTAATTTGTAGCAGAAGATGGGTAGTTTTAAAAAACGTACTGGCGTAATTGAAAAAGAGCAGTTTTAAATGTTTTAGATCGTTTGTAATGTGGAAGTTTGCATATTTTGCGTATACGTTTGCGTATTGCCTCACATTTGTTGCCAAAACTCAAAATCTTAATAAAAGGGATAAATTGTATTGATCTCATGAGAATCATAAAAGTTGGCAAAAATCGTGCTACGTATATTTATGTAACGCCTTTATAAAAACTAAATTTATTTGCGGCAAAATACAAACATTGCATAAAAAAGCTGCACTCTTTACCTTTAAAACGCATCTTGATTTTTGTCGATAGGACACTCGGATCAAAAGATATCGAATTTTCACTTTCGAGGTGATACAAATTTTATTGAACATTAATTTCGCGCGTGTAACGCTGGCTCCAGACATGGGGGCCAACGTTGACCCCAACAGCGTTCGTCCAATGTGTGTACCGACAAAACTATGTTGGCGCCAACGTTTTTATGACTTGCTCCAACGTTGGGAGTTTTCCGTACGCTGTCGGTTTTTGCATACACATCAAAGGGATTGGCGCCAATACTGTTGTGCCGACCACACATTGGCACTACAGCAGTGTTCTAATCGGCGTATAATTATGCTATTTGCGCATAATTTAATTGTTCGCGCGTAATTTTTGCATACTGCATAAAATTAGGTACCTAATCTAGCAAAGCAAAAGAAAATAAACCAATGACACACCACAGTAAAGAGAGCCCTCGCCTTCTTTTTTTTTTTTAAACAATTGTGCTGCCATTTTACACAGTATTCTTTTAAATAAATAAATTACTTTATTAAAGAAAATTTCCATTCCATGGCGGCATTAAAAAACAAATTTACAACATGTAAAAATCAATCTTCGGCCACCTGAGCCACTTCCGTTGAGTTGTTTAGGAACACTCCAACACAGGTCGGTAATCTATCAGAACGGGGTTTATGCTCAAAAGGCTTTTTCTTATATAAATAAATAATATACATATCTGTTTTTTTCAGTACCTTTCAGGCACCCAAAGAAAATGGACTTATCTAAACATTTTACAAACGTATATGCTTTTAATTTTGAAATATAGATCATTTTGTCCTAATAAATCACCGTCGTGTGATCATAACTTTTAAAATAAGTACTTTCATATATCGGTTGTGCATTAAAGTCAGGTTTGATGCAGAATATAGCCGAAATAGAAGGCTAAGAAATTTGGGAATTGAGTTAATATAAGAATAAATGGGATTAAGAGCCTCGACGTCAAGTTTACACTCATATATTCAGTCTGCAGTTGCCAAATATGGCATCTCTAAAGATCTAGTAACTTTAAGTAACGCTGGAGAGATAATGACGTAAAAGTCGCCTTTTTTGTAGCAAAATATAATCATATGCACTCATTATCACGACAGTCGCAGCCGTTGCAATTTCCATGTCGAACATGTTGACGTTGGCTCTAGAGGTAACAGACTGATATCGCCCCAATACTCAACCCAATGTGTGGATGCCTCACCGAACGTGAGAACACAGTTGACCCAACGTTGGGTCTACCGAGGGTAAAAGTGGTATCTTTTTTGGCGTCGTTAAATTGATATTCTCACCAAAATTCAGCTTGTTTGTATGATTTTTGGAGGTTCGATAATGGCATTTTCGTCTCTGACGACTGGAGTGTAATGGCGCCACGTATTATGAATCGTCTTCAATATATTCTCTGTAGTTTTGAAAACGCTTAAAGCTTAAACCACAGAAGCACCTGTACGCGATAAAGATTTACTGCCATGTACTTCTATATAAGTTTCAATAGTTGTTCGACGTTCTACTCCCATACCGTTTTCCCGGCGAAACAGAAAAGCAACTTCTCTATTGAATACGAACGCTGCGGCTATAGGAATTTATTTAGAGAAGCACAAGTTATTGCATTCGAAAAAGAAGGTTTCGTATCATAAATAGTTATCGAACACTTGCGTTTGTTGCTTGCATACTTTTGTTTTAATAGCGTCAGTCGCGTTATGTAATAGCTACATCTCGCATATTGATAAAATGGCTATTCTCAAAACTGATTTATCTAATAACAAATTAAAAATAAAATGAAATGTTGTCATTGACGGTTTTGATACATGTTACAAAAACTCATTTCTTCGTGGTTTCTTCTCGTTATAGTTTGTTTTAGTAAGTATATCAGTAACCCATTTTGTTCCTTGAGGGAGCACGTTAGTTTGATAATATGATATATGATTTTATGGCCAATCAGGAATGCAATATATCATAATGTCATAGTGTAAAATGAAGTTCTCGTTTGTACAACTGTATTTAGTTCCTTTTGTAGCCCTTGATTGATTCTATTTCTACAATTTCTCATAAATTGTTATCCTGTCTAATTAGAAGTTTTTCTTTTATTCTGCTCTTCATTCTTTAAAGTACTTTCTTAAAGTTTGGTGTATTCTGATCAGTGGCGTATCTAGGATGGAGCGAGGGCGGTCCGCTCCGGGTGTCACCCATTCGGAGGTGACACCCGAGAGATCCGATCACAAAAGAATAAATCGTTAATTTGTAACTTTACTCAATTTTGTGAACACACCAAACTGCAATTTTTAATTTTTTTTCTGCTTTCACTAGCCGCTGGGAAAGAATTAAACACAGCAAAGCATCTGTTAAACGACTTTCTACAACGCGTTGGAGTGCTCACTATGCTGCATTTAAAGTATTGGCAGAAAAGTTTGATAGGGTTGTTACTGCAATTGAGGAAATATGTCATTAACAAGAAAATTTAGACAGCAGAGGTGCTGCACATAACCTTATGCCCGCTGTGTGTAATTTCACCTTTCTTTGTTATCCTTCTTTTGGAATGTTGTACTAAGGGAAATAAATTTTTGTCAATTGAATTGCAAAGTAAAGGCATAACAGTTGATCAATCAGCGACCAAAATAGGGCCACTTTCTTTATATTGAAGAAAAACGTGGTCATAATATAGATGGACCAATAGATTTTGTCACAAAAACATGTGAGGACTACGACATTCCCACCGAAACACGAATTCGACGTCAAAAATGAATGGATAGTGAGTTAGCTACCGATACAGGACTTTCACTTCGAGGCAAACTTCAAAAGGATATGTTGGAATGTTTTGACCGATTCAATGTTAAACTCGAAACCAGATCAAAGTCCATTTATGATGTGACTTCATTATTCGAGGTTGTGCAGACATACAGTTTTGCTTTCCGCGAACAGTGAACAGTTAAAATTAGCTGTTTTAACATGTGACTTTTACCATGAAGAGGTATTAGAAGCAGACCTTTTGCTACAAATACCAAGGCTCAGAAGACATTTACAAGCGGCCAATATTACAGCCTCTAAATGTTTAGCTGCAGACTTTTTGGAATTTATTGTGGTATGGGATTTCATGGAATCCCTCCCAAACCTCATGGACGCATTAAAATTGTTTATGACCATTTTGTGTATCAGTTGCTTAATGTGAAAGAAGTTTTAGTAAGCTAAAATTAATCAAGAATTACTTACGAGCAACAATGATACAAACAATGCTAAATAATCTTGGTTTATTAACTATCGAACATGAAGCAACACAAAACACAAATCTACATTCGTTTTACATATTCCCAATTGTCAACGGACGCACGTGAAAGCCAAACAGGGTCGTACTGAGGTGTATCATATGATTTTTAAAAATATATACTTTTGAAACTATTAGCGTAAGAATTTCTTGAAATTTAATCATTAAATCACACTTAAACTAAACTCTAAAAAATAACACGACCAGTAAATAACTTTACAATAACTATAACATATAACACACAATATATTAACTTAAAAACCAACACGCTACAATTTGAATTTAAACAGACTGGCAAGTTTGGATCTGTAACATGAGAATCCGTCTAGCTTAAGGCAATAAATTATATTTAATAGCCTCTTGACGAATGAGAGGGCGAATATCAACAAGTGCGTATGTTTACAGATGGGAATTTGCTAAACGAATGAACATATGTGATTTCAGAGTTTGTCGCTATTAAAGCTAGAAAAAAATATATTTTAATTCATTCACATAATGTAAAACAAAGATAAATAAACTGTTATATACTATTTACTGCAATTTCATTAACTATAATTCTTCAATTTTTCATTATTTATAACGTTCGTTTATAGGATTTTCGTTGATTTTCTTCTTCTTAGCCTTCTGTCGTCCATGTTTGGACATAGGCCTCTCCCAACTCCTTCCATCGGTCTCTATCCTGAGCAACATATTTCCAATTTGTTCCGGCTATTCTTTTAATGTCATTCATCAACCCATCTCATCTGTGGTCTTCCTCTTGGTCGTTTACTTTCGTAAGGTCTCCAATGTTGTATTGTAGTATTCCAACGTTGGTCTTTTTGACTAGCAGTATGGCCCGCGAAGCTCCATTTAAGTTTGGCAATTTTTGTTGCTATGTCCTCGACTTTTGTTTTGGATCTTACCCAGTCGTTCCTCTTTTTATCTGACAGTCGTACACCTAACATTGTTCTTTCCATTGTTCTTTCTGTTGTGGCTAGTTTATTCATGTTTGACTTGGTTAGGGTCCAGGTTTGACATCCATATGTCATGATAGGAAGGATGCATTGGTTGAACACTTTGCTCCTCAAGTATTGGGGTATTTTACGGTTCTTAAATATCCAACTAAGTTTTCCAAATCCTACCCATGCTAGTCTTGCTCTTCTAGTAATTTCCGCGCTTTGGTTCTCTTTGTCAAGTCTCAGGATTTGGCCTAGGTAGATATATTCCTGGATTTGTTCTATCTCACTGCCATTTATAGTTATACGTCTGGGGTCATCTGTGTTTGTCATTATTTTTGTTTTTTCATATTTATTTTTAGGCCGACGTATTGGGAGTTGGCTGCTAGTTCCCCCATCATAATTTGCAGTTCCTCGAATGTGCTCGCTATAATCACTAGGTCGTCAGCGAATCTGACGTTGTTTAACTTGTTGCCATTAACGTTAATGCCATAGGTTAACCAATTTGTAGTTTTGAAGACGTCTTCTAAGGCTAGGTTGAAAAAGTTTGGCGATATTACGTCTCCTTGTCTCACTCCTGTCTTAATGGGGATGGGATTTATTCTACAATTATTAATAGCTTGTTCTATGGCCCACATATCGATACTATCAAACGCCTTTTCATAGTAGACGAAGGCAAGAAATACGGGTAGTTGGTATTCATTTGCCTTCTCTATCAATGTTCTCATTGTTCTCAGATTTTCACAATCTTTATTTTTAGGATTTGGGGTGACACTATCGATTACCGCCCCGGGTGTCACCCATGCTAGCTACGTCACTGATTCTGACTTATATTAATTCTTTGACTCTTTGTTCTATCTATTTGTTGATATCTAATACTTGCGATGTGATGCCAAGCATAAAAGGGAATATAAAAAAGAAAATATCTGTGTCAGTTTTCCAAACTATCTAATTATCCAATTTAATTTTAGGTTTTCTTTTGCCCATGTTTGCCGTATTTTATACGTTTCTTTGGTATATAATGCATGGTTCTGTTTGCATTAGTCTTTTAATTGAATAATTAAAATTTTAAATCTGTTTCATGAATTTTTAAATCTGTTTTTATTTTATGAAAGGTTTTAAATATTTAATAAAAAATTGAAATAATTGAAATTTTTACTTTTGACTATGAATTCATTTTTTTAAGTAGGCGTTGACGTGTATACTTTTTAATTGAGAATACAAAACTTACGTCAAATTTTTCAATATTTAAATAAAAATATAAATCTAATACATATTTAAAAAAATATGAGAATTGAATGTAAAATTATAATTTTCCTCTACACCTAATGTACCTATTTTGTGAATATTTCCAAAAATACTTTTGTTTCCTATTCTACATGTGTTTGTCACTAATTTTAATGTCTTTCTCTTTGGTTTTTGCCTAACGAGTGACGTCCATAACAACGTGTGTTTCTTAAAATGTAAGTATGAACATTCACTGTTGTCTATGTACTTATATAGTGTTTGAGCTCGCTATGTATTGACATGTTTGTTCGGCATGCTTATTTCACTTAACAACATTTTTACATGTTCATGTTTTATGTTAAAAAAAAAAAAAAAAATAAAATGTATACGGCGTGTATTTATTTAATAATTTTAATTAGGTCATATTGTTTTGCATGGTTTTAGAGATTGTTTAACACCATCAAGGAAAATGGGTTTACTGACGACTTTGGTGAAGCTACAGTTTGTTAACTGTGTAATCTTAGAAGAAATAATTTTATGACTTAATTACATTAAATAATTAAATAAGCATATTAAAAATTAGCTCAAGTACTTCCTTTTGAAAACATTTCTTAAATTTTTAATATGTAAACCTGGCAATTTCTTAAATAGTGTATAAAAATTGATTTTAGTCAGTTTCGAATCAAGATCTGAGGATTATTTGATGGAAGTCCATTGTTCCAAGCTATATTTTTGAAAAAATTCTGCTGTAACTTACACGATACATATTTCACCACAGTTGCTTAGTTAAACAAACAGATATTAGTATTTTCTTTAATTCATCATTTTAACATATGGTTTCATAGACGTACAATATGTAGCTATTTCCATATCTGTATCTCAATATATTTTATATAGTCAGCTTTACCATTTGGAGAATCAATCTTCCATATTCGCGTGTTCTTTTACATATTATTTATTCACCATTTATTCGCGAATAAAGTAGAACTATCCAAATTCAAAGTAATCTACACCACTAAGTATTCTAAATACTTAATTTCATAGTATTATTATAAATTAGCATTTTGAAAGCCTGTTACTCCATCTAATAGCCTTTTTATATATTTTGGATCCATCCGTGTATCAAGTGAAGTGACCTGCAGTTTTACTCCAGCTGATCTTCAGCTGTTTGGATTTACGACTAGATTAATGCTGTATCTCGGTTGTTGTTGTTGTTGTTCAGTTATCTCTTCTATCGCCAGGGCATCCGCCACAGTGTTCTGTTGACGTTAATTTTTTCAGAATAGCTATTTTTAATTTTTAATTTTTCATATGACCGTTGATATTGTCATCTTTACTAATAGGAATCAATTTAAATGGAATTCCATAGTCTTGCATTGCTTCATATACCGTGTTTTGTATTACGCTACCATAAACTTTGAAATCTACGAACAGTGGAAAATGTTGATATCAAATTCCCAGGTTTTTTTAAGGATATCATACGAATATATGATCTATTGTTGACCTATCAGCTTTGAATCCACTTTTGTATTGACTCTTGAGAATTTCTTGAGCTTGAAAAAATGAGGTCAGCCGTATCTAAATTGTGTTAGAGAATATTTCATCTATTGTATTCCAGTGAGTTGGAATTGCCACATTCAAGTTGATCGCCTTTTTTGTATAATTTACTCCGCGAACCGATATTGGTTCCAAAACAGTCAGAAAATTTGAGAGAAGCATTCGCTAAAGCTGATCTACTAGTGAGTATCGGAGACTCTGACAAAACATTGGAACTTACAAATCACTGAAACCATCAACAATACAACCCCAAAGAAAAAATAGAAAAATAGATAAAAAAAAACTTTGCATGGCTGGAGAGGCTGTCGAACTTGTAGAAGTAAGATAAAAACTCAGAAGCGGCACATCAAATTCAGTACAAAAAGAAATAGAAGTAGGTACCATAAATTCCACTATAAAACACTTATAAACACAAATATCTAAGAAAGAATTCAAATCACAGGCACAGATCATCAAAGATAATAATGAAAATACCATAACAAACTCATAAGGTATTGCAGCTGTATGAAAACAATATTGCGAAATGCTATTCTCTATCAACGACCAATACAATAATACAGAAAAAAGAAGTTATGAAAAAGAACCATAAATACTGACATCAGAAATTGAGGCGGCGATAAAAAAGCTATAGTTTAGAAAAGCACAAGGGAAGATGGAATAACAGCTGAAGCACTCAAAGAAATGGGAGAGGTAGGAATTGAAGTTATGCTTAGATTCTGCAATGAAATCTGGAACAACGGGAAGTGACCAAAGGATTAGGGAAGCTCACTTTGATTCCCCTATATAAAAAAGGTTCACCGATAGATTGGAATAATTACCGCACAGAACCATTAATATCCCATGCGAGCAAATTACTCCTCACCATCATCAATGAAAGACTAAAATCAATTATCTTAAGAGAGATTCCCCAAAAACAATGCGGATTCGTCCAAGTAGGGGAACAAGAGAACAGATTCTTAATATTCGTCAAATTATAGAAAGATCCCGATAACTAAATATAGAAACATATTTGTTTTTTGTTAACTACTCCAAGGCCTTCGATAACGTACAATGGGATAACATGTGGCATAAATTTAGGAAATGGATAGCCAAAACATAGAACTAATTTATTTATTACAATAACTGTATGTAAATAATACCGCTAATGTAAGAGTTAATAACGGGGTTTCGAAAAACTTCAAATTAAAATCTGGAGTTCAGGAGGAATGTATAATATCCTCCATTCGATTCAATAGATATGGTGAGCACATTATGCATCAGATTTTTGACGAATTACAAGGTGGAGCAACAATAGGAGGAAGAAAAAAAATCCTACGATATGCTCATGACACGGTTAAATTGGCGCCTTCAGCAGAAAAACTATGAAGTTGTGCACGGTGAGTACGGAATATGGTTTGAAAATAAATATACAAAAACTAAAGTAATTATCATCGATAGAAACAGAAACAACCAAACAGAGAAAAGAAACATGGCATGGTACGAAGTGGTCAGACAATTTAATTATAAAGAGCTCCGTCATCACTAACAGTGGAGGCTGCGAAGACGAGATCTATCGCCACCTGCGCCCCAGTAACATGTACAATCAAAAAAGCCGATTAAAACCATGTACTTAGTAATATTTTGGAAATATGGGTCTATCGTAGAATGTTGCGCATGCTATGGATCGTACATCGCGCAAGTAGTTAATTACTAGAAGAACTTACATCAAAACTTCACATGGTTATAGTTTGCGTGTAGGTTTCTCAGAAATTTTATCATTTCCTTGCGCTTTGTTGCTCTTTTGTTTCTGAATTGGTTCGTTAGTTTCATGTAAGGAAGATACATATACTTCATTCTCATTTATGTCAAGGTTTACTTGTAGAGCATTATCATCGTCAGTGCACAACAAATTTCTAAAAATGCTCCATACATATCTGAAGGATTTTCTCCTTATTAGGTTTATATTTCCTTGTCACGTTTGTCGGTAGCTAGTTTCAACTATTTTTTAAAATGTTTGACTGATGATGGTCAGTTTTTTTGTCTATGGTAGTTTTTTAAACTATGGTATACAGCCACCAACTACTGTGATTTTCCCCTTTTACTTTATATTTCATTGCTTTTCCTTACACATATTTAATCTCAAATTAAATTATTTTCGTGTACTGTTGATCTTTCTATAAAAATTTCTGATCTCGTTCTGGTTTCTTAGTGCTTCCAGTTCTTCAACATTTTAATCTAAAACTTCCATTTATTTATCTTGTGGACATATTTCTTGTCTTCTAAGCTACTTATAAGATTCAACAGTTGCTCGTGTTTTTCTTTGTTAGATAAGTGTATATGCATGGTTCTTCATTCTTGTGGCTTGTTCACGTTTAACGTTGAACCGACCAGTGTTTTTAGGAAACTATGTCCTTTCTAGGATCTGGTTTGCTGCATGTGTTACGATTTCTTTACTTACATCCCATTTCTGGTTTATTGTGGGCTTGTCCTCTATGTCCATGGTGGTTATGAGATCGTTGATCTGCTGCTGATATTTTTCTACTCATATCTAGGAGGTTAGAAAATTGTCTACTATCAATAATTGCATGGTAAATTTGGATCTGAAGTCACCTTATATATGTTTCTGTGGGAGTATCTAGTAGGTGCTAATGAAAATGTCCCTAATTTAGTCTGCTGAGATCCGAAGTAATGAAAATGTAAAATAAACTTTCGTAACCCACTTAACTGTGCGTGTACTAAAATGAATACAGTCGGTCAATAACACTAGGAAGATATATGGCGCGCAAGCGCTTACTTTTACTTTTTAGAGTCTGGATCCGACTACAATTTTTCTGCCCAGTATCGGGCTACGTCTACTGCCTTTGTATTTTCAATCCGTAAATCATTACAGGCGCAAGCGCTATGTGAAAATGACGCGCGTTAGAATGGTGTATAAACATTATAAAAATATAAAATTAAAAAGGTTTTCCTAAAAGAACGACGCCAACTAAGTCACCTGTCCATTAATAAATAATGTAATAATTTTTTATTTTAAAATAATCTTTTTGAAAATGATTTCCGAAGTGGAAATCGCAACGTCAACGTAAAATGTAATTTTTGTTACAATCAATTGTGGTTTCATCCCATATAAATACAAGCATTAGATTAATATATAAACATCTGCATCTGTCAGACACAACCAGACTAACCAAAGGTTAAGCACGAGTCTTACTCTAAATATAATCAATTTAGGCCAAATTATATGAGTAGCACAAATATTTTGAGTTTTCGAAACATGTTCAAAATAGGTAGTGCTGTAGACAAAAGGCTAGGTAATATATAGTAAAATTTATTTACATTTTCAATTCTAAGTTTAAAAAATGGCATAAAAACCTTTGGCAATGACGAAATCGATAAACTTTATAATTAATTAAGATAGCTGTAAACAAATTGGGGAATTTAATGTGCAAGGTCACTTCACAATTATTAGTAATTAAGTATTTACACGCTGTATTATTTATTTTCCACATTTTAAATATTGTCAATGCAATACATGGTGAAATGGTAGTGTCCTTCATCCATTATATGCTTCTGATAACCCACTGGTATGTTAGTTTTAATTATTCTATTTTAGATTAACTCGTTATTTTTATAAAACTAACGGGAAAGACCATTCTCTATATACCTAACAAATAACTAACTTTCATAACTTTTTTTGTGATTTCTGTCTAATAATTTTATTGGATAGTTTTAGTTTGTATTTCAGCACTAAATACGATTTTTAATGTTCATCAGATTTTGGTTGAAATGCATGTATTATACCTAACATTAAAGCTTAATAATTTGAATTTTTCTATTGATTTTATGGAGGTGATACATTTATTATTTGGTAATTATTAAATGGTAATATCAAAATAAAGTTTTCAATAAATTTATGACATGATGTCATATCATCTTCCATTTTACTTTATATAATTGCCTACCTTAAAATATATATTTTGAGATCATTAACATTTCATGCTATTTTGATAATATTGATGTTTTGGTAAGAACCGGTTTGTCAATTTTCATTTTAAATGATTGAATAACGATCTCTCTTTTAAGCTGTTTGAAATTTGTAAACGAATTTACGATTCCAGCAAAAGCTTTGCTATCGCTTTGACGAATTGAAAAGCCAAATATATATGGCGCAAGAGCACAATTCGTCAAACAATTCCGTGTATGAATCGGTACCAATAGGATCTTTTCGGTAACAGTATCAAAGTTATTTCAGCATAACCCTGCATCGTCAGAGATCCGGGTAGATACAAATTGACACACAGAACTGGCCCTGCTTATTCCCCACTTAAAGTGGATAGCTACAAAAGTGTCATCTACTTTGATTGCCCTAAACGAAAACAATTTAATACAATTGTGGAGGTGTTCGAAATTTGCAAAGGTGTACGATTTCAGCAAATCCTTTACTATCACCGCTTGATGAATTCAAAAGCCAAACATACATGGTACAAGAGCACAATTCTTCGATAACCCTGACGATGCAGGATTTGGTGAATTATCCCTTTAAATTGACATATCCGTTTTATATTATCTATCACGTCTTCACGCATATCCCATATTTTCATGGTGCGAATAAGCTATTTTCTTGTCATTTGTATTTTTTTGTTCATAGCTAAAATACTGTTTCTTATGAATCAATGTAGATTGATGAACACATACAAAACATAACTTCATTGTTATACTTCAAAAAAGAGTTTTACGAATAAGTATTTCATTTACAGTTAAAA
This sequence comes from Diabrotica undecimpunctata, assembly GCF_040954645.1. Classification (NCBI taxonomy): domain Eukaryota; kingdom Metazoa; phylum Arthropoda; class Insecta; order Coleoptera; family Chrysomelidae; genus Diabrotica; species Diabrotica undecimpunctata. Next base: position 75,684,173 of record NC_092809.1, on the reverse strand, counting down.
ACTTTTATTTTGATATATTTTTTTGACCTTCGCGAATAGTATTTTAGGTACACTATCTGTAAAAAAACAACTTTTCAGAAGCCACAACTGTATTTACTAACCCAAAAATAGTGTCCTTTGCACGTGCCATCAATTCTTAATAAACAGACTAAACAAATTTGGAGTATTGCCCAAATGAGTATTTTCATTTTGTTTTTTATTTATAAACAGGTTTAAGGTATGTTCTATATTATTTTATTGACGAAGCGAGGGTGTTTGAAGAGATTTTGTTTAAAATGGACGTGAGTGTTGGAAAATATCTAGGGTTTTAGTTTTAATGTTAGATAACTAATTTTTGCATGATTTTATTGTTACAAACACGCATGGTTTAGTTCACTTAAGTTTTGTAGTGATTTTTATATAATTTACGTTTTGGTATGTACTTATTTTGAACTGTACAAAAATCGTAGGTATAGATTTATGCAAGTAAAAAGTTACTTGTCCTCTATTGATACTTTTTTTAATTTTAACTGGACTGCCAAGAGTAAATATATCATACGATATTTTGCATTTTACGTTGCTACTTTTTTTCATGAATTCTCCCTGATTGTAATATTTCCTAAGCTCTTATTCCTTTCAATGAATTTAGTATATTTTGCAGTTGTTTTTCATTCATACTTGAGTTGTTAAAGTAGTGTTATTCCTGTAACACTCCTGGTAAACCATAAGGCGAAATAATTCCTTGTAAACCATAGGAGTAAAAACATAGTGCAGCTACGAGGTTCGAGATTAGCGATATGCGACTGAGTTTAAGTAATTTTTTGGAATTGACGCGTAACTAGTGAAGTAATGAGTGTCTCGTCACAGCGACAAAGTTAGCGACGCGACAAGATTTAAAATGTAATTTGTTTATCGCGCGAGATGCAGCGAGAAGGTTTAATCCGCTGTCAAATTCTTGATGGTGAGTGCACCCTGTACGAACAAAACAATTGAAAATCCAAGAATTTGTGTGTAATATGTAAAAAAGACTCACTTTTTTAATTAGAAATAATGATACATTTTCTAATATACAGTACACGCGTGAAGTATGGAAACATAAAGATACCTGTGCCACACCGTATGATATAGCAACAAAAAATGTTAATTATGTATATTAGATAGACCAGCGATTTAAAATTGTATGTTTTCGACGTTGCCAAATGTACAGTTTCTGAGATATACGGATAATATGCCTATTTTAAATAGGCATATTATATCTCAGAAATAGTGGTTTATTGTCGATGCAACATATAATCTGTGTTGTTTCTCCCTTTGTTTCCTAGCGGTTTCACTATGAAACCACACACAAATAAATGTTTTGCTACGTTCTCAGTGGTATATCGATCTGAATACGGGTCTGTATTAACATTTCATTGCTCTTATAGGTAGCTTCTTCAGAAGCAGCGTAATACAAATATTCAGCATACCCAGAGGCTACAACTAACAATCTGATGATTGATGCCTGATTAACTAAAATACTCAACCCATAGGTGGAAAATGAATTCATCTAAACGACTCTGCAACGGATCGTATACAGCTGGTCGTTTGATTGTTGACTATTGCCATGCGCATTCCGATAGTGGGGGTTGCTGTGACAATGCATAGTTGGGTTCTGGATGGGGGATAAGAAGTTGCCTCCTGTTTCGAATTTCAACTGCTTCATAAATTTCTCTGGAATTGAGAAAGAATGTGGAATTTTTTCAAACAATATTAAATATCCTTATCTTGACAATATACTTCCAGCACAGAATGAAAGAAAAGACCAGATCTAATGCATCTTTTAAAGGACCGATCAAGAGAAAGACGGTGATAGGTGGTTGAAAAAAGACAGAAATGAAGTTTTGAAATTTTCTAGTAGTTCTGATACCTTTTTTTCGAAGGATCGTGCCTGTGAGAGTACGAATAAATGGAAGAATGGCGAGAGATAAAGGCCAAAGGAGGAGTAGGATAAGAGTTAGATGAACGTGGACGCATACACTTTCCCCTGAACAAGACGCCACAAGGCCATCGAAACGTTGAGGTGTATACTTATGTATACTTAAGGATTAATCCAAAAAAGCACGGTCCAAACCTATTAGAAATTTAGTTAATTCTGACCCCATTTATTAAAACCTCCTATTTTATTCCAAACTTCGCAATGACATACTAGACATAAAACTTTCGTCTTCGTAATCCTACAGTATTTTAACAATATCTTTTTATGTTGGTTCCATTCCCGTCTTGTTCTCGGTCTTTTTCATCTTATAATATCCTGTATTTGACAGAGATTTCTTATTTGGTTATTTGGTATTGTGTATCTCAATATTTTCCCAGCAATTGATCTCAAGGCTCTCATTTCTGATGTTCTAAGTATTCTTTTCGTTTCTGCTGTATCTATTCTCGTTTCTATCGCATATGTCATTATTATTCTTACAAATGATTTATGTATTTTTCCATCTAATCTCATATCCTTATTATTCCAGATGACATCCAGATATATAAGTTGCATTTTTTGCATGTTTCCGCATACTCTCTTTTTGGTTTCCTTAATTGAATATTTTTACTCTCACATACCCCAATTTTGAAGTTTGTTCTATTATTTTATCGTTAATAACTATTTTGTATCGTCTGGGTTCTTTTGCATTACTAATGGCAATAGAAACAATGTTTCTGACAATAGAAACAACTTTACATAAATAAAGAGTGAGCCAGTCCTGATATTAAGAGAAGAAATTGAATATGCAATAAAAAATGCTGAAGATCGAAAAGCAACAGAATCCGACGAAATCCCCACAACTATTAAAACTCATGAGCTAAAACTCCACTGCAATAGTATTACATCTGTTTAACAAGAATCGCTTTCATCCACATCCATTACATTACCAAAAATCAGCTAGTGCAAAAGAATGTTTTGATCACCTAACAATCTCGTTAATGATCGAAGTCCTTTGCTTAAGGCGTTTCTAAAAATAATTCATAACCATGTTTATGAAATCTGGAACTTGATATTAGCGAGACACAGGTGGGATTCAGAAAAATACTAGGCACTAGAGAACCTCTATTTACTCTAAATGTTCAATAACAGCTTGTAACGTATATATTTTGCCTACCACATAGGGTATAATTATAGGGGTTGAAAATTTCGACAGAAATTATTGGGGGTGTAAATAGGGCAAGCAAAATATATGATACTTATGCGAACGGCACTCAGGGTTTGTTTGGAGAGCTGGGTCATGGATAAGTGGGAAACAAAGGTGTACTTATATGAATCTCCTGGGACAAATGGACAGACAAAACAAACAACAGGAAGGACCTCTAGCAATTTAAAATGGACGCTGCTTCGAGGTGCCAAATTATAACGATTACAACAACTAGTTGTAACTATTGAAATAATAATTAGAAATACAAAATATATCTTTTTAAATGAAACTCAAAAAGGGGGTTATAAACTTTTTTTAAATAAATAAAAAAAATGGTTTAGAGAAATAAATCAAACATTTATTGTTGTGTCACCACAAACAGTTACAAAAATACAGATGGCACAAAAAACACTATATTAATAGCTATAGAGATTTATACCAAAAATAACAAAGAAAACTTACATAAGTATGTCCAATTCGTTTACAAACTCTGTTGCTACAAAACTTACAAATGTTACTGGGCTATAAACTGTGGTAAGTAAAAAATTATCTTTTTAAATAATGAAAGCAATTATTATTTAAAAAAAAAGTATCTGTCGTTACTTTAAAATTAAAACACAAAAAGTTACCTGGATTTCACTAAAAAAAGCACTAAAGTTTCTGAGGGTTGGAACTGGATTGGAAATCTCTGAACACGAACAAATTCATCTCCAAACAGCCAAAAAGCCTGTGATGACAACCAGGGAGAAAGAAAACGAGGATGGAAATAACGATTCTTCCAAACCTCACTTAAACTGCAACTGAAACATTAAACTGATTAAACTGCTACACATTTTCCATGAAAAGGAACAAAACAGAAAACTTTCAAATTCGACGTAGAATTTGGACATACCTCTGAGGCCCACCGCTCAACCGCTCTTGACCGCGCCTCAGCGAGAGTGAACAATTATCTTGCCGGCAAAAACTTCTCAGCGATCTCAATGAATGTTTATTTGAAACGCAGAATATTTAGGGGTTTCGACCAAAGAAAAATATCAAAGAATTTGCGTCCGTGATATAAACAAACTTTAAAATGGTTTACATTAACTTCGGCGACGTAAAAAGAACGAAATACTATTTGGGTTTTAACTCGTACGATAGGAACAGAAAAACATGGAAAACATTATTCGTTATTTTAATACATATATGAGGGGATTTCAATTTAATACATATAGGGGATTTCAATATATTTCAATATATATTTCAAAGAATTTGGAAATGCTACAAGCTATGCTTGGATGTTAATCATGAGATACACGCATGTTTCATAGATTTCTTTGAGAGCAAAGGCATATTATGATAAAGATCTAAGAATAATCTTTACTGTATATTGAAATTAGCGAGCACATAAAAGAATAGAAGATATATGTAATAGGCTGAAGTAAGCCATTAACGGACCACCTTAAAATTGGGATATTTTTGATGTCTCGAATTTCCTAAACCTGTTGTCTGATTTGAGTGGTTTTTTTAATGTGTTATAGTCTTATTTTTTAAGAACATCGCTGTATTAATATTGTTGCTTGACAGGTAAATGCCGTTGTATATCGGGTGTAACAATTATACTGTTTTTTCTCAAAGTTCGGAACACCCTGTGGAATATTTTAGAATTGATAAAATACTGAAATTAAAACTCAATTGTAGCCTTAGTCTTCCTTAACATTTTGTTTTTTGATTCATTCGATTATGTTCGATAATAAAAGAGATATGTACTTTTATCATACAAAACGTTTTTATTAGCATAACGTAAGAAGTACAGGTTAACATCATTAAAGTAACAAAAATACATTAATACAATACACTTCAGTAGCGGGTATTGCCGCCTCTACTTCTAATGACGGCTTCACATCGACGAGATATACTCGAAATGAGGTTTGCTATTTGGTCTTGATCAATATCATGGGATCAATCAAACGCTTTCGTAGTCTTCTGCCAATTATGTCCCACAAATTTCCCATCGGGTTAAGATCTGGACTATGAAGTGGCCAATTACAAGTCAGAAGATTTACTTGTTGTAAATTTTCGGTTACAGTTCGTGCAACATGAGGTCTTGCATTATCGTGCATTAGCAAAAATTTGGTACCAATATAAGAAGCGAAAGGTTCAACATGCTCAGAAATAAATTTCGGTTATGTACCTTTCACTGTTTAAAGAACTTCCACGTAGAGGAACAAGATCTGTTCGCTCTGTTAAAGAAATTCCTCCCTAAATCATTATAGACTCTCTATTAAATAAAGTCGTTCTACATACGTTGCACTAGGCATAACGCTCATTTGGTCGTCGGATTACTCTTAAACGTCGATCGGAATTATAGAGACAAAATCTGAATTCATCTGTCAACAGAACGTTTTCCCAGTCGTCATTATTCCAGTTTACGTGCACTCTGGCAAATTGCAATCTAGCTCTGCGGTGGTTTTCAGTTAATGCTGGGCCTGTAGCTGGTCTTCGAATACGCAATTCATGTTCTACAAGACATCTCCTCACGGTATCAATGCTGGGTTGGATATTATGAACAGCACTAAATTCCGTTAAAAGATAAAACGGTCTTGAACAACCGTAGTAACTCGAGGTCTACCTTGTTTGGGACGTTTGCTGTAGTTCATTTCTCTAAAGTGTTGAAAAATGCGAGAAATTGATATATGTGAAACTCACAACATTCGACCGATAGAATGGTAGCTAAGTCTTTCGCTATGTAAGGGGACTGCTTGAACATACTCATCACGGATCAAATTCCTTGTAGCGCGTTCCATCCAAAAAATCAGACCCTTTTTGACTGTTAACAATTTGACATCTTTTCTAATTTCTCATAGACTACTTTAGGCTTGTTTATTAAACTAAGAAGAAAATGAGGATTTAGTGGGAGGACTGAATCAAAAAAACAAAATGTTAAGAAAACCTGAGGCTGCTAGGTTTTAATTTCAGTGTTTTATAAATGCTAGAATATTCCACAGGTTGTTGCGAACTTTGAGAAAAAACACAGTCTGATTGGTACACCCGGTATACAATGACAATTTACCTGTCTAGCAACAATATTATTACAGCGTTATTGTTAAAGAATCAGGCTGTAACATATTTAAAAAAAATCACTTAAGTCGTACAGCCGGTATAGGAAATTAAAGACATAAATGTCCGATTTTTAAGGTAGTGCGTTAATTTTGCTGCTTAGTGTATATCGTCGCCCTTACTGTTGTTGCCTCCTTACTGTACAGTGAACACATTTGCTTTGAAGTTTTATCAAGTGCAAATGAAGAAATAATCGTCAACGGGGAAGTGATAAATAACATTAGATATGTAGACGATAATGTGCTGTTAACAAGAACATCGAAAGAGCTTTTACTAGAGAATAGGAATAGAGTTTGCAATAACTACGGTTTACAGATCAATACCTAGAATACCAAGTATATGATCTGTATTGATCACCTAATTCATCATACAAACATTACAATAAATACGAGCTATGATAAACGAGGCAAGTGGTCAAAATATCGAAATCAAAAGACGTATTGAAATTGCTAGGTCCATTTTCATAAAAATGAAGGAACCGTTTAATAATTGTGATATGTCTCCCTCTACATGTAAGAATGTTAAGATCGTGTGTTTAGTACCTTGATGGACGACGGGAAGCAGACTCTCTATCATAACGATATAAAAAGATACAAGGAATATATGGATGAAAACCCTTTAAATGCTATTTAATTGGTATTCTATTACACTGTTGCGGATAATTATGTAGTATGTTAGAATTTTAAGTAGATTTACTTCATGTACACGTAAGATATCCACCAGAATTACTGGTCCTGAGACGTAGTCTCTAAACGGACTTTGAGTAGCAAGTTTTAAACGAATATACCTTTTATAAAGGATTTTTTAATAAAAATTTTTTAATATAGAAAGCATAGAGTTTCGAGATGTGGTGCTATCGACGAATATTACTTAATATACTAGAATAAGTTGGATTGACCTTGTCACAAATGAAGGAGTATTACGAATGAACTAAAGACCCGAAGTAATTATTATCATCATCCAGCCTTCTGCGTAAAAAGTTGAACATAGACCTCTAATTTCTTCCAGTTCCGCCAAACTTGAGCTTCCTGCAGCCAATTCCCAGCGATTCTTTTGACGTCGTTTGTCCACCATGTAGGTGGTCTATCTCTACTTCTTCTATCAGCTCGTGGTCTCCACACTGTAATTTTTTGGTCCCACCGCCCGTCATTCATTCTCGCCACATAGCCTGCCCCAGTTCCGCTTCAGCCATGCTATGCCGTCTATAACATATGTGATGTCTGTCCTTCCTGAAGTAATACTTACCATAAAAAACAAGAGAAAATTGGAATGGATGGCCATATAATACGGGGACAAAAATGTATATTTCTACAAAACATAATGCAAGGAACTATTGAAGGACGAAGGTAGAAAAATATTTTGGATGAGAACTTTGAGAGTGGTTTGGTTGCGCCACAATCGAAATGTTTAGAACAACTATAAACAGAGTTCGAATAGCCTTGATGATATCCAATCTCCGATAGAAGAAGAGCAGAAAGAGGAAGCAACATCACTAAAATTTCTTCTTAAATATAGTTGATATTTACAAAATATGGTATATCTTAGCTGCTGTTTTAAATGTATGCTTGTTTGTTTGCCGCTAATATGCAATTAGGTTTTCTACCCAAATACAAATCACACAATGAGTGCCTCTACTAAGTATGTAGTATAATTTATGAACGGCACGTTTTTAGTCGCCTCGCTCAACTCGTCGATGCACTATATTTTTTCCATAAGACAACTTAGTAGTACTCGTGGTATTGAAGACCAATAAGTATTTATGTTTATTTGATTATATTATATTTCCAGATACTAAATTTATATCACACTACTGATACAGCAGTATCGCTAAATATCTCATATTTGCATATCGCTCTTTCTTACTCGGTTATCATTACTTTGTTACTTTCTAGTGCACCTTTAAAACCCCTGTATCAATTGAAAATTCAATGAGAATGTGAATATACTTGGACCTAACAAATAGTTCAAAATAAAAAAACCTAGACATAGTTCTTATTTATTGGTTCTTGCTAATGCCTATTATCAACTAGCTCCCAAAAAAGAATTGATTAATTTTATAATTGTTTAAATAACTAATAGAATTGTTTTCTTTTTTCAGTTTCTCATAACCCCTCCGTCCTCAATTAAAAAACCGTCTCCACAAACAAGTCACCTACATGCTAACGCTCTTGCCTTGCAACAGAAACAGCGCTCCTTCCTGGCTTTTGGCTTCGGAGCGAGTTCGGCGCCATCTAGACGAGAATCACATGTCAACGTCAACGTGACGCCGACGTCCCACGACATGTCGTCGGATACGCCTGAAATTAGGAAGTACAAGAAACGCTTCAACAGCGAAATTCTGTGTGCCGCGTTATGGGGTAAGATTAATTCGTTTTTAAGAGCGGTTGCATACAGAGTGTCCACAATACATAAGCAATAGAATACACGACAATTTGGCATATTTATTTTTTTATGCTCAGTACTATACATTTTTATTTGACAATAATACTTTTGTTTTATCTTCTGTTTAATCCAACTGTTCTGGCGTATTTACTTACCAGAGCTGAGTAATTAAATGCACTTTAAAGGTGATTACAATTACAAAATACTTTTCTGAAAAAAGAACTAATTAATTTAGGAGTATACCAACAGGTGTATATATTTTTATTTATTATCTACACTAGAACTTTTACATTTAGGAAATGACCTACATTGGAAATCATAAAAATTAAAATAAGTAATATTGGCACCTTTTGTACCATATCTGATAGAAGGTTTGTTCAAATTGTTAGAATTACAAAACCTGAAGAACAGAAAACCAGCAGGTAAAGACGGGATACCAAACGAGTTACTGAAATATTGTGGAGCAGCAATGACAGAACAATTAACAACATCAATTAATAAAATTATAAAACACCATAAAATACCGGAAGAATGAAGAACGGGCGAACTAATTCTACTATTCAAAAAAGTAGATACAGAAAACAGCCAGAAAACTACAGAGGTATAAACTTGTTAAATACTACGCTAAAACTTACAATTAAAATTTTACATTTTACAAGTGCTAATAAATCAGAGGATAAGTTTAGCAGAATGAACAACAGGGTTTTCGTAGTGGAAGGTCGGGTACAGATGCAATATTCGTTATAAAGCAAATTTCTGAGAAATCACTAGAGTATAATAGACATTTCTGTATGAGTGGCCTAAAGAAAGCGTTTGACAGAGTAAGACTCCAAGATGTAATACATCTTCTGTATAATAGAGAAGTTCCCCTAAATATTATAAAAACTATCGAAAACATCTACCAAAACAACAAAATGGAAGTCAGAATAGATGGACAACTTACAGAACCTATAGAAATGGATGAAATCATCAAAACCGTTAACAAAGGAAGAGGATACATAATCGGAAACAAAGAAATCAAAATACTCTGTTACGCAGACGACGCAATATTGATAGCCCAAGATAAATATAGTATGTAAAGACTGGTCCACAGAATTAACATAAGAGCAAAAGAAGTTAATATGACAATTTGATCTCAGAAAACTAAAATAATAGTAGTCAGCAAAGAACCAACCAGGTGTAAAATAGAAATTGATGGCATCAGTATTGAACAAGTAATGGAAATAAAATACCTGGGAATTACACTGTCTAGCTATGGAGACCTGGACAAAGAAGTGAGAGATCAAGTACAAAAAGTAAATATTACTGGCAGGATGCCTTAATAACACTATGTGGCGAAACAGACACATTAACATAAATGAAATCAAGAAATTATAAAGCCAGTGTAAGACCAATAATGACATATGCCTCAGAAACGACACAACCACAACGCAAAGGCTACTGGAAACGGCAGAGATGACAGTACTGAGAAGATTTACAGGAAATACGCTGAAAGAGAAGAGAAGACATTAGAAGAAAATGTAACGTACAGTGTATAAATGAATGGACACAAAATAGAAAACAAGAATGTAATAACTACATAAGAAGAATGGAGGAGACCCGTGTCCCAATCGGCAGAAGAAGTATCGGACGACCGCGCAAAAGATGGAGTGACAAACTTCCATAGAGTTATTGATCCGCCAATGAACAAGCAGAATTGCTTATAAAAAGGGAGAATAAGAAGAAGAAGACAAATTGTTTTTAGCATTTTAAAGATTGTGCTTTAAATATATTTTGAGTAAGTCTGTCATTTAGGTCTACTATCCAGTTTGAAATGGACTCACACGGAGCAACCAATTAATTTTTCTTATCTCCTGGTATTTTCAAATGTATACTTGTGTTGTTCTTTGTGAGGGGAAAAAGTATTATCAATACGTAATTTATTTGTGCTGCAGAAATTTGTCAGAATATCTCTGTTTTCATTTCTGACATTCATTTTCATTTCTGACGTTATACCGATTGTTGTCACTCCATCTCTTGCGCAGGTGGGCTGATTCTTTTTATAGCAGTCGACATAGATAGGTAAGGTTAATGTACTTACTATTATTATCTTGAAATACTTAGCAAACTTTTATCACTTAACTAGGAACTGCTTAAAAACACAATACCTTCTTCAAGTGAATTTTAAAAAATGGTGCTAATTCTAGTGAACGAACTTTACGCAAACACAAGTTCCTTTAGTAATACTTTTTAAGTATGAATTACTCAGCTCTGTTTCTTAGTCATGTAGTTTTTGTCATTGTTTTTCTTTAGTTGTCGACCATTCAGTTTAATTAGATTGATATTAGTTTAACAAATTTCATTTTTTTATTTTCAGGGGTCAATCTCCTTATAGGCACCGAACATGGACTGATGCTTTTGGATAGAAGCGGACAAGGTAAAGTTTATCAATTAATTTCGAGGCGAAGATTCCAGCAAATGGAAGTACTCGAAGGCCAAAACATTCTTGTAACCATATCAGGGAAGAAAAATAGGGTTAGAGTATACTACCTCAGTTGGTTGAAGAGTAAAATATTAAGGACAGATGGCGCTAGTGATGTAAGTATTTTATTAATCGTTTTCTGTAGGATTTTATGTTATATGTATCAATCGTTATTATCAATGTAAAAATAAGGACGCTATATGACAATATTGGAGTAGGTACTTTGATAGTAGCAGGTTCATTTAAAATTTAGTGAAAAATAAAAAACATCTTCACTCTATGAAGAAGATATAAAGGAAACTATATTTATCTACATAAGGAAGAAAATAAGTGCCATATTATATTTTTGCTCGTCTAATGGGATATAAAATTAGTAACCAAAATCTGGCAACGCAAGGAAACGCCCGCGGACTAGAAATTAGGTGTAATGCACCCTCTTCACAAAAAGGGAGATATGATGGTGTGTGATAATTATAGGGGCATCACCCTACTTAAAGTGGCATATAAAGTATTGTCCAACGTATTGTACAGAAGATTGATCCCCTATGCTGAACAAATAGTTGGGAACTACCAGTGCAGTTTTCGACCCAATAAATCAACAACGGATCAAATCTTCACAGTCAGGCAGATTCTTGAGAAAACGCATGAGTTTGGAGTCGACACCCACCACATATTCGTGGATTTCAAAGCCGCATACGATTCAGTCAACAGACAAAAACCTCTACAGGCTATGGTGGAATTTCAAATGCCGCTTCATATTGTTCAACTAACGGAACTTACACTCGCAGGCGTAGATAGTGTAGTCAGAATCCAAAACGACTTTTAGACCCTTCCATTGTAAAAATGGACTGAGATAGGGAGATGGACTGTCGCGTCTCTTATTTAACCTTGCACTAGAAAAAGTAATTCGAGTGCCATATTAATATGAATGGCACCATCTTTAATAAATCTGTACAAGTGGTCGGATATGCAGATGACATAGACATTATTGCTAGGTCCACAGAATCTCTGATCGAAGCATTTCGATCACTAAGGGCGTCTGCACTGAGAATGGGATTAAAAATAAACGCACAGGAAACCAATTATACGTATTGTACTAGATCAGGCAACCAGATACCTAGACTATTAATTGATGATCTGGAACTGGAAGGTGTGGACACCTTCGTCTACCTGGGCTCGCTGCTGACCAAAGACAACAATGTCAGCGAAGAAATTAAAAGAAGAATAGTGCTTGCCAATAAGTACTATTATGGCTTGAGGAAACAGATGGCCCCAAAACTACCCAGAAAAATTAAAGTTACCATATATATAACACTAATAAGGCCAGTGTTAACATACGGGTCAGAAACGTGGTCACTTACACAGAACGACCAAGAATTGCTTAAACGTTTCGAGAGAAAAATTCTAAGGAAAATATTTATATGGAGGAATCCAAGAACAGGGTTTGTGGCGTAGGCGCTACAACTTTGAGTTATATAGAAGTTTTGGGGAACCTGACGTTGTTAAATGTATTAAATTAGCACGCCTTCGATGGATACGACATGTAATTAGGCGAGATGAAGATGCAACGATCAGAAAAATTTTCGACCGAAGAGGACCAGTGGGAAGACGAACCAGAGGAAGACCAAAACTTAGGTATCAAGATAACATAGAGGATGATCTAAAATCCATCGGAGTTAAAGCATGGAGAAGAGTTGCCAGAGACAGGGACGAATGGAAGATTGTTCTGAAGAAGGCTTTGGCTCATAACGAGCTGTAATGCCACTGATGATGAATGGGATATAATTATAAATAATTTTCTTAGGTATCTCAATGACATTTACATGTCATTCGCAACAATCATTGCATTATGTATTCGAATGAAATGAAATTTACTTCTTTTGAGTTGTGTATGCAATACGAATATTTTATATATTGATATAAGTATAGGGTTGGCCGCTCAAAAAAGTCCACCCAGATATTTGGCAATATTCATTGGACTTTGTGAAAATGCTAAAACAGGTTGATTTTTATTCCAATATTTTAGCGATATAGATATCGTATCATTTGACAACCCTCTCCCTTCCAGTACCACAAACCGTTAATTTTAAGGAGAATTCAGGCATACATATTTTTTGCCATGTTAATTAATTTTATTTTTGTAAAGGTAATGGATTTTGACAAGAGCTATGACCTTGTAAATAACAGGTAAACTTGTACTGTGTACTGCATCGGCATGACTCATAGCTCTTGTCAAAATCCTCTAAAGAGTATGTTTATTGAGTGTTACATCGCTTAAATACCAAACGTAACGCCTTTATTTGGCTAGTGTCAATTTCAAATTTTTCCCGACGCGTCAAAAACCACATTAAAAACCACATGCGTTTTTAACTAACCCCTTAGGAAGAAGTCCAGGGGAGTTAAATCGGGGCTACCAGTATCATTTTCGACTGAATTTAATAATTTTTTTTTAGTAATTCTAGATGCATTTGAATGCTTCTCCATTCAAATGTTGTTGCAAAAAATGGACCAATAATGCGATTCCCATAAATTCGTGCTCATACGTTTAATTTCAATGGTTTCAAGTTTCAATACCTATTTCTGCATTTTCAAAAAATTCAATGACTATTGCGAAAAGTTTGATTGACAAACCCTGTATAATTATATTATAATATGAATATTTGATTATTTCTTCCAGCAAGTGGAAAGGCGAAATGGTTGGATTAACGTAGGAGACCTCCAAGGTGCAGTCCACTTTAAAATAGTTAAATATGAAAGGATAAAGTTCCTGGTGATCGCCCTAAAAGATAGTATCGAAATTTACGCGTGGGCGCCGAAACCTTACCACAAGTTCATGGCTTTCAAGTCGTTCTGTGATCTCCAGTACAGGCCGCTGTTGGTGGACCTTACAGTCGAAGAAGGGACTCGCTTAAAAGTTATTTACGGAAGTAGTGATGGTTTCCATGCCGTCGATTTAGACTCGGCCAGCGTATATGATATATACCTCCCGAAAATTGTAAGTAAATCTTTTAGGTATAAAAAAACTTTCATTGGCAGTTTTTTTTGTAACAAATTTGGTGGGACGTACCCACTCAGGGCGTAGGTCGCTTGTGTGCGTATATTTGTGCCGTGTATTATTCACCATGTTAACATGACATTATACGACATGCTTTTTACAATACATGAACATGTTTCATTGGGATAAGAAAAAAATACAAATTACTTTTCAGTGATTTATCATTTCCTTCCGAGAAACGATCTCGAGTGGTTCTTGTTTGTATGTAGTGTTTGATATTCCTCGGTACAATAGGCAGATAACATTTACCTATAAGCGACTGAGATCCTAAGGTAAAAAATGTTTTTTAAAGCTTGTATAATTGCAAAAAATGGCTTTGTTCAATTAGAGACTGGAAAAAAGAATGCAAAAAATTATAAAATTATTCGAAAATTATAAAAGTTACTTTACTAGGACTTTAAAAGTATTAAGTTATAGCAATAATGTTCAATACATATGAACGGTGCTTTAAAAACATTGTTATCATTGATTATTGTGTAACTGTCAATATTAAGTCATAAATAAAAAAATTTCTCTTTAATAAACTTAAAAAATGGAGTCTATGGAAATCATACCATCACAGATGGCATTTGATATTGAATTGGAAAAAATATATGTTGAAGAAGAGGTTGACAATTTTATATATTCAGTTAGAGAAGAACTAATAGATAAAGTGATGGTGGAAATCGACAAAATAGATAGTAAGGATCGAACGGTAACGTTTATTGTGGATATAGCTTGTGAGGCTCTTTGGAGGTAATATTGGTTTTTTTTTCGTATTACGTATTGTTGCATATGAATATTAAAGTATTAAAGTCTTCATTTGATTAAACGAGTTCAAAAGATTAAAAAAGCATAAAAAAGTTTAAGTTTTAATATTTTCGTTGGTGTAAACAAGTAAAAGTTTAAAAAATACAAAAAACTGAAAAAAGTAATAAAATGTCGAAAACTTTTACCTGAGAGGTTAACAAAAATACGAAATTGTCTTGATTTTAACATTTTAATAATTTTAAGGTTATTAAATCTAGAATTTATTCATCATGCGATTATACCAGACATTGAAAGTCCAGAATGGAGTGGAGATGCACCAGCAGAACCCTCTCCCAAAGACTTTCTGGCTACTAAAACAATACCGATAAGAATTAAGGATGTCGAGAAAGAAAAGGAAAGCGAATCTGTTAAGGATGTAGTTTGCGAATGCGAGTTTGACAAGAGCAGCTTGCTTTGCGAATGCTTATTAACTGTAGATGAACAAAATCTGGTTAAGTATCTAGAATGTGAAACAACTGTTTTTTAGTGTTAGTTTTAGTGAATTAGCCATATAAGTCGGCTCACATGATTTTAGAGGATTAAATCGAGTGGCATATTTATTAAATTTAAGGTATAACAGAGCAGATCTTACAAAAAAACTAAAAATATTGACAAAAAGAATGATTTTAACTTGCGTAGAGTAATCAACATTATATCATTGGTATAATTTTTAGTTGCTTCTCATGTGTTTGACCTTAATTGATGCTATTGTCATGTTTACTGATTCAGATATGATGAGTTAATAATTATTTTCATTCATGCTCTCTGTGACTTATTTTCCTCATTGTTCTGTTTCCATTACAGAGTTAATGACTTGTGTATACATTAGAACTGATAATTATTGCTGTTATTTGATTTAGATTCTAAACGAATTGCTTGTGGTCTCAGTCTCAAATCAGACTTAATGAGTGAATAGACTTTTGTGGATATAGACTATAGATTTTTTACTTTGAATTTATTCTTTAACCTCTTCAGGACCTGAATGTATAGCACTAGTTATGAAGTCATTAAAGAACGAAACATTCTGACGGGTGGTTCTTTTAGAAAGCAGACTCAGTAAAACCCAGGTTTAAATTAAAATAAAAATATATGTCGAACAAATAAATAACAAAATAAAGTTATATTTAAATCAATAAAAATAAACTGCCAATCCTGCGGTTACGACCTGGATATATGACTCGGTCTGGCGAGGAGTGGAAAGCGACTAATTAATACTTAGTCACGGGAAAGAATAGGTCTGTCTCAGATCAATACTCCAAGACCGCGTACTGAACTTCCACTAGGTAAATACTCTAGCAGAAGCGGTTGGCCTTCAGTCAATACCCTAGGGCCAGTGGAGTTATTATCAGATCAACACTCTGGCGGAACTCCGGAATGTTGGCCTTCAGTCAATACCCATAGGACCGGTGGAGTTCCCACTAGATCAGCACTCTAGCGGAACTCAATTCTCTCTTGTAGAGTACGCTGTTTTATATCGTCGTAGGCCTTTTATCTTCTCTAGCGCGCGTCGATAGAAAAGGAACTGTTGGTGGGAGTGCGTGTGTATGAAGCGCTAACGAGACGGGGGCGATGCACGTCGTTACAATGTTCAAATTGATATACCATCTTAAAGAGTTATTTAAAAGATATCTAAACAGGGATTTCTTATTCTTAAGAAATAAGTGTGGATTACACCCATTCACTAAAAAGGCCCAAGAGACTGTTGCGGAAATTACAGATGTATCTCAGTTTGTCACAACAATAAACTATAGGGACCGCATTGAAAAGTAAATAAAACGTAGGATTATAAGAGGAAAAACAGTGATAGGGTGTCTAAATTCAATATTGGGATACAAAGATATATATCGAGAAAGAGAAAAGTATCCTATTATGTGGATGCGAAACATGGTGGAAGGTCTGACAAAAAATCAAAACGGGAAAAAATATCTTAAGACCAAGCCCTACAACATATTAGAGTCAAAATATGTTACAAGAATTTGAAGGAATCTACAGCTTATTTGGTATCGCCATATTCAAAGAATGAGTACCAGTCAAAAGAAGGAAAAGAGGAATACCAAAACAGACAGGTTAGTAGTCATTCAAAGGGAAATTTCGGAGAGAAATCTTCAGACCGGAGACTTAACCACAGACGAGAAAGAAAACTAGGAACCGGAAGGCATAATCCTGTCATCTTCTCAAATGTCACTTGGTCGCTTACTGTCAGTTTAACGTCATTTTGGTCCAAATTGAACGTTGTATCATATGTATATGTTTTAATATTGTGTTATTATTAATTTTAATTACAGGCACATTCTGTATTTTCAATAAATACTTTAAAGTCAAGGAAAGAACTTAAGTCCCTTAAGAATGAACTATAAAATTAAGCAGCCAATATTAGTTTCAGAATCTTTTAGAAGTAGAAACTTAAGCCTGAAACCATAAATAACAATATACAAAACCTTATAGATAGTTCCAGAGCTGATATATAGATCGGAAATATGGACCATCTCCAAAAGAGATGTAAATCTCTTGCTACTGTTTGAACGAAGAATCCTGAGAGGAATATTCGGTGACGTCTGTGAAAACTGTATTTGGAGGAGGAGGTACAACTGCGAGATATAGCACAAATACAAACAGATATCTGGCGATAAAGACGTAATATCTCTCATAAAAATAGGAAGACTGATATGGACATGCATCTAGCAAGATGACAGAACAACCCTCGTAGACGAAACCTTATGTTACAGCCGGTGTGAAGTAGATGAAGAGTTAAATCAAAACTTAAATGGAACTATGGTGTAGACGAAGATGCTAGAAAAATATATGCACCAAACTGGCAACGGTCGCTGGCAGCTGTCAATCAACAGCAAGGATATTCACATACAATGAAAGTGACAAATTACTAAAGCATATACTTGTTTCGACGTGAGTATAGAGGTTAGGTTTAAAAATTGAAATAGAAGAAAGCGTGTCAGCCGATCAATCCTTTCATTAATATTTCGTGAATTTTATTTATTTTACAACATAATGTCTATAATGTAATTAGTCTCAGGATCTTCGTGATGTAAAATTATCTTTATATATACATCCTTTTAATAATGATAATATCTTTCCCGGTGTTAGCAAAAACCCGCAAAATTGGAAGTATCTTTAACTCCATCAAAGCTCGAAATACAACAGAAATATCCAAGAAGTGTTCCTCTAGATATTCCCGATAGTCCAGATATTAATGAACAGGAAGCCTCTTCTCAGCCTGTTTTGCAATCACTGCCTTCATTAGTTTCGGAAGTTTCGGAGGAATCCTTAGAGAAAAATGCCAGGTATTAATGAAATTATCAAAAATTTTGTATATTTTTAATGCATTGTCATTGATTTCTTTGGATGATTTTATAGCTATGGATTTTTTCTTGTTTTTGACTCACATTTTAAAAGCCGAAGTATCTTTATCACCCTTTACTCTTACTTACCCCGTGGCGTTACAACCCTTCGTGGGTTTTAGTCGACTTGAAAACATGCCTTCATTCATCTCTGTCTTGGGCAAGCTTCATCCAATTTTAGCCCATAGCTTTAAGGTCTCCTGCGATATTATCTCTCCACCGGAGTCGAAGTTGTCCACGTGTTCTTCTTCCAGTTGGGTCTACTTCCTATACCAGCCTTACTATTTTTTCGTCAGAATGTTTTTTGATGTGTTCTGCCCACTGTAGTCTTTTGGACTTTATTTCTTTTTTATGTTAGCGTTTGGATAAAGTTCTTCGAGCTCTTTTTTAGTTCTTATCCTATACTGTCCTGCTCCTCCATCAAGCACAGACCCAAAGCTCTTCCTTAAGATTTTTCTGTCCCAAACTCATAGTCGCTCTTCGTTGGCCTTTTATATAATTGTATCTTTGTGTGTCTTGATATTTGTTTCGATTTTATAAGGTTTTGAAGGGCATAAAGACATTTGTTGCCGGCTTGTATCCTATTGATTATTTCTTGTGATTTGTTATTGTCTTCAGTTATTGTTGTTGCCAGGTACTTAAATTCTCTGAGTCGCTCAAAGTTAAAGTCATGGATGGTGATGTCCGATTCTATCTGTTCCGGTTAATGCGGTTCGTATACATATATTTAGTTTTGTTTTCATTGGTTAGGGGCCCCATCTTCTCTGTTTCCTTCTCGAACCTGGCGAAAGTCTCCTTCATCCTTAATCGGGTGTTTCCTATTAGATCGAGATCGTCTGCAAATGCCAACAGTAAGTTTGGTCCTTTTGGATGGAATATGGTACCAGCCGTTTATCGCTCTTTAGCGAAAATAATTGGGACGTTCAAACTGTTTTAAGTGTGTTAAAAAATTTTATTTCCATTTTCTTGGAATTAATCTTTTTAGGGGTTCTGTGTAAATAGACCCAGTTGACGCCGTTCTATATCCTCAATGATTGGATATTGATTCATATCCCCGTTGTTCTGTGTTTTTCGTTCGTTTCTTATTTTATCTCTACTTGAAATTTCTGCCGAACTTTTTAGCGCATCCATCTTGATCGCCTGCAGTTTCTTTTTGATGCCTCCTGTTAATTTCTAAGTCTCACATCCATATAATATGTTACTCTTTACTCTATTGTATCGTAAATTTATATTTTTCTTCTTCGTATTCCTTACTTCAGGATAGTACATTCAGATTTTATTTGTTTTTCATCCATACTTTGTCTTGAAATTTACACCTAAATATTTCTAGTATGTATTCAAATACTATTATTTTTTCCTGTTTATTTTAAGTTCTTTTACCCTTCAACGGTACCTAAATATTTATTTTTATCTATATTATTGACGAGTCTATATTTCTCATATTCTTTTAATTCCCTAGCCATGCAACTCGCTTTGGTCTTTATATTTCAAACATATCCAATGAATGAAAGAATCACAATCTCCAAAAATTATTATAACTTGTTTACACCCCCTCCGCGCGCTAAATTTACCGGACACGCGAAGTTTTCACCTTTAATTTATGTTGAGTTACCCTGTATAATAATTAAATACATTTTTCAAAATGTAAGTGGACTTTCCATTCGTTTTTTAAAAGTTTTTCTTTTTGTGGCCAAAAAGAAAGTTTTTGTTAATAGAGTATTTACTATTAAAATAATGCTTGGTTTATTCATAACATTATATCCCTTTTTGGTGTATTGTTGGCTGCTTTTTCGGGGAAAAAAGGGTTTTTAATAACAAAGAAAAATTTACAAAGAGGCCAGATCAAGTAGCGCAAGCTATTCCTCTGCATAATGTTCTGCATAAAATTTTTTATTCGGGTGTAGGATGTTTTTCAAATCGAAATCAGGAAGTAATTCTAAAATATAGATATTAAAATCGAGTATTTTGTCCTCGAGTTCGAGCAACAGTTCTTATCTTTTCTGGAATCGACCAGATCGAAGCAGCAATCTCGTTTTGCGGTATTTGTTCCTACTCGTTTACCTGTTCTAACGTTACCAGAGTTTCAAACTAGTCATAATTTTGCCTATCTACTCTTCCCAAGTTGTCCCACAAATCCTATGGGGTTCTGGACTTCTAAGAGGCCTGACAATGTGCGGCCGAGTATTATACTGTATGAGGAGAAAATCGTCAAAGAGAAATGCATATAAGAGACCACATGTTCTTCCAGATATTCCATAATATACCTATCAGCGTTAAGGCCACCTCCCTCTAACATAACAAAATCTGTAAGTTCTTCCCAAGAAATGTCGCCCCATAATATTATTATACCTCCACTACCAAACTGTATTCTAGGAGAGAATCAACATTGAACATAGCGTTCTCGAAGGCCTTTTCCACACTGTTTGTCGACCATCAGGTGAATAACTCGTAAAACGAGACTCGTCTCAACAGAACCCTTCCATATCACAATCTGCATAAGTACATGAGAATTCCAATCGTTGTCTTCGATGAGCTGCGTCCAATAAAGGTAGGAGGTTATAAGATGATAATTTTCTTCGCTTAATCTTCTGCAGTATCTGGTGAAAAAGTGTAGCAGTAACTGTGCGCTTTTGCCTTGGTCTTCCCTGTTCAGGTCTTTTTGAGTAAGGACCAGTTTCTCGAAATCTTTGTAAATTCGTTCATCATTAAGCAGAGCAACAGCTTACACTCTGACCTCATTGTAAATTATTCGTTGTTATTAAAAACACTTTACCAAAAACGGAGCCAACAAGACGCCAAAAAGGAATACAAATGCAACTTATATTTTGATAAATGTATTTAATTATTATATAGAGCAATTTAAAAACTAAAAGGAGAAAACTTGAAATTTCACGTGGTCGGTTAATCTGGCGAAGCGGTATAGATTCAGTTTAGATTTTTGTATTATCTCCGACTTTTTGACTGCTTTATATCAAAATTATTATATTACTCGATTAAATTGTTTCTACGTTTGTACAGATGTATGCTCAGTGAAGGCTTCTCTAAGTTTCAAGACACCATAACCCCCCTAAAATTACCCAAAGTAGATCTCAATATATATACGAAAAAAATTGAAGAAAGAAAACTAGTTGAACTACCTGATATCCGAGCATACGTCACGCGAGAGTTTCATTCAGATGAAGATGAAAAAAAGGAAAAATTGAGAAAAAAGAAAGATAAAGACAGAAGAAGCAAAGAAAAAAAGTATTTATAGTTCGTTGTAGTGTGTCTACCTAAAATAAAGTAGATATAAACAGTGGTGGTACTTTAGGGAGAACAATTCATACATTAACGGATAAAATGTTGAATACATCTTTGAAATATTTATATTATCAGATACGATTGTACAAAGTAGATGATTGGAATTACTCATTATATTCTGTCATCCTATTACAACCATTTTCCACCGTTTTCTTTACTTGATGTATTATACTTTGATGATCCTGACTCCGGATAATTGGTTCGAGTTCAGTATTAAACGAGGGCCATCTACGTACTTGCCCACAGAAGAAAAACAAAACTTTTGGAAAAGTGGCGATTTACTTCGTAACATAGTCACGTTTTAGCTCGATACACTTGAACCAGTGATGCTCCAACTTCTTCAACCTATCTGAGAAATACGTTTTCTCGTGGTCTGCCAAGCAGGCCTTCGAGACGGTGATGACCTACTTATTCGACTCAAATTTTTACCGCGAGTGTGTTCGTACAGTTCGTAGACCAATTTGACCGTGGCGACGATGGAGGTGTGAGCCGGTGCGTTGGTATGGTGGAAGAACAGTTTTTTCTTCGCCAAATGGGGATGTTTTTTCTGCAATTCGGCGTTGACCCAATAATTCGGAATAGTAGAGCCCTTTTACTGTCTTGCCCTTCTCCAGGTAGTGAATGTAGGTGAAGTCCATTCTTTTGACTGTTTCTTGATCTCTGGTGTGTACCAATGGGTGCATTTTTCGTCGACGGTCACGAAACTTCTTCGGAATGCGCTTTAAACACTGCTCTGAACTGGTCTCACGATTACGCTTGTTGTCCGAACTAAGAGAACGGGCACCCATCTCGCCGACAGGAGGAAAACTAAAAGAGGGAACACCATAATATATTTCCCAATAACGGGTATTTAAAAATATAAAAGATTTGCGCTTTTTGAAGTGCAATTCAAATAAAAAATTTAATATTTGTAGTCAATTCCCAAAAAAAAAAAAATGTATTCCCAAGTACTCTCCTTTAAATACTGCCACTGCTTATATATTTAGATCATTTTACGATGGCTAAATGTTTTATTAAAATATTATTAAATCAAAAACTGCCTATGAAAGTCTTTTCTTTTTTAATCAGTTTTTTCAATAGGTTATATGTCTATTATTTGTTTAAAGGCGCAGAATGGAATTTGTCCACATTGTATAGTTACTCTACCAAACAGTAATGGTATGCAACTTTTACTGTGTTATGACAATGAGGGTGTGTATGTTAACACGTACGGTAGGATAGCTAAAAATATGTTGCTCCAGGTAAGTACGTTTTTCTTAATTTTATATTCAGTTTCAGCCTTAAGTATCATAGTTTTCATTTCCATTTTTTTTTCTGGTATCTAGATTTGTTCAAAGTTATTACACAATTAAGGGTTCATGTAGGTACATATCCGAAATCATTAAAATAATTTCAGATTTGAGGCAGTGAAAGGAAAACTGGTGTAAGTTATCTGAGTATCATTTTGAGATACAAAAGGTTTTATTAGAAATATTGTAATTAAATCTACGTAACATTTATAAACATGCTTGTGGTATTTTTTTATTTATTAAGAACATATGTAACTCTACTAACATTTTTGTACAAATAAAACTATTTAGTTTTTAGGGGTGAAATGACTTACACCACTTTTCCTTTAAAAGTTTAAAGAGAATGTACAGAAATCAAAACATGTTTATTGTTTTTACATTAGGAAAACAAAAATAAATTTAAGAGATGATAAGATATCTAAACTACGAATGGTGGGCTGGAGGAATGTATGGTAGTAAATCACACATATCCCGTTTTTGGCTGGCATTACTGGTCGAAGTGCTGTGTACAGGCAATCCAGTTGAAGATTTTTCAACAATGTTGGTCTTCCCTTCTGCTTATTATGAAAAGTAAAATCTTCATTTAGTGTTTCTTTATAGAACAGTGAAAATGACCCATCTTTTTTGACTCGAATCCACTGCATTTTTAACCATGACACTGACTGGTTATCGGTAATGGATTTTCTTTTTGTAATTGATTAAGTGAGTTGTTATTACGAAGAAAAATATCGAATACTTCAACTTGTTATGCAGGGTAAACTATTTGGCAGAAGAGGACCGGGACGCCGTCGTATCTCGTGGTTGAAAAATCTCCGACAATGGTTTGGGATGACCTCAGCGGAGCTGTTTCGCAGAGCAGTCAACAAAACCATGATAGCCTTGATGATCGCCAACATCCGGACCGGATAAGGCACTGAAGAAGAAGAAGAAGTGAGTTGTGTCAGATCTTTAAAGCCTTCTCTAAGCATTTTTGTGAAAATGAAAGCTTTTTTCTTTCTACACCGAACTATGACTGAAAACCAATCATCAGGCACATAAATCTGTTTACCTTTAGAGTGAGTTTTAATTGAACCAAAGTCTGAGTCGTTTGGTAAGTAAGAATGTCCGCTTACCATAAACTTGTGATCAACTATTTCGATACTATTACTTTGAACTAACTATAACAAGGCCAAGGCAAAATTCCAGTTTCTATTTTGGCCGGTGCAGCTGTCACTGCACAATACAACATAATTTTGAATTTGCTGCACGTAATTTGTGACACAGGCACTGTTTTCCTGAGATCCTCTCGAAGCTGTTATTTCATCCCATCCATGTGATGATAGCTCATGGCAGCCCAAGTTGTAAATGTACATATTACTTACGTTTATGGTATGCGATATATTATTATGTGGTTAGTTTTTGGAAAGCTAGGGCTTTCTCTAAGTCAAAAGTGAATGCATAGTAAGAATCGTCAGTCTGGGCCTTTCCTGTGTAATTTTTCATAGAAGTACGTGCAAGCTCGGCCTTTCTAAGATTAAATTCGTGCTCTACTTCAATCTGTCTCATCTCATTATCATCTGTTATTGCAGATTTTTTAAATTTGTAAGCATCACACTTAGAGCACGTATCTTTTTGTGGTACATGAAAATGAAGGTTGTACTCATTATTGAATGTACGGCGATAAATATCACAGGAAACGAGAACAGTGCCTTGTTCCTGACAGTACTCACTGTACAAGCGATATAGTACTATACCTACTTAACTACGATTGGGATTCTTATTCCTTTTATAGTGCAATTGGTAAGATGGAAAATTTTCAATATGTTTGCGGACACAGTTCATACGTTCTTCAGATATTTTATTGGTCATGACCTCGATGATCTGAACCAGGTGGTTCCCCTTGTTTTATCTTATTATTGGCCCGTGTCATTCGTCCATCAGATATCTGAAAGGTTCCAAGAAAGTATTTTTTACATACTTTCGTGGTTTCGCCTTGTTTATGAATGACATATTGGTTAGACACTGTCTTACCAGATCGTGATTGTTCCCTAGGACGTTTTACTTCAGGTTTCTTTTGCTTGATCAAAGGGCTTTCTTTTAAAATTTTGTTTTACATTATAATTTCACTATTAGTGAGTTCTCAAAAGTGAGCTTAACTTTTCATTAAACAATACATTAAAAAAATTCAAGAAATTCAGTATGTTTCCTTGTTTTTCTCATATATCTCAGCAACTATTGGCTTTAGAACAATGTTTTCCCATAGAAATAAAGGTTTTATAAAATTTTACATAAAATAAATGTGATTACAAATCTTAAAAATTATTATTATTAATGGAAAAATAATAAAAATCACAAGAGTTAAAATAGCTTTTTTGTGATTTTATTTCTTATACTTTTATTATACGTCTACCCTTCATACTTCGCGAAAGGAATCTTTTTAATACGTTCTTGATATTACGCTCACGCTCCATAACTCGCGGTTACGTACATACCAGAGAAAGTTACGTCACCATGCGTGAATCTTTTGAATCAATTCGTTATTTTTAATACTGGTTTCAAACACAGTCTTAAGACGAATAATTTCCCGTTACTCTATTAATTTCTCACTTATAAAATATTATTCGATTATAAATTGTAATACATTTTTTTTTGTTTTAGTGGGGCGAAATGCCAACTTCCGTGGCCTATATTGGCACAGGCCAAATCATGGGTTGGGGCAACAAAGCCATAGAAATCCGCTCAGTCGAATCAGGACACTTAGACGGTGTGTTTATGCATAAAAAATCGCAGAGGTTAAAGTTTTTGTGCGAGCGAAACGATAAGGTGTTCTTTTCTAGTGCAAAAAGCGGTTCCTCGTGTCAAATTTATTTCATGACACTCAACAAACCGGGAATGGCGAACTGGTAACAATTTGGTTGAAGGTTACCATTCGGTTAAGCACCAAGAAAGCTTAAGCTGACTATACTTTCAGATGCGTTGTTTTATTAAAATTGCTTCAATATATCCTATTAATAATATTACTTTCCTTAGTATTTTAATTAAATCTACAGGGTGGTTCAAAGCAGTGCCAATTTACGAAAATGTGGAATTGTGAAGAATATTTTTAGGATTATTAGGTAATGTTTTTAACTGTTTAAATCCTTATATGTTAGAATTTATAGACTTATCCTTATATATTACAAATTAGAAGAGAACTCGAACGAGAAATCCCAATAACTTTTATATTATGAATGAAAAAAATAAACAAGGAAAATGGATGTTAAATCTACAATACATCAGTGCTAAGCGTTTGCCGCTGGCATAACATACCAACATGTAGATAATACTTTATAATAGTGCTAGAAAATAAGCAGAGTAAATCTAGGAGAAAGCCGAAGAAAAATACACAAGAAAAAATAGGTTTTCATACAAGTACTATTTAGAAATTATTATAATTAAGATCCTTTATACCATTTTTCACATCTAACATTTTCGTAAACGATTGGACTGAACCCTACTCTGTGTTTTATGTGTTGTGTCCTATTTTGAATACTAGTCAAGAAAAAATACTTTCTCGTTGAAAATAAATCAATCTTCATTCCGTTTTTGATAGAATGGCGCATCTAGGTCACCAGCTTGCACTTGTTAAGAGGATACATAAGTATGTATGTGTGATCGCTGGAAAATAGTGATTGAATCTAGTACTGTAAATGATTATGTCTAGGCAAGTGATGTGAAATGTGAAAGAAGTCTTTTTGATATATAGACGGACGATGTTTTTATTTTGTTGCTTAGTTAGGTAGAATAGCAAAATTGTGAACTGTAAAAATATCAAAGATTCTGGTTGGAAATACAGACTTAAAAGCTGGTTAAAAAAATTAAAGTAATTATCTTTTATGGAATATACAATTTCTGTTTTTGTATCATATTTTATTTCTCTCCGCAAATAATTTCTTTAATTATTATAAGACCAACATGGTAAAGTTTGAGAAAGATTTTGTATTTTCAAACAGAATTTTAACGTGGTAACAAATTCCTTGCAGTGTCAAACTAACGTTCCTTTTCCTAAAAAGTGCAAGATTCAGTCAAAAATTACACAAACCAAACACTCAAACTGGAACTGGTTAAATAAAAATTACAACAGTTTTGTGAAATTATTTATTTGTGACTAATTTTTTAGATTTAATTAATTTCGATGAAAAAGGTCAAGTACTGGTTGTAAAAATGTTCTACTTTATCTGTTTGTCCTATTGACACCAAAAATTAATTTGACAGATAAATTATATCCGATGAAGTGAAAGCTTTGCTTTGCTTCATGGACAATACCCTCTACTTTTAATAAGAACAAAGTGTATCCGCATGTACCACTCGATCCTCCCATGGAATTCTTAAAATGCGCTTGGAACACCACATTGCGAAGGCTTCGAACTTTTTATAGAAGCTTCAGAAAATAACATATTTATGAATGCTAATCTTGCCCTCCCTATACCTTGTTTTATTTCAATGGAGAGGCCCCATCGACTTTATATTGGTGCCAAAGTATTGACCCTGTCAATTGGCTATCGATTAATGCAACATGTCTGTTTCCGCCCATTTCATTTTCGCTGCAGTTTTAATTCTTTTATATTGACAATTTTTGCTTTGTACAGTGTGTTCCCAAATTACGCATAAAAAAATCCAGTATGTTCATTTCAGGTGATCGTAGAGGCCATTCGATAAAACTACTGGTCCTCTAATCCATCTCTTTTTGATACATTATTTACAATATTTTGTCATTTCAACAGCATAATGTTGGACTTCATCCTTTTCCAACAAAACATAATCCTTGTAGGTATTGTTATTGCCTAAAAGCCGTACAACATGAAATATCTAAATTAAAAGACATGAAAATTCGTTACTTGGATTGGAAATTATCCGAGCTAAGTCAGGAGTTATACTGTTTACATATGTCGTAGGCCTGTTTGCTAACGACATTTTTAAACGAGTTTTCAAACGACATTTCCTATGCTGTAGTCCCTGAACTATTTACTACTTTTACACAGTAACATTTGACTTGTTCATAAAAATCTAGACAGAATACATTATTTAAACTTTGATAATGGAGGAAACGTAATAATTTGAATTTATAACAGTTGTATTTTTTACTTACCAGCTTCTGCTATTTAAAATGGTGCTATCTTCTAATATTTCCAATGTAAATAAACGACAACTAACAAAAAATTGACACTGCACAGATTAGGTAAAAGATATAGTCCCGTTTTGGCTGAACTTCGAAGAGAAGATGCATTCAAAGCTTAAATACAGTTGGGTGCCAACAATTATGTTAGTCAAGTTAAACAACAAAACATTAAATGCTCACGGAGATGTAGATAAGTCAAAAATTAGTGTAATTGTTAGTTAACTTTTGTAAGTAGTTTGTTAAAAATACAAAATGCATTTTAGAAGACTGGATACATTAGTATTATATTTACTGAAATTGTTACACGTTAATTTATATATAAATTAACTTTTTGATTTACACTAATAAATAATTTTGAAGGTACTGACAACTGAAGTGTTAAAAAATGTACCAGTAAAGTTGTCTTTTTTATATGCTGAAAGGTGAGTAAATGTGTTGATTTTATTTATCCCTCTTAACACTTGTTTACATTTTTAATATAACACAAGTCGACTAAAAAAGTCTTCAGTTTATATTACATGCAATATAAATTAGGAATGATCTTTAGTGCAAAAATCTACAATGCGCAAATAAATTATATTAGATTTTATCAACATACAATATACATCCCATAAGATTTTTCACATAATAGAAAAACATTAATTAAGACAATAGTGACTTTGTGACATTACCATTTTTAGTTAATTACTTTTATAGACCAAAATATAAAGGAGGAGGAGAAAGCAAATATTTTGCCTTCATAATTTATTGATAACCTCAGAGAGTCCGTCCATCCTTCCTATTGTTAGTTAGCATTGTATAATTTATTATCACTTTTTTGATAAATTACACAGGCGAACAAAAAAATGGTTGAAAACTTTTTGACTTTTTTTATGTTCTAAAACCAAATCTAGTCGTAGTTTTTTTGTATCACCCATAGTCTTTGAGCAACCTGCTTTTTGTTACGTAGTTTAAAAACCGTATACGTTATATAGTAATTCAATGAAACTCTAAATCAAATCATGGTTTTTATTTACAGTAGGTTACTTTAAATAGTGTTACAGATTAGTAATGTAGTTTCATTAGTCAGATGGAATTGGTTTATACTCCCTTTCTCTTTTTTAAATCTTCTTGTGTAGTATTTTCTTCGATGAATCACTTCTCAGTGAAGTAACCAACAGTAGTCACCCATTATGGTGTTCCAGCGGCCGTGATAGCGTTTTTCCATTAATTTAATATCTTGGTGAAAACTTGGTCTTATGTCCTAACTTAACCTAACCTAAGAATGTTGTAACAACTTGCTTGAATAATACCTATGCTTCTTTCTCATTTAAGGTCATTGTGTTTCAAAGTTAACCTCGAGCATCATTTTTCGAAACTCGAGTTACTACAAAGACGCCTTCTTTAAGTTTAGCTTCTGAAACGTTTGACAACTTTTGACAGAGATACTTGAAACATGATTCATCTTTAGCAATGCCTTTATAAAATGTTTCATGAGGCCTAACTTTATATGTAGAGGTGTTAGGAGGATGTTAGATGTAAAGGAGGATGTAAAGACTCTCTCACAGACAGGCCAGTTCTTGCTGGACCAATGTCGATCCCTAGCTCTACTGTCCCATTCACACTAGAAACATGGAAATTTGCTAAAACTTCCTTGACGACCAAGAAGCAAGCATGTTACTTTTAAATCGTTACATATCATCCAACCATGAGCAAAATAGCCAATTTTATTCAACATTATTTCTAGGTTTTTAAAGCTCTTGAATATGTACAGAATGGCCTACAGGTATAGATGTATAAGTGTACCATTGTGTAATAAAACCGCTTTTAAACTAGCTTTGAATGAATCAATAAACAGTCTCCAGTCTTTTTATTTGTATTCAACATCGAACTCATTCATCAGACCAGGAATATCTGAGCAGTACACTAAATCGCCTTGTTCAAAAAAATGTCGAAAACTGCTGTTCTCTCTTCCTATGCACATATACGCTGGTTCAAACTGCCAACAAGTTTTTTTCTGTTAGTCTAGAACCAAGCAATTCAGCTTTTTCTTTTGTTAACCCAAGATCCCTAACCAAGTCTTAAGCGCGATCTGCGTAAACTGTTTAGGCTCTATATTTTCTGTATTAAAATTCTTCATCATCTTGCTCATCTAGCTCAGACTGTACATCAGAAAACACTAGTTTAAACAGAATTAAAATTATTTTATAACAAATCCGTTGGATGGCGGACATTAGGTTAGGGTAGCTTATTACCTTCTTTTTTTTTCGAGTTATGGCGAGTAAATTAAATATTGTAAAAGTAGCAATTATCTGGTTTCTAGACTCCCTTCTTACCATAGGAACAGCAAACTTAAAGTCTTTTCTCTTTTTGTTGGCCATTTTCTAAGATCTTCAACACAAACATAACATACCTTATGCGGGATACCTTATACCCAAGATCTATCCTGATCACCAAGTTTAGTTCCAAAATATGAGAAATAAACCTTTTTCTGAAAGTCTGTAATGTTTCTTTGGTGTTTTTTAATATCAAACACAACAAAAACTGTCAGCAGAGTTCTACAACCACGATTAGACATTTTACTGAATACATGTACTGGAAACCAGAAAGTGAGGTTAGGTTGACAGTAAACAAAACATCAGCTGTAAATAGATAGTAAGTGTGTTTCAGCAGTGTTGCCAACTACATCCAGTACACGTTATTTTACAATTCCATTTGAACTATATAAAAGCTGTTGTCTAA
Source organism: Diabrotica undecimpunctata (assembly GCF_040954645.1). Taxonomy (NCBI): domain Eukaryota; kingdom Metazoa; phylum Arthropoda; class Insecta; order Coleoptera; family Chrysomelidae; genus Diabrotica; species Diabrotica undecimpunctata. The sequence goes on along the minus strand of NC_092809.1, from coordinate 75,653,447 downwards.
AAAAATCAGAAAATTTAGTAAATTCAAGTGTAAATATAATGTAATGGTAGGTGATACAGCCTAATAAGTGTCATATTTGGTTTAGTACTCTAAAAAACATAAGAAGTTTTTAAGTAAAAATGTTTTATCATCGTTGGCCTGTGTTATTTTACAGTAATACTACTAGTCTTGTTTTATAATTCAGTGGAATCTCGGTATACGACATAATCAACTCCGGATTTTAGAATTTTGTGAAAAGACGACAAAAAGAAGGTTTTTTCAGTTCAAAGGAACTTCTTTATCTTATTTTCAGAATATCCCAAAATGTGATCTTGTTTGATCTTAAATGCTTATATTGCTATTCGTTTAAACTTTATTAGTCCATTTTCACGTCCATTCATTTTGCAAAAAATTCTTTGATTGTTGGAAAATGGACTTCTGTGGGTCAGAAAGGTCTGTAGATTTTAATCTGATGCTCACCGTTCTCATGTAACTTGTTAGTTGTGACGATTCCTTAACATCACCACATATATCCAGTTTTATGTATCTGGCCAGAGAAACAATATCCACCAGTGTAGAGCTTTAAATTCGACTTATCTTTCGGTTACCGTTGGTTGCCACAAATGTTTTCAACGTAAATTTTCCGTCTTAGGGAAGGAAGTAAATTGCTTTCTTTAAGTATTTGTTTTCTCTTGGTCAAAACACACTCGAAAAACTTTCAGTAAAATATTGTTCATTATCCAAGCCTTACTATTAGATTTCCTAATAGCAGGCAGCGGACACTTTACACTGGACTTTATGTTTTTTATATACCCTCTGGTTTCCAGACTGTTAAATCAGTAAAGACGTAATTTTACAATCCCGAGTAGCATTGTTGCAAAACAAAAGAGTATATCTACTATCTGTGCTTCATTATTATGTCCTTTATTTGTCTATACCTTGTCAATGACTTCTCTTTCTTGTGTGAAAGTACTATTTGGCATATTTTTTCAAAACAGATCAGTTTTATTACAACTAAAAACTTATATATTAAAATTTGGCTTTTCATAAACTCTCCAAAGAGATTTAACAAATCCATATTCGTCAATTTTATCGGTATATGCTTGTTTTCCATGTCATATTAATTAAGTCGTGTATACTTAGTCCTACGAGTTTTTGCACATGCGCTTTTGCCAAAACGTTTTAGAGGTTTAGAGGTTAGAATCTCTTAATTTAAGCTTAGGATACCTTAGAATTTTCCTTATTAACTTATAAATATATAGTTACTCCACAAAATCGAACAATAAATTGTAACTTCCAGGTATCAGAATTAATTTAAAGTTGAAATAGTATGAACATAAGTTAAAACAAACGCTGTTATTTTCACCTTAACAAAACTCGAAATTCATAGTATGAATTACCATGTAGCTGCTTTTGTTTAACGTACTCTGTTGTGGACATACTATATTTCGGCTTAATTTCATGGTTTTGGGTTCTGTGAGCAGAAAAGAGATTTCGTATCAAAAAATAATCAGTCACCTGGTATTCTACAACCCTAGTGTTTCAGAACTCTGACTTAAATTTTTTTACCACTACAATCCCTCACAATCTCCTTATCTTGCGGCATAATCGTTACAGAACAAAACACTTGAAATTATAGGGACTAAGGAGGATAAAGATGTAAACGATTTAATAATCAAAGCTAAAAACACTTGTATTACAACAAACAAAAGTCGTATACCGAGCAAATTTTGTTTCCTGTATTCGAGTAGAACTTATTTTAAAGCAGGATTACCATATTTGTTTCTTGACCTATTCCTTATCGAAGGTGTATCTTGAGATCGAAAAGTCACTTTTTGGAATTCTTTAAAAGAGCATTATTGAGAGCAAATGTATCTTCTACCTTATCTTTACAAAATCTGCTCTCCGACTAGTTCTAGTATGTTTGTATAAAAGACTCTCTTATACAGTCGTTTTTTATTTCTATTGGTTTTTAAGAAAGCATTAGTAGTTTTTTTAGATAATATCAAATAGAAAAATCTAAAAATAAATGTATAACAAACATTAAAATAACATATTTGATTTAAAGCGTTTTGTATTTTTAACAACGCTATATTGTGTAAATACATAAATAACATAAAACAAAACTTTTGAATAAAAATTTTTATTGCAATATAGTGTGTAGCACTGTACCCTGGTAAACGTTTATTAGACAAAATTAGGGTAACTTAAGATAACCATTTTTATACTAGTCTGAAAAATTGTGAAACAAAAGCCTTCTGTGTTTTGTATTACAAAAGAGAAGAGTGCAAAAAGAGTAAATTAAAATATGTAAGAATTTCTTGCTCACTTTATGTTTTCTTAATATCAGGGCGAGGTAGTGTATATTTTGGAAAACAAATTATTTACTTTAAGGTGCTACCATACCCAGTCAAAACATAATAATATTTCTATTATGTCCCTCTTAATTATCACTAAATATCGACGAAATTTTCCCTGCCCATATAGTCATAAAATTCGTTTGTATGAAAAGAAAATACAAACTGTTGAAAACAAAAAAAATGTTATTCGAATTCATAAAATTCACGAAACACGATTTGTATTTTATAAGTTATAGAATGCTATATATATATTATAACAATAGTGGATAATGCGTAAACATAACTCATGTTAAACCATTTTTGCATTTTGTGGTTCCGCTTAACTTTAAGGAACAGAGAAGGGAGGTAAAAGAGAAACTGTTGCTGAGCACCTGGTATAGTAGCCCCTTAACACAGATAATTTGAAAATTATAAAGTTTTAAATGATTTTTTAATATAATTTTAGATAACATTTGTATTTTGATGTGAACTTACCAAAATCCTTTATTTTAATGTTACGATCTCGGAGTGATATGTGTAACAAAATGCGATAAATCCTTTATAAGTCGATACAATATATCTTATAATCCTAGATCCTTGTTCCATATGAAACAATAGTTAAATAAAATTGAGGTTTTCATATTCTGAGCCGGAATTATCAATTATTTGTCTTCCAGGTTTGAAGTGTAAATTATTTGAACTATCCGTTTATTGAACAATCTCTACGTTTCGCTAATTATATGTAGCTCCTTTAAGATGGGGTATTTTTCACTGTCAGTGAAACGTGAATCCGCTGAAGCCACTCTGCGACAGCATTATGTAACTGGTCGGTCGGTTCATCGACCATTGACGTGTTCCTTCAGCAGTGGGAATTGATATTACCGCGTAAAGTTCCTGTTCGCGCGTTTTGATTTGATGAACATTCTGCATGCGTCCTTACAAGAAAATGGTTGGCTCTAATAATCGCTCTTCCGTCATAGATACGGGATCTCTGGTGCAACCGTTTTCTCTTCCAAAAACTTGAGTAGTTGTTTTTCCATCATCTCGACAACTTGAGGTCATCTCAATAACCCATCACAGAAGTGAACAGACCAGTAGGTCAAATTCTTCAGCTGTCCCTCGGAGTTTTGATGTTAGATGAAGTTGATTGAACTCTACTGTTAATGATAAACTCAAACTCCACGTAAGTATGTAGTAGAATTAAATTGCTAGTTTTCCTCTTGTCTGCTTAGTCGTCTTATTTTTTTTATTCTGTCTCCGTTCCATAAAAAGTCGCTTAGATGTGCTTAGAGGTCCAACAGCAATACTTGATGTATTGAATGATCGTGGTTTCCTTTTTGTCTCTGTTTCTCTTCGAAGGGTTTCTTAAAACTTCTCTGTATCAGTACATGAGGCTTCCATTAATACTCCTTTAAAAATCATGGCGTTAGTATTGGATAACAGAATGTGCTCAGTCGTTTCTTTTTGTTGTTTCCTTGCACTTAATTTTAACTTTCTTGAATTTTCTCTGGTAGCATGTAAATTATTTATGTAATCCTTAATAGTTTCTCCAAACCTCAGAAAATGGTACCTTATGTCTAGCTTCAAACTGATGTCCTGATTCTATTAGGTTTGTTTCCAGTATGGGAATTTTCTTTGCCGGAAGGTTCCTTTCCTTCTCTTCCAGCAATAGCTTCCCTCGGCATGCTACTGAGGCAACTTTAGATAGAGGTGACCTAGTATGGTTATACAATCCAAAACGCAAGAAAGGACTTTGTCCTAAACTAAAAAGGACCGTACACCGACCTGCACAAAATAAACGATCTAATCCAGTTTTCAGCTAAAAGTAAGCACAAAGTAGTTCATATCGAAAGATTAGCTCCATACCATGGAAATGATCCCCCTGTTGGCTTTAGTCGGCCCCTGATAGGCCAGTTATTCTAGGTGAATAATTATAAATGAAGGAGCAGCGTTACGACAGTTCCGTAAGATTTATTTCATATGGAAAAAGTCCCTTATCGAAAAAGAAGAGGTATTAAAAATGAACAGTGTTAAGAGATGTTATCGAAAAATCCCGAAATGTTTCATAAGTTTTATCATGTGTTGTATTCTTCGCTATACTAACTGTTTGGCCCAAGAAGAAGAAGTTTCAGCATAGTGTTCATTCAATATAAAATAAGTGTTATATGGGGATATTCGATTGTCTAGAGGAAGTTCAGAATATTCCCACTGAATTAGCTGGGCAAATTATCCCCTGGGATATTACCCAATAAAGGAAGAAGAAGAAGAAAAGTTTCGAACGTCGGAAAATGTCTATAAACACAAGAAATTGACAGTTCAAGTAACTGTAGTAATTGAGTTTTTGAATATTTGTCATTGAGTTGATTAAATATTGTAATATTGTTGGTGAAATAAAGTGATTTTAAAGTGTAACAATATAGTTAATATCACTGAAAAGGATGCTATTACGAGTATTAAATCCTATCTGGTATATACTTTCTGGAAGGTGAAAAAATGATAAAAAAAACGTATTTATTTAAACGTTGGAAATTTTATTGAAATTAATTTAAGCGTAGTATACTTTTTCTGGAAAGAAATAAATAAAATTAACTTCAAAAATAAGATATAAAAAAACATATCATTCTTTATGGGGTAAAGTTTACTTAATTTCAATTATATTGTGGATCAAATAAGAATTAAGTTATTATGGTAACACTTTTTAGAAATTTGTATAATCAATCAATTTCAAACTTACTGCAAAAATGCTTTGATACCAATTTTTGAATATTTGTAGAAAAGCATACTGACATACTGAGCTATGACGAAACAATATGTGGATATGGGAGTTTATATTGGAGTTTAAATGGGGTTTAGGGACTGGGTTGGGACGTTGATTTATTAATTCCAACTGGAAGATGATAGAAAACAAAAAATATATAAAAGAAACTGGGTTAAAGCAACCCAGAATAGAGAACGTTTGAGGAGATGCATGACAGTGAGAAGTGATTTGTGAAGCTAGTGGCTAGATACTAGAAGACCAGTGGCTATTATTTGTCCTGGTGTAATAACCCAGTCAGTTTTATTGACTCTATATCCAGTTACTCATTTACTGTCTCGAATTTAGCTCTACATAAGCCTTTAATAATTTCAACGAAGTTTTGATGATTTTATAATCAAGTTCCTTGAATAAAAAATAGCCTTATCAGTGCGATTATCAACATAATTCCTTTATTGTTTAATTAAGCTATTTAACAAAACTCAACACAAGACTAAGAAAACATTGAGCAACATATTTTTTTCTTTTCTTTCCCCTTTATGTACCCATAGACAGGTATCAATACAGTAAATTTTAACTTTACTTTTTGAAGAACTTTGTTGTTACACAACCTCACAGCCTATTTATAACAAATGATTTATATTCGGGTAGAATATTGTGTGTTAAATTTTTTTCTCAAATTATATGAACTCTTTTATAAATACTTGCAAAATTTTAATCATCTATAAATATACACCTTGCTCAAATCAATCAAGCGTTGTACGTTTAACCGCCCTGTATCTTTTGTGTTTTACGAATTTTCATTTAGTGATGTAACAATACAACAAATATATCAGTGGTATTAGTTTATAGTATTTTACAGGATAAGTCCAAAAACCTGTGTATTATTGTTAACTTTGTTTTGTCTAATTGTGGATTTTGCTATGATTTGAAAATCATAAATGTGTTTCAATGGTTGCACAGTAATTAAGGGTTTTGTAAACGGTTTGGATCAATTGGTATGGAAAGAAATACGATTGTTGTGTGTATTTACACAATAATCGCGTTGATTTTAGATCGGCAAGTATTATACTCTTCACCAAAATACAGGTCAAAGAAATACAGTAAAATGATTATTAATAATCTTTTAATAAAAGGATCATCTAGATTCATCTTCAAGTGTCATGATTTCTTTGATCGTTAGAAACCAACAACATGATTACTCTAATTTTAGTCACTGTTTTTCAAAGGAGACAAGTTGTGCTCTATCTGTAATATTGATGCATATTTGTCAATCATGATATTCTTCTACGACTTTGACATCTCTTGCGATTAAACAATATTTCGAGTTCTGTACCTTTTAAGAACTTGAGTGTTTCTTACTCAGTCGGTCCATAATATGTGTAATATTATTTCGAACCTCATTGGGTTTTACTGATTACTGTTCGGTAATTCCTCTTTATTTTTGGAAGTATTCAGTTTCAAAATTTGCGGATGACTGCGGCTGCTTAGTTTGCTTGTTCAGTGTACTGTTATCTCCTACGAAAAGCTAAGGAGTGGATAAAAATCTGAATGTCGCCCCGTAGTCGTCCCTTCCCGAGAAATTAGACTTAAAACTAAAAAACCCTTATCCATGATCAGGTATCTTTTCTTTTGGATTTGACAACCTATATTATATACAAAGTCTGTCAGATAGCCAAGCGGGTCAGGCGGCCAACTCTTATTCGCTTCACTGTCGAATGGTTAAGTGGATGTGTGTTCAAGCCTTGGCTCGGTTTAAGGAAAAATAAAAAATCTGAGTGTCTGATCGGCCTATGGTTGAGCAGTACGGCAAGAGATAAGGGCTTGCGGCTCGGTGATACTCCATAGATCCCTACCGGAAGGGCGTGGCTCCTAATATACCGGCGTATATATTATATACAAAACTACTTTTCCATGACGTTGAAAAGAACTATGCCTTGTTTTATTCTCCTCATTACTTCTTGCATGTCTTTACAATTTTCATTGATACCTATTTTCAGATAGTTATAAGAACGTACCTGTTCTAATTGCTCATTAACTAAGACCAATTTTTGCTAGATTATATGTAATAATGTAGAATTATTGAAAAATAAACCGTAAATACCTTTGCTAATTACGAGATAAGTTTCTAAAAAATTGAACTTGGTGATAGAATATTATTGGATAGGGGCTTTTTTTCTTTCAATATGAAAATAGTAGTTCTTTAACAACGTCCCTAATGAGAGAAATCACTTAAGGTCGACGTTCAATACATTTATTGGCCATGCGTTATTGGACCCCAATTAAATATTACCCTACATAACTTATTTGTGACGAAATATATCTAAAACATAAATCTGAACCGTGCCAAATGGTCTAAACCAAAAACATCAAACATAAAAATTGTAGTTGGATATTTGGTGCAATTGAAGACTGTTTTATATATAAAGAAAACTTAAAATAACCGTTTATCTTAATTTGTAAACCTATATTTTAAAAGCCATTAAGTGGAAGAGAAATGTTAGAATCGGAAAATTATAAAAAATGTTTTGTAGGTTTAAATTTTTTGACTTCCTGTATAGAAAAGAAGATTCTAATCATTTCTTTTTACACTTATACGTAAGTATGTGGTTAATTAATTTACAGTACTTTTTCCATTAATTTGCATATGATGCCTTTTTGTAAGCTAGCTGTTTCTATCTATTGCTCTTTTATAATTATTTCCAAAGAAATGGTATATGTGTGATTTTTTATAGTTAATAACATTTATATAAATATCATTTTATTAATATTATTATTCAAAATATTAAAAGTTATATTATATGTTTTACTTTTATTTTACAAATGTCAATATACCTACCTGCGGATAAGTGTAAAATCTTCCTGTTCCCAATATCCATTTATCCCCTTAAATAAGCTAAGTCTGTGGTAAGTATGCCTACATTATTATTTTTAGAGAAAAAGTTACTTTCAATTGTTATAATTTTTTTAATGTCGTCCACACCACTGGGGTTGTAGACGATAACAATGGAAAATACATATTAAAACAAAGAAAGGTTACAATATTAACTACACACTAACATAAAAAGAGCATTGATATAATTTGTGATATATAATAGTGCTACAGGCCTTGTAGGCCCCTGGCTTCTAAAAACTTGGTTATTTCCCTCAATTTTTTTAGATCCCTTGCTTTCTCTCTAGAATTTCCCACGCCTATTTCCGACAAGTCTTGCTTTACTTCTTCCACCCATTTCTTCTTTATGCGTCTTCTTCTGTTTTTCCCCTTTCGCCCTCCTTCGTATTTTAATATTTCGATTCTCTGGCATTCGTATAAAATTGGATCCAAGCCATCTAGCTCTTTGGACTCTTATTTTTGCCGTAATTGCTGGTTTTCCATACATCGTCATTATTTCTTTACTCGTTCGTCTTCTTCAAATATTCTCTGCCATCTTTATTCCTCCGAAGATTTTTCTGAGCACCTTTGAGTGCTCATGATGAGTAAAAGAAAAAATTGCTGACCCCACTCTATCCGTTGTTTTTTATGCGTCTGTGTAGATCTGTCGGAAGCCGCTAAATCTATCCATAATGTCTTTGAAGTGATTTAATAATGGTGGCTGGTGGGGATTCATGTTTATTAAATTTTGATAGATCAGTGCTCACTGGTGGTTTATTTACAATCCATGGAGGAGGAGGGTTTTCGGTAGGATGGTATATTGTTGGGAATGTTATGCTATGTTTATGAAGAAATCGGTTAATTCGTTAATATAAAGTCGGATCGAATTGAGATGAGTAGTGGCTAAAACGATTGTTATGGATGTTATGGTAGACTGGGATATCTGGAGAGGATAGAACTTTACAAGCAAACGACAAACTTCTTAAAAAATCTTCTAAATTCTAGGGGGGTTTGCTCTAACTCACTACATATACTTAGTATGGGGCTTGTTAGAAAGGCCCATTCTATCGTTTATATATCGTTTAAAGGCCCATATTTATAGTTTATCTAAAGGTATTAAAACAAATGTCATGTAGAAACTATATATATTTTTTATAATTTAGATTGTCTTGTAAAATTAGTCGACACGTTTACATATAAAGAAACACCCCATTAAGATCTATTTTCTATGAATTAAATTAAACATCTTTATAATACAGCAGATACTCCTGGATAGCCTCTGGTGTTCAATCCTGTAACTCTGTAAGTTCCTCCATGTTCTGGCGGATAAAGTACTTCTCCATCAGTAGTAAATGTTCCTGATGTTACATACAGCTCATCAAGGTTAGGTCCACCAAACGCTACAGATGAAATCTAAATACAAAAACTATTTTAACTATTTTACAGATAAATTTTGCTACATTTAATTAATAGATGTGTGTCACACTTTTTGTCGATTCTTTTGTGCTTCCTATTGTAAAGGATGGAATTAAACCCAATCAACGTCTTTCTAGTACAGTTTACTCTAGAATTTTAAAGTTTTTTTGTCATTCATCATCATCATTTAACCCGGATCTATCCACTGCTGGATATAGGTCTCCCTCAGTCTTTTCCATGTATTTCTGTTTTGTGCTGTTTGCATCCAATTTTTGTCGATCCGTTTTATGTCATCAGACCATCTTGTTGGTGGACGACCTCTACTTCGATGTGCTTCTTGTCTCGATCTCCACTGTTTTATTCGCTGTGTCCATCTGTTATCCGACATTCTAGCTATGTGCCCCGCCCAGTTCCACTTAATGGTCATAATTCTTTCTATGACATCTGTCACTCCTGTTCTCCGTATTATTTCCTTGTTCGTGATCCGATCCCTACGAGAAATGCCTAACATCGATCGTTCCATGGCTCTTTGGGTAACACAAATTTTATTTCTTACTTTCTTGGTTAGTGTTAATGTCTCTGCACCATATGTAAGTACTGGCAACACGCACTGATTAAAGACTCTTCTTTTAAGACACATAGGCAGTTCTGATTTAAGAACATAGCTTAGCTTGCCGACTGCCACCCAAGTGAGTCCTATGCGGCGGCTTAGTTCGCACGTTTGATTATCTCTTCCTATGCGTATCTCATGTCCTAAGTACTTATATGAGGTGGTTTCTTCAATATGCATGCCATTTACTGAAATCATTTCGCTTAACACAAGATTTGTCATGATTTGTGTTTTTGTGTGGTTGATTTTTAATCCTAGTTGTAGGGAGGCTAGGTATAGTTTCTCCAGTTGCGATACTGCATCATCGATTCTGTCAGCAAAAAGGACAATATCGTCAGCAAACCTCAAATGACTAAGCATTTCTCCATTGACATTAATTCCTTTTTCACTCAGATTTGCGTTCAAACATATGCTCTAATAATGTTGTAAACAATTTTGGCGAAATTGTGTCTCCCTGTCGCACTCCCCGTTTTATTTTAAATACGTTGGTCTTTTTATCTGCCAGTTTCACACTTGCTGTCCCATTTTGATAGATGTATTTTATCATGTTTATATAGCGATGGTCTATACGGCACTCTGTTAAGGCTTTTAACATCTTTTGATGACTTATTGTGTCGAAAGCTTTTTCGTAGTCAACAAATACCATGACTAATGGCTTGTTATATTCAACATTCTTTTCTATTAAGTTCTTAATTACTTGTAAATGATCATTCGTGCCATATCCTGCTCTAAAACCTGCTTGCTCTCTTGGCTGATAGAAATCCAACTTACTTCCTAGCCTGTTGGTAATAACTCTTGTAAATAGCTTATATACTTGTGACAACAAGCTAATGGGGCGGTAGTTTCTAAGGTCGCTGGTATCTCCCTTCTTATGAAGTAAGATTATTTCCGCGTTGTTCCACTGCGTCGGTGTTATCGCTTCGCACAGACATTTATTGAACAGTTTAGCAAGTGTCAGTAAGAGCTTATTTCCTCCTAGTTTTAGGCTTTCGATTTTTCGGTTTTTAAAGTTTTTTTGTCATTACATATATATATACATATATATATATATATATATATATATATATATAATTATATATATATATATATATATATATATATATATATATATATATATATATATATATATATATATATCTCGAGGCGATCACAAAATCGAGCGGTTGTTGGTCCAAGAAAGGCCTCAGAGTTAGCGCCAACGCGGTATTACAAAAAAGCTTCTGAAGAAACAGTATGCTAAAGCTGAACATATAACAGTTGACCCTTACCAATGGAGAAATATCATTAATAAAACTGTCAGAGCTGCTGAAGTTCAATGATAAACCACAACACATCTGTCAATATGTTAATGACTATGATGATGATGGTTGTAATAAACTATGGTCTTTTTATTATGTTTTTCGGTTGTTCCGGAAGTGACGTTTAACTTTATGATACTCCTGTATCTTACATGTGACCTGCTAAGATTTTTGTTGTGTAGCAAATTGTTAAATACTTCTTTTTTATCCAAAATATTTCCTCATTTGTGTTGCTCTGCGTGTTTTTTTTATTGACTACGAAAGGACTTTTCAACATCTACGTAGACAAAATTTCAGTTTCCCTGAGAATCAAATATTTCGACACATTCATATTTGACATCATCCATTTATCGACTTTTTTATATGTAATACGTTTTGTTTACATATTTATATTAATTGCCTTAGAGGAAAAGAGGGTACAGAGAGACAGAGGGAACAGTGAGACATTTGCCACTATTTGGTAAATTGAATTTCGATTGTTAGCACCACTAAAAAAAAACTCAAGTTGGCGGTATGACCATGACATTGATCTTTTAGAAGCAGTGACACTTTGAAGCATTTTGTTCTTAGTTGATGTCAAGTGTTCATTCATTGTAAAAGTAATTGTTTTGCTCGCAATTTTAAAGTTTGTATGAAAAACACTATTAACAATAAAATTGTGGTGTTGATAGTAACCGATAGTTACGTATTTAAGGTAAGTCTAAAACATGTTATTTTCTTACGCATTAGTTTCAGAAAAATTTTAGTCGTTTAACTGAAAAAATTGTGATTCAGATATGTAAAAAAATACAAAGAAGACACTACTTGTAGGATGAGTCCTAACTACAAAGTTAAACAAATTTTTTCGTCACAGAAAAAGTTCTTGTTCAATTGTGACTTGCTTAAAGATGTTTTATGGGCTAACTGTAACCGACTGTCGCAAGTTAACCTATGTTTTGGCCAAAGCTAGTAATATTAACCGGACAATTGAGAACAGTCAGGCCAAGCATCAATAAGTTGGTACAAAGTATTTCGAAAACGGCATCCAAATTTGAGCCTACGAACCCCCGAAGGTTGTAGTTTAGCTAGGGCAGCAGAATTTAATCCTGCTAATGTAGAATTATTTTTTGAAAAACTAGAAAATGTTTTAAGAGGACGCAAAAATTTCTCAAATGGTCTGAGAATTTATAACCTGGATGAAACGGGGACTTTGATAGTCGCAAACAGTTCAGCTAAGGTTCTAGTCCAAAAGGGCGTCAAGCAAGTTTCGATGATTAAAAGTGGCGAACAAGGAACATTAGTTACAACGTGCTGCATCGTAAACACCTGTGGTAGTGCAGTGCCACCTGTGGTGGTATTTCCAGGGGTACATTTTAAAAGTCGATGGTAGTAGCTCCTCCAGGCACCTTAGGACTAGCTACGAAAGCCGAATGGATGAACACGCAGTGCTTTATAGAAGTATTGAAGCATTTTATCAAACACACCTTAAGTTCAAAAGAAAAACCTTCGCTCTTAATAATGGACAATCATGAGAGTCACATCTCAATAGAAGGAATTAATTTGTGCAAAGAGAATGGTGTTACAATCCTGACAGTTCCTCCTCATTGTACACACAAATTACAGCCGCTTGATGTAGGTCTTCTAATACCTTTTCATACCTTTTACAATGACCCCTTACGTTCGTGGCATAAAGCTAATCCATTAACACCAGCAACTATATATCATGTGGCATCAATTGTTGGAGTGGCCTATTCCCGAGCAACGACCCCTGTAAACATAACTGCAGCTTTTAAGAAGACAGGCATTTTTTCATTTGATCGGCATGTCTTTAACGAAGGAGATTTTCTGGCGAGTCATATGATGGATAGACCACCTCCCCCAGAATCGTTGGAAGAATTACCGTCTACTTCTACTAGTGAAATTAAGCTTCCTCAACTTGACGAACAAAGGAAAAAGTCACCAGAAAAAGATATGAAACTACAATTTGTGAGTCCTGTGGAAATACGAGGATATCCAAAGAAAGCCAACGTACCAGCAATACGCAAAACAAGAAGAAAGAGAAAGACTATAATCGCTACAGATACACCAGAGAAAGACGAGCTACAAAAAATTAGAATAAAGAAGACGGCGATTGAAACTGTTAAGGTAAATATATTGTCAAAGGTTAATGATTCCAAACAGGAAAAAATTATATAATCTGATGAATCTTCTTCTTCAAAATTTTCAGTTCACGATTCAGATAGGTCAATTCAGATGATGACGAAGAAGATTTTACCAATTTAGCAGTTGACCCAGTCATAGTTTCAAGGATTTAAGTCAAAGATTTCATATTGGGCTGACTTGATTATGATGCCAAAAATAAAACAGAGAAAAAGTATTTTGTGGGGTAAGTTGTAGAACACAATATTATGGCTGTCGAAGTTAACTTTATGAGAAAAAGTTCAAAAAACAATAAATGTTTTGTATTTCCTAATGTCACGGACATTTGTATTATTTCTGCAGATCAAATTGTAAGAATATTAAAAGAACCGCATGTTACCAGAGGGCGTCATTTTTTTGTTAATTTAGTAACTGATACTATTTCTTAAAGTACATATGTATGAGTGATCCAAAATATGTTTTTCTTCTCTGTTTGTAACAATTCTTAAAAAACAGCAATACATTTCGATTTAAGAAGACTGTCTATTAGTTTGAACAATAATAAATCAAAAAGATATTGTTGTGTCACTGTTCCCCCATGGAAGGGTATAGTGAGACAATTGCACCTATTATTTTGTTTGTATTATGTATGTATTACCAATTAACCTAGTCATGCCTTTTCGCCATACTTTAGTAAATAAAAACATTTTAAAAAGAAAAAAAAATAAAAAGACCTAAATTTTTTCGTCTCAATGTACCCACGTTTCCCCTACCTGTTTTGCTGGAATAGGAATTGTGGCCAAGAGGGTTTCTGGTTGCCTTGGATCAATTTTTATCACTCGATACCCACTAAAAACAGCTACCCACAGGTTACCATCAACATCTATAGTCAAACCATCAGGAAATCCTTCTATGTTGTGGTTGGTTAGATTGAAAATGGTCTGTCCATTGTCTAAAAATACAAGTCACATAAATAAAAATGGAGTATTTCCTCAAAGTATAAAATAAAAGCAAAATCAAATTCTTCGAAGCAAAAGATCAACAAAAGTGGTTAATATTGATATTACTTCATAAATCAGTTTATATTTTAATGGGAATAAGCCACAATTAAAGGTTAAAATACGTTTATTGACGTTTCAATTTCAGAAGTGGAAATTGAAACGTCAATAAACGTATTTTAACCTTTAATTGTGGCTTATTCCCATTTAAATATAAATTAATTTAAAATGCCACAAGAAAATAGCTTCAGAACAATATTCATAAATCAGGTTCCAAATATCATAGGATGAAGTGTATGCATTGACAACCTCCAAAACCAACATCGTTTCAACATTTGACAAAGTACCTAATGCTGAACTTATTTTTTATTATGGGGATGAATTTTAATTTAATTTTAAAGAAACATTAATGCTGAGTGATATTGAGTTAAGTTAGGGCATAATATCTCTCCTGGTGCCCTGCTATCACCAGATTCCCATTTTTCATCCTACACAATCATCGAAAAAACCGCACCCACACGAACCACCAAAGATATTCAACTGCCTGCCTTTTTTAGCGTGGTCACCACCTCTCTCACGTCGTCTCCCTCTCTCTCACACTCTCTCTCACCCTCTTTATCATATTTCGGGCTGCGACAGTTCGAACCTCATCGAGATGATACTTACCCATTTTTGAATTCAGTTGCGTGTTCCCTTACCACTCGTTCTTTTGAAGGGACCCCCCCCCCCTGATAAATTAGTGGATTCCTGTTCACCACCACGGTTCTACAGTTATACTATGTTTTAAACTTCTCTCATCCTCACAACGAAATCGCTGTCCTGCACCGCCTCCAACATAACTAGATCGTCTGCTAATGCAAAAGTGGTAATACCCTCCCGCGAGTTATAGTCGTTGACCCCATAAGCCAATACCCTAAATCCGATGCATCAGCACCTGAACTATGATCGACCTGAATATAAAAGTGCAACTTGCGAATTATTGTTTTATTTTTCAATGTGTAATGTATTTCATTTTAATTAATTATTATTCAGTCTGATTTGAAATTTTGTACAGTGAAGTCTGATTTAAATATTGTAACTTTTAAGAACGCAATAAAGTTCTCTCGCATTTGTAAATTAAATAATTATTTTTTAAAAATCGTCCCTGAAGGGCAGAAACTATCAGTGGCGCAGTCTTAGTGGATTTTTCGTAGATTTCCATTGCGGATATTCGTGAGTTTTAACTCTTTGACAAAAAAGAACCGGTTTCCGTTTTTCATAAACTTTTCGAACTGTCAGTGATTTTGGGCTCCATCAGGACATCCAGAATTTCCAGGGACATCAGAATAAACAAGCAGAAGTACATAAATGTGGTAAGCTAATAATTTTTATTCATATTCAGACTCCTCTTTGCCTATTAAATCCTTTTGTGAAAATAATAGTCAAGAGTACGTAGTATTTACTTATTATTTTTGATTGATAAGAATATAATTAAGAATGAAAAGTATTAAATAAAAATAAAATGACTTCACCAAGTACTTCAAATGCTACTATTATTGTACCTAAGTTAGATATCGCAAATTTAGCCATTATTCCTCGTTTTGATGGCAATATCAATAAACTTTATAGATTTATAAATGCTACCGAATCAATCTTACAACATTATTTTGATACAACTAATCCTAATAGCTTTCAAAATTGTTTATTATTGAACGGTATATTAAATAAATTAGAAGGAAGAGCTGAAGAAATAATTGCGATTAGCGGCAATACTGATTGGGATGGTATAAAAAATACATTAATTTTAAATTTTGCTGATCAAAGAGACGAAAATTGTCTAAATCAGGATCTAGTTAATCTTAAACAAAAGCCAAACGAATCACCTTATCAATTTCATGAAAAGGTGCAAGATTTATTAAATTCTATTTGTAACTATATAGATTTACACCATCTTGGTCAGGAACGTACATACAAACGAGATTTCTTTAACAAACAAGCATTAAAAACATTTTTAGCAGGTTTAAGAGAACCTTTAGGGCCCATAATTCGGGCAATGAGACCACAATCTATCGAGCAAGCTATACAATTCATTAAAGAAGAAGATAATATTAAATACTATCAAAAAAGTCAAAATTTTAATACTAATAATATTAATAATAATAGTAACAAATATTCTAGAAACCCAAACTATAATTTTCATTTACATTCCCAAATAAATTCTCGCAATAATAGACATTTTCAATCTTCACAATCACATCAGTATCAAAGAAACACTCCCCAAAACTATCAGTATAATGTCCAAAATTCTAATAGGACAACTCAAAATGTTTGGCGACCAAATCCAAATTTTGTTCCCAACAGACCCACTAACATGAGTACATCTACTAGAAACAGTATTCCCCAGTTCAGAAATAGCTTTCAAAACTCTAACAAGCCAGCTCAGAACGCTTGGCGATAAAATCCCAATTTTGCTCCAAACACATCTACTCCTATGAGTACAACTACTAGAAATAGTACTCTCCAATTCAGGAATAATTTCCACAACCCTATAAATCCAAATCAAAATTTTACATTCGAAGAACTATATAATACTGAATACGAATCGATTAATAATAGTGATTACCAAAATACTCCTCAGACTTCTCATCAACAAACTTATGATATTGTTAACGAAGAGCATCATCAAAATTTTCAAGACGGCATCTTTCAAAACCAACCGACTTAATAGAATTAAATTTTTCCACAAATAAAAGAGAACTGCCATATATTCAGATTCATGATCCTCCATTAAAGTTACTGGTAGATACAGGTTCCTCTAAATCTTTTTTAAACCCCGAAAAAGCTAACCTTTTCTACAAAAATTATATCTTTTATGAACCCTTTGTTGTTTCCGCAGTATTTCAAAGTACAAAGAAGGACTTTTGTGCAGAAATCCCCATTTTTTCAGAATTTAATCAGGAAGGTAAAATTAAGTTCCATCTTTTTGATTTTCATAGAAGTTTCGATGGTCTTTTAGGACTAGATAATATAAAATATCTTAATGCGAAGTTAGATTTCGTAAATTCTCATTTAACTACTCCATATTCTAGTATACCTATAACGTATTATAAATCTGACCTAAAAATAATCTTTAAACAAAAATTGGACCCCTTATCTTGTAGTGTAGCTAAAATTCCAGTTTCTCAAAAATCAGGATGTATATTTATCCCTGACCAAACTATTCAAAAATGTGAAATCCCTGCATGTCTCTCGAACGGAATAGACGGTTTTGCTCTAGTCGAAATCTATAACCGAACCCAAGATGAAATTTTTGTCACCTTAGATGCTCCAATTGATACTGTTCCTTTTGACGAAAATTGTCATGAATTATTCCATGCAGACATAGTGCCTGCAGACGAAATCGAAAAATTTAATATTGAAAATTTAATCCGTACATCTCATATGAACTCTGAAGAAAAACAAAATATTCTAAAAATTTGTAATAAATATTCTAATCTTTTTCATAGCGAGGATAAACCTCTTACATTTACAAATAGAGTTAAGAATTTTATAAAAACTAAGGATGAACTACCTATTTATAGTAAATCGTATAGATACCCCTTTGTTCATAAACCAGAAGTAAATAGTCAAATAAACAAAATGTTAGAATAAGGAATTATTAGACCAAGCAACTCACCTTGGTCCTCGCCTATCTGGGTAGTACCCAAAAAAGCAGATGCATCAGGAAAAAAGAAATGGAGAATTGTCGTAGATTATAGGAAACTGAACGAGAAAACAATTCCAGACATTACCAAATATTATCGATACACTTGAAAAATTAGACAGATGTAACTATTTTAGTACAGACGATATTCTCAAGACAGCTTTCAATGTTGAGAATGGACATTATGAATATGTTCGTATGCCATTTGGACTCAAGAATGCCCCTGCAACTTTTCAGAGAGTTATGGACGATATTCTGCGAGGTCTTCAAGATGACATCTGTCTTGTTTACTTAGACGATATAATTATTTTTTCTACCTCACTACAAGATCATACCTATTGTAAATTTAGAAAAAGTTTTTAAACGTTTACAAGCCAATAATTTTAAAATACAACTAGATAAGTGTGAATTTCTAAGAAAAGAAGTAGCCTATCTTGGTCATATTGTAACTACAGAAGGTGTAAAACCAAACCCAGATAAAATTAATGCAATTGTGAAATATCCAATTCCTAAAACAGCACGCGAAATAAAAGGATTTTTAGGATTGCTAGGATATTACAGGAGATTTATAAAAGATTTTGCCAGATTAACTAAACCATTAACGAAATGTTTAAAAAAGGATGCTAAGATAGAACACACTCCAGAATTTGTAAAATGTTTCGAAGATTGCAAAAATTTATTAATTAATGAACCTATACTTCAGTATCCAGATTTTGATAAAGATTTTATATTAACTACTGATGCAAGTAATGTAGCAGTAGGAGCCGTATTATCTCAACTGGTAAATGGTCAAGACAAACCAGTAGCTTATGCATCGAGAACATTAAACGAGTCCGAACAAAATTACAGTGTTATAGAAAAAGAACTTCTTGCAATAGTATGGGCAACTAAGTATTTTAGACCTTATCTATTTGGAAGACAATTTAAAATTATGACAGACCATGAACCTTTACAGTGGCTTATGTCTCTAAAAGAACCAAATTCACGATTAGTGAGATGGCGTTTAAAATTAGAGGAATTTGATTACATAATCGAATACAAGAAAGCAAGTTGCAATGCAAATGCAGACTCCCTATCTAGAATAGAGATTCATTGTAATGAATTTTTAAAATACATGGAAGAACAAAATAAGACTCCGACAAGGAACGATGATGATAGCGTTTCGATGGCTGTAAATATCGACGACGACATTAACGAAGAAAATTTAGAACAAGGAAATGACCAAGATAACGACATTGAAGATAACGAAGATGATGGAGAAACTGTACATACTAGTATAGAAGATCCAATACTAGGAATGCTCATTTCTGATAAACATCTCAATGTTTTTGATCACCAAATTGTAATTGATTTTGTTTTACACTCAGCTGCCAAACCAAAAATTGAAAAAATATTTCCCAACAGGAAAAGTCTTTATATCCAAATTTCAAAAAATAATATTGTACAAGAAACTATTAATATATTTAAAAATTACATTGACCCAAAATACAAATATGCTGTGTACTTCAAAGAAGACACCTTTATACCAGAAATATTAGAAACGTTAAAAAACACATTTAAAAATTCTGCCTACAAGTTAATAAAATGTAACAGCATCTTAAAAGATTTAGTAGACAAAGATGAACAGCACGAAAAAATAAGGATATTTCATGAAGGAAAAACCAATCACCGAGGTATTTTAGAAACAGAAACTAGAATCAAACGTACCTACTATTGGCCAGGAATAAAACAAGATGTAACAGATTTTATAAATAATTGTAACATTTGCCAAGTAAATAAATATGATCGTAATCCGTCAAATCAAAAATTAATGATTACACCCACAGCTACAAAACCGTTTGAAATAATATTTGCAGACACTTTTCAAAGTCAAGGCCAAAAGTTTCTTACTATAATAGACACATTTTCTAAATACGGTCAAGCATACCCACTTTCAGCTTTGACAAGTACTGAAATTGTAAGAGCTTTTCTAACTTTCATGACACATCATGGAATTCCTGATATCGTAACTATGTACGGAGGCACAGAATTAAAAAACTCTGTTGTACAAGAATTCTTCGACATACATAAAGTAAAAACTCATTATGTTACTACAAATAGTACCCAATCTAAAGGATCTATAGAGAGATTTCATTCTACTCTAATAGAACACCTACGAATATTTAGAAGTAAATCAGATGGAAAAATTGATATCTTAAATCAAATGCCTTATGCTATTTTAGGATATAATAACTCAATATATTCCGTAACTCAACAAAAGCCTATAGATATTATAAATGGACACATTAACACTAAAGAGATATTTGATATGAACATAGACCAAAAATTGATTAATAATTATATGCAAAAACATAGAGATATGACCAAAGAGATCTATAAAGAACTTAATAAAAAATTGACCGAACAAAAAGAAAAAAGTATTGAATATCACAATAAGGATCGACACGAACCACTCACATACGAAGACGACAGTGATGTTTACAGGAAAAACACTACACGTGTACGAAATAAACTTAACCGTAAATTTATGAAAGATAAAGTTGTTAAAGATGCAAAAATCAAAGTTGCTACTCAAAAAAGACTTTTACATAAACAAAACTTAAGACTACCAAAAACTAACCGGAAAAAACTCTTGCAGGTTCCTAATGACAACGATGATGGTCCTGGGCCTTCAACAAGACGAGACTAAAGAAATCACCTTTACAAATCTTAAAGACAATCCCGGTATACTCCCCTATAAATTAGGTACTGCAAAAATTAAATCCAGTACTCACTACTACTCCAGTACTATTCATTATGTCAATTTAGAACAAATTCAAAAAGAAATTAATACCCTAAGGCTTTCCTACCAAAATGTAACAACTGTAATTAAAGACGGCTTTAGTAGTCCTTATTATTCCGAATTAGAAAATTTTGACCGTGTCCTTTTCTTCCAGCTACAACTAGCTGAACAAAAACTCCAATCACTCTTACCTGACCACAGAGCAAAAAGAGGTCTTATAGACGGACTAGGCTCAATTATTAAATGTATTACAGGAAACTTAGATACGGAAGACGCAAAACATTATGATAGCGCACTAGAAGAACTAAAAAGTAACCAAAATAAAATTGTAAATAAACTTAATAAACAAATTTCATTATCGACAGAGATTGTAGAGAATTTTAATAATACTATTTCTCTCATAAAGAGTAATCAAGAAGTAATTTTCTCTGGTTTAGAATCTATTCGTTCAAACCTTAATAAATTTATTTTTAATATTGAAGATTTCCTTATAACTAGAAATATTTTAGATCAATTAAGTATAAGTATAAATATTATATTACAGTTGCTAACAGAAATAGAAAACTCTATAAAATTTGCAAGACTAGGTATTTTAAATAGTAGTATAGTAAAGATTAATGAACTGAAGACAATATTAACTCAAATTATGAAATATCATTCAAGAAACGAACTAATTTATCCGAATATCACATCAGACATAAATAAATATTATAATATCTTAGAAACAGAAGCGTACTACTGTAACTTGACAATTGTTTTCATTGTCCATGTTCCAATAGCTTATCCCGACGAATACTCCTACTATCATTTATACTCGATTCCTACTGTAAATCGAACTACCATAGTACCCCCTAACACCTATCTGATAATGAATGAAAATTTTTACCAATACACATCTGTACCATGCTCCAATCTGAAGCCAAAATTCTTCTGTCCTGAGAATCATCTGAAAAGTAAAAATGAAGAAGACTGTCTATTCCAGCTCCTTAAACTGAAATCTAATCCTACGAGATGCCAAAGAATAGAAGTTCACATTTCAAAAAATATGATCCAAGTAGATGAGTCCCACTATATCGCTATTTTGATAACCAAAACCAAAATCCAAATGAACTGTACTAACACAGACCTTCAACTAATTTCTGGAAATTATCTCATCACAGTTCCTTTTCAATGCCAGTTTAGCACAGAAGATCAAACATTTAGCAATAATCGCCTCATTTCTGAAAGTCAGCCACTATTACTTCCGAATATGAATTCGCCATCCTCATCAAGAAGAGATTCCCGAAGTTCATATCGAAAATGTCCAACTGGACCAGATTCATTTAGTTAAGAAGAAACAAGAAGAAATTAAAACATTGATACTTAAAAACTCAAAAGCTACTAGTCCTTTTAACTTTTGGAACCTATCAATAATATTTTTGATTATAATAATTTTTGCATATTTTGGTATTAAATGTATAAGAAGAACGAATTCGCAAAGAAACGATGATAGTCCCATGGAGAGTGTTCACATCCGAGATGATCCTGAAGAAAACCTACCACAAGCCCAACCTAGGTCATTTTTCAATTCCATGAAAAATTCCAGAAACTAAGGGTGGAGGAGTTATAGTCGTTGACCCCATAAGCCAATACCCTAAATCCGATGCATCAGCACCTGAACTATGCTCGACCTGAATATAAAAGTGCAACTTGCGAATTATTGTTTTATTTTTCAATGTGTAATGTATTTCATTTTAATTAATTATTATTCAGTCTGATTTGAAATTTTGTACAGTGAAGTCTGATTTAAATATTGTAACTTTTAAGAACGCAATAAAGTTCTCTCGCATTTGTAAATTAAATAATTATTTTTTTAAAATCGTCCCTGAAGGGCAGAAACTATCAGTCGGGTCACGCCAGCCTTTATATCTGCCATCACACCATTCTCCATCACAATTTTTCTCTCCGACCGTCAAAAAATCTAAGATCTGATTTTAAACTCTAACAAATTATTTTAATGAAACTGACATAGGTGATTAACAGTAATTTAAATATAACAATAGTGAATAAATACTTACAAATTCTTCCATTTATAATATCATAATCAAACTCATATACAGATCTTGTGAAGGAATCAATATAGTACATCTTTTGTAACTGTTCATTCCATGCCAAACCATTAGAAATTTGTATTTGTCTTAAATGTGGAAGTGCTCTACCATATTCAATTGAAAATAGAGAACCTGCAACGTTTATGTTTGAAGGATCTTCTCCTATAGTACCTAAAATATTTACATAACATAAAGCTGTATTAAAAGAATGGATTTCGACGGCCTTCAGGCCAAGCTTGGACCGGCCATATGAAAAGCATTGAATAAAATATTATTCAAATTTTAAAAGCAAACTTTGGCGCTTTGTTAACCGTTGCATTAAAGGGGGGAGGCAAAATCATTTTAATGTCTCTTTTTAATACATGTGAGAAATCTGGGGAAACTGAAAAGAAGAACCTCTTTTCACATTTAGCGCTTTTTCTTAAAAACTATATTTCAAATTCATTTTGTTTGAGACAAGACTTTGCCTACATAGTATGTCTTTTGCTTAGAGTTAAATGCAACAAGCACATAATTCCCATTATTGGGACAGCGATCAAGATCTTTGAAACTAATTGATTCGGGCTCTTCACCATTAAATCCATCTCATTTTCATCTTGCTCATCAAAATCACTATCTAATACACGCCTTGTTACTTTTTTCTGTTTTGGAGTTTTTTCTTTTAGGATTTCTTCTGGAGATTTAATCAGTTTCATTTTTTCCGGGGTATCCGTAGCTATCGTCGTCTTTCCTTTGCGTTTTTTGTTGCCCTACTCTGAGCTTTAGGATAACTCTTAAAAACTGTTGGACAACAAAGTATCAGTATTACTTGGACCTGGATTTTCTACATCTGAAGATTCATTTATATTTTCAGTAGCAGCTTCAACTGCAACAAGTGGTTTATCTGTCACAAAACTTGACAAAAATTTTCTTCAGTGAAGACATGCCGATTGAATGGAAATATTTCGGTTTTTCGAACCGCTACGTTATAAATTCTAAATGTCTGACTGGGATGGTTCATTATTCATGCATCTACTGCAGCATTATAGAAATTTTAAAATTGTTTTAATAATCCTACGTCCAACAGCTGTAATCTGTTGGTACAGTGTGGCAGTATAGTAAGGATTGTAATGCCATTATTTTTACATAAATCGATTGACTCAATCGATAAATGACTTTGATGATTATCCATTAGCAATAAAGAAGGGTTTTCTCTGGTACTGCCAGTGTGCTTAATAAAATGCTTAACAACTTGTACAAAGTCACTCTGTATTCACCCAACCTGTTTTTGAAGCTAGTCCTAAAGTTCCAGGGCGCCCTATTTATCATAAAATCTTAAAAGTGTACTCTTGGGAATACTAGAGCAGGAGGAACGAGGAATAGCTGCTCCAGATATTATTCTAGCGGATAATACCGAACGTAGTAAGCTCTACCGTAGTAAGCTCTCTAGTTTGTCTCAGTGTTCCGACGATCTCACTGTACCTACCTCCTCCTAATGAGGACTAAACTAAATGATTTAGTTCAAGGCCCAGTCACGTGAAGTGCTAGAAACTCTCCCCCTACTTTTTTTTATAGGAGGTATTGAGAGATATGTGTTATGTATATATACTATGTATACAATATTACTATTATATAATGATATACAACAAATCTTAAACATTAATTATATGATAAACTCGGTTCGCTAATCCCAGTCCGAACTGTCTAGTGAATTTAGTAATTATTTTTTTGCGAAGTTAGTTACTTTGACAGACTAAAAGTGGCTGGAAATTACTATACAACCAAGCACCCGTACTCATAGCCAATATTAATAGTAAACAAACTAAATAGTAAATAAAATAGAACTTTGCAAATTACCGACAATCAATATTTATTTATCTGCACCATATAATAAATAGTTATGTTAAATTATAACAACTAAATATATATTTTTTAAATATATACTACCCAAAATTTGATGGATTTAGTATACACTTCGACTATTTAGAATAATTCTTCTTTTTTTAAAGAAAGAAGTCTGTAATAGCAGGATACTTGAGCTATTAATACTGAGAAGTAGGAATTGTTGTGTTGTAGGTTTCCGACAATGAATCTGTCAAAATTTGTCCGAGCTAAGCGAATGGAGTTTAGATCATTTATTGTCTTACCTGCCCATATTCTTCCAGAAGGATCGCATTTACCATCGTTAAATCTGTTGTTAATTAATTCTGTTTCAGTGTCAACTTCTATAATTTTCTCAACGTTAGTTACTATGTCACTCACTCCATCCCATGTAACTACAACTAGTGTCCGATTAATACTAACAACAAATCTATCCTTTTGTCCTCTAACGGGGAGAATTAGCGAAATCAAATTTTTTCCTAAAAAATAAAAAATGTCTATACTCACCAATACTAACAAATTACTAAGAAATATCTATTAGCTCTAGAAACACGAAATTGAAAGTTGCTACAAATAAAACCTTACCTTACATGTAGGAAATATTTATCAATCTAAAGAAAAATATATTTCTGAAATTGGTAAAATGTTTAATTCCTACCTAAACGCTTTGGCTCTTGGGTCAGCCTATCACCAGTAAGACTATCTGAAACGAATCCCAAAATAAGTAATATGTTAAAACTATTTGTTGGTTGTATCATAATCTGTCAAAACGCTTCCACGTTTTAATTTATTTATTTTCTCTTTATTTCACCCCGGTTTGGAATTCAACTTTTGTTCAAACTAATCCCCAAAACCGTTATTTCATATAAGTAGTTTTTTTCAAGTAACATTTATAATTTCGACCGTTTTTTTTTATATCTTTCGCATGTTTTGAGACAAAAAATCTATCAGTATCCTGAGCTACATTATATGTAGTAGTTCGGTTCACTGTTATGTTACGGTATGGTAGTAAATTGTAGTCTATTTAGACTGATACTGAAGGATTATAAAATGGTAGAAGCAAAATATAAGACAACAAATTTTGTTCTGTACAATATTTCAAATATTTGAGATAGGTATAATACAGTTGCAATAATAGTAAAACGATTTGGAAATAAATTATTTCCTTATTGTAATACACAGGTACTCACTTCTGTAATCTGCTTCTGTTAGAACTGTGAATGTATCTGAAAAAATTGAAAATGTTATGAAATATGTAAAATAGATCTAATAAAAAATGCCCACAATACTTACAATAAATTTTTTGAACTAACGTGTACTCTAAAGGTCTTACTTATGGTTGACAAGTATGGGCTTTTACAAAGGCAAATGTTAACATGATAAAGAAAACTCTTCTTATGGGTGACTTTAATGCACGAATCGGAAATGAAATAGTTCTAGGAGCAAAACAAAGATTTAATGAAAACCATGTCAAAGCAAATGGAGAACTCATGGCTAATCTCTGTGCTTTTAACGAACTGAGAATCAATAATACATTTTTTGACCATAAGCTCCATTATAAATATTCATTTGAAAACTCCAGGGGGCACAAATATATGATTGATTTTATAGTCACTAATAGAAAAATCCACCCAAAGCAGATTCGAGATATCCGAACTTTAAACTCAGCAGACGCAGGGAGTGAACACAAACTAGTACTAGCGAAAATAAGAATGAAAATAACACCAAAACATTTTCTACAGGAAATCACCGAGGAAAAATTCAATGTAGAATCACTGTGGAACGACTCTACAAGAAAAATGTACGAAAGGAGGCTAGCGCAGAAGATACAGCTGAAACAAATAGACGAGATCGAAGATATAAACGCAAGCTGGGAGGAAATTAAAAAGAACATTGAAGAAGCAGCAACAGAAGCTCTAGGAAAACGCAAAGTCATACTGAACAAAGGAAACATCAAATACTCCAGAATCCCGAGACACCTATAGAAGAATACGAAATGAAACAAAGCAGCTGGTAGGAAGAACAAAAAATGAACACTGGGAACAGTTCACAAAAAGAATGGAAAGCAACTTTTGGGTAAACAAAAACAAATATGGAGATTCATAAGAAACCAACCGAAAGAAATGGCAGAATTGAAGGAATACAATACTATACCAGCAAACGAACGAGAAAGATACTTGACGGAACTTTTTAAAGGAATGGAAAATAATAATCAACACAATAACGTACCTGAATTAAGACACGAAATAGAAATCAGTTTTCAGGAAGTAAAGATAGCCATAACTCAAAAATAGAAAGTCACCAGGACCAGACGTATAACCAACGAGCTTCTAAAACACGGAGGAGAAAGTATAACTTTAGAGATGACAAAACTTTACAAAAACTAATATTGTACTGCAAGATACCAGACGCATGAAGAAACAGCATAATACCAATTTTCAAGAAAGGAGATAAAGAAAACCCCAATAATTATAGAGGTATATCTATGTTTTATAGACCTGCCAAAGGGTTTCGATCCTACCATACCACCTACTGTATAAAAGAAACATACCAATCAATATTATACAAACCATCGAAAACATCTACTTCCATAATCGAATACAGGCAAAGATAAATGGAAAACTAACACAGTGTATACTAGTACAATGCGGAGTCAGACAGGATGACTCGTTAAGCCCACTTCTCTTTAATATAAAGGTCATGGTTACAGAATGGAGAACAAAGAAATCCAAATATTATGTTATGCAGACGACGCTGCATTAATCGCCGAGACAGAAGACAAGCTCAAAAGATTAACACACATCTTCAATACAACAGCCAAGAAATACAATATGATAATATCAACAGAAAAATCTAAATGCATGACAACATCTAAATACCCACTACAACAGGAAGCATGTTTTAGATATCTGGGAATAGATATAATTAGTTACGGAGATGTTGAAGAAGAAGTACGACAACAAAGCTTAAAAGCAAGTAAAGCGGCGGGATCTCTTAATGACACAATCTGGAAAAACACACACCTTAGACAAGACACAAAAACAAGAATCTATAAAGCACCAATTAGACCTATATTAACATATACGGCGGAGACAAGACCTGACACATCTAAAACGAGACGACTACTAGAAACAAGAGAGATGAAAATACTTCGACGAATATCAGGGAAAAGTCTGTTGGATAGGGAGAGAAATGAAAACATAAGAAGCGCATGCAATATAGAAGACATAAATGGATGGGTGACAAAACGGAAACAGGAGTGGAACGAACGCATTAGCAGAATGGCAGAGGATAGGATAGTACGAATAGCACGAGATAAGTCACCAAATGGACGAAGAAGTATTGGCAGACCAAGAAAAAGATTGTGCGATAATTTAAACAATTTAGGAGGCTAACATTGAAAAAGAAACAGGCTTTAAAGCCTACATACAAGAAGGAAGAAGAAAAATATTGAAAACACAAGGATCCATGGAAAAATAAGTGGTTTAAAAAAAATTAAAGTAAATGACGTAAAAACAAAAATAGCAAAACTAAAATTGTCATTTGCAAGAAACAACATCAGATCTGAAAATGAAAGATTGTATGATCTAACCGTACAATTAAGAAGGACAACGAAAATGCTCACGAAAAGGTGCACGAATGCGATGTACAGATAATCTCAAAAGTTCGCAAGTTCTAATTCGATGAATATCGTAAGAAAAAGAGAGGAATTGAAGAAATTAGTTGAGGCTTATGTCTAATATTGGGCGAATGAAGTTGATACAGGTAAATATAGACCTAATTATTGGACAATTATTAAAAATTGTTTTAAATTTATTGAATATTTACTTATAAACTTTAGGTTATTCCTTATCACACATGTCGTCAACCAAGCAACGTAACTCAATTTTTTGTTAAATGGAGTGTTTGTTTAATTTTATGTGAAATTTACGCGGAATATCTGAATAACTTTAGATTTGAAAAATCTCAACAGATTTCGCTGTAACCGCTATAAATAACAATCGGAGAAAGTTGGTACGAAAATATTCGTAAAAAAATCGTACAGGGTTTCCCAAATTGGTATGTTTTGCAGGGTATACGGAAAACTAGAGGAGATAGAAAAAAAGTAGTTAAGATGTCATGACTTCTTTCTTCGTTAAAATAATGATTGCCCAATCAAATTATCAATAGCTCGTCACAGTAGCGAGATACAGGGCGGTTATTGAAAAGTGTCGAAAACGACAGAGTAAAATATCTTCTTTATTAAGAAAAAATTTTAAACATTTTATTAGAACTTTTGATAGCAATATTATGGAAACGTTCAGTAGCGTACAATTTTTTTTTAGGGAATCTCGCTAAAGAAATATAATACCAACCTATGTTTTTTATGTGACACCCTATATATTTTGTCATTTTTCGTTTACATTTTTAATTCTCTTTTATCTGATATGGCACGTTATATATCTATTTTAGTTTTTGAAGCTACTATGCAGATAATATGTTTATAGTTGACATTATGTTATAGGCACTTATAAATAAAACACTCACAACAATAATAACGCATGTTAACATTTTATTATGAGGATATTAATCCCTTGACAGTTTTATTTAGCAAAAATAAAATCAGTACCTACCTAACTTGAAACTAAAGTAAATACTTACTGCTAATTGTTGGTTCAAAGTGAATTATTATTTTTAAAGTATTGTTTCCATATTTTATAAATAAAATTGTCACGAAATAGAACACACTGTATTTTATTACATTTTTCGTTTCTATTTATAATTTTTTATCCGATATAATATTATTATCTTCTATATATTTTTTTATTATTGTTTTGAAGCTATTTTCTTGTGACAACCTAACACAATTTACTAGTTTTATTTTACTTTAAAATAAATTTATTTTGACGTTTAGATTTCCATAAATTACATTATTTTTTTTATCTAAAATAACATATTGTTACATTTTGTAAAAATATTCATTTCGTAGAGTAGGTTATATTAAAAGGTAATAAGTAATAGTGAAGGTAATATTTAGCGATGAAACTAGCATATTATCCAGTGCAGGATATGCGAGCTTCGTTGCATATTTAACTGACACAATGGACTATATTGAAATGACTCAAATCCTCACTGACCTCACTTAGTTGAGGGGATCAGCAAGTAAGAGAGATTCGGTTTTAACGTTAGTGTTTTGTTGAGCATAATAAATTAGTTTATCTTTGATTAATAAATTGGTTTATATTTGATGATAAACTAACTGCTGCCGGATATATAGGTATCTTAAAAACGAATTTAAATAACATTTTTAATTAGAAATACATATTAATTTGACCGAGAGGAATAAATTTTTGTTTTAACACCTGCCCATAATGCCGAATTCGTTAGAAATTATTTAAATGAAAAATTTCATAATCGGTGGATTGGAACTTAATGTTCTTGTTCACCAGAATTAAATCCTCCTAATTTTTTTATTTGGCGATTTATTTACGAAACTTGGTAATAAAGTTAAACACCTAATCATAATTGATCAATCAAAAAAACCTAACTAAAAGACTTGTATTTGGTAACAAACAAGTAAAAATAGACTTGTATTTGGTAACAAAGTTAAAACACTTAAACAACATTTATGAACCAAAAAAACCTATTTAACTAAACTTTTATTTGAAAACAAAGTTAAAACACTTAAGGGGAAAGGCGCAAAATGTCTACTGTCAAAATTTTCAATGTGTTTTAAATGTATTCATTTTTTTTTGGAATCCTGAGAAAACTAATAGGTATTTTAAAAAAATTTAAACGCAGAATGAAAGATTACGTTATTACCGAGGGCCCCAAGTTCCAGAATCAATAAAACGTTTCTTTTGACTGAAATATTTGCAATTAAAAATAACTTATTAAAATAAACATTATAGAAGTTTTCAGGAACTTTCGGCCCTCGGTAAATCTTTTAAAAATATTTATAAGTTTTCTTAAGATTCGAAAAAAATAAATACATTGCACATTGAACATTTTGTCAGGCGACATTTTGCGCCTATACCTTTAAACAAAATTATCAATCAAAAATCCTAACTAGACATGTAATAAGTATTAACAAACTCGTATTTTGACAATACATTTAGACAGTTAAACAGAACTTATCAATCAAAAAACCTATCTATACTAAATTTGCAATCAAGATGCAGTAAAAATTTACAATGTATAAACTTTGGAAATAATGAATTGGGATTTACAATGTATAATATGGGTGCATTGTCAATTATAATTCAGGAGTACTCCTAGTAGCATTTAACGTGTCTTGGTTTGTTTATTTCTACTGCATCTTGATTGTAAATTTAGTATAGACATGGAATAAGTAAAAACAGACTAGTATTTGATAATAAAATTAAAACACTTAACATTTATCAATCAACAATCCTAACTAGACATGTAATACGTAAAAAACTCGTATTTGGTAATAAAGGTTAACACTTAAACAGAATTTATCAATTAAAAATCCCAACTAGACATGTATTAAATCAAAACAGATTCGTATTAGGTAATAAATTTAAACATTTAAACATAATTTATCAATCAAAAATCCCAACTAGACATGCAATAAGTAAAAACAAACTCATTATACATGTATGTACATACGCATTAGCTGTAAGTTACCAGACTATAATTACTTGTTTTTGTAGGACAGGTTCTTGTGGCACTTAGAATTACACAGAACACTTGCTTTTTTACCTTTGCAGCGATTTGAGTTGCATTGGCCACTACAATTGCAGTGACGGAATCCTTGACCACCTAAATTCGAATCTTTACGGGCGCATTCCCTGAGACTTATTTCAGTAGCAGGCACATCATTGACTGAAATAAGTGTTTCCTTGCAGGTGGTAAATTCGTTTCTTGCATAAAGTTGTTTTAAAATACCATGCTTGGTGCCTAGCTTATACAGCCTTTCATCTTTAACAGAAATAATAATGGCAATAATATTTCGGCTATTAGCTTATAAGCCTTAGCTCTATCAACTTCGCACTCTAACACTTTCACCTACTTTTGCAACAGGAAATCTATCATTAGAATGCTTTAACATTCTGTCAGCTTGTTTTATAAGTGACTGTTTTACAAGATCTCGAATCTCTTGAATTTTCTTTGAAGTTTTCTCAACTTCATTGCCATCTTCTTCGTGTCCCTCATTTTCTTTAACTCCAATTGTCCCCTCTTTTCCATTGTCATTGTCTTTCCCATTGACAGCAACTATTGCACATGCATTATATTCTATTGGGCTATTACCGTTACCGGGATATTCAACATTCGCTAATTTTGAATCCTCGGTTGTACTGTTAACATCCAAATTACCACGGTGCTTTGCTCCATCATCAGCATCATCGGACTCATCTGCTAATATTGCTTCTAAATCTTCTTCGCTTTTTATTTCAGTTAAAGTACCAGCAGGTAAGGATGTTTTTAATCCTACTTTAGCCTTACAACCGAATAGTGCTTCGTATGGACTACAGCTAATGCCGGAATGGTAAGCTCTGTTTTTCATAAATTGGATGAACTTTATGACTTCCGACCACTGACTCGTTTTGTTTGTTTTCAGCCATGTGGCCAACATGTTTTCGATATATTGGTTCGCTCTCTCTACCGAACCTTGCGACTGGCTGTGTCTGGGTTTTCCGTGGACAATTTTCAGTTCGTCCCACATACTACAGACTTCTTCTTATTTGCGAATTCTCGACCATTATCACTGTGTAAAATGTGTGGAGCTCCAAATATGGTAAACACTTCCAACAAATGGTACGCAAATTCTTCGGCACGCTTGGTTTTTAATGCTCTGAGCTGGACAAATTTGGTAAGATGGTCTTGATAGACCATAATAAATTTATAGTCACCATCCGCTTGTGACTGCATGTCAATAAGATCGACTTGACATCTCGAATTAAATGCACTACCTAAAATTGGCTTCACAACGAGTCCTTTTTTTGGAATACTCATTTTCTTTTGACAGGGTACACAAAGATTTAAGTAAACCTTGACAAACCCCACAGTGATGTTCTTATATTTCGTCTTAAGTTCTTTCATCATTCTGTAGCAGCCCCCATGTCCAATTAAAATATGAGTCTCGTGAATGATATCGAAAGTTTCCTCCATAAATACATAATAAACAATAGGATCTCTGTCGTTTTTTACTGGCACAACGAGTTTCTCGACATTACCAATTTTTACAATATCATACCCTGATAACCGTTGATATTTTTCAGGTGTTTTGTGAGAAGTCTTGTCTTTGGTTGTTTTAACTTTCATTAAAAATGCATAATACTCATCTCTGGTGAATAACTGATGATTGTTTCCTTTTTCAGATCTAAGCGTATCAATTTGATCGCTAAATCGTGCTTTCATGGACTCGAAATCACTCATTGTAAAATAAGTTAGTAGGTATACACAGAACACTCGAAACTTCACACCGCTTTTTCAACTAAACAAAAATGTTCTACAACGACACAGAACCGCTTCCGACTACAGATTTACTATCACCGTGGTAATACGCGCGCCTTATTTTAACACTGGTATGTCGCAGTGACTAATACACTTACTTCCCTCCACCCCGCAAGCTTCTAAGAACTGATTGGTATTCAACATTTATCACGTTTACCGTTTGAATACGAGATTTATTAATAATAACCGGTCAATGTGATTATTTCTGGTATATTTATTACTTTTACCTAGCTATTCGGGTTGTATTAATAGTAACCGGTAATTATTAATAATTCCCATTTAATCATATTTACCGTAACACATATACTCAATTGGGTAAGATTTGAATATTTATAATAATTTTTAAATTGTAAAATGAATTCTATTTGTTCCTTTGTATATTATTGATGTTTGTATGTTTATTATAATGTTAATATGTTCGTAAAATTAATTTTGATTTTTAAATAGTTTTTTGTTGCTGGTAGATGTGTTGTTTCCATTTTTTAAGTTGATTGATCTTATTTCTGGTAAATTAAACTGTGAAGGATTATTATCCCCATAATAAAATGTTTGAATGTGTTACTGAGTGTTTTGTTTCTAAGTTTCTATTTCGCTCCGTGCGTGACTGACGCGACACCTACCGCCTTCATCTGACTGTTTTAGACCTACCAATTTTCAGGTTAAACATATGACATATGTTTGACATTGTTAAAGATAGGCGAAATTGACAATTATTAATAATTAACTTTTTAATTATATTTTTTCAGTTTATGTACAAAATAAATGTAGTATTAAAAACTGGGTTTCTCAAAATTCATCATAATATATCTTTTTAACCCCAAACGGAAAAGAAAGGAAAAAATCTAGTACTGGCAAATCAAGTTTTTCACGTGAAAGAGCATATAATTAAAAACAGTAATAGTAAAAGGTATGATATAAAAGATAAAGTCATCAGGCACTCTGCAGTTAGCTTGAAGCCTTATAAAATATCATTTAAGGTAAATTATTTAAATATTTCCTATTTCAATTGCATAAAAATGAGATTATGTGATATTTACTTTTTCATATTAATAGCACGGATCCATCTTTTTCTTTTCTCTAATTTATATGTAATCTTTGGGAACCTATAAAAACTACACTTACTATTTTTGCTATTATTAGCACAATTAAATACGCAACATGTATTTGCACACATTTTTGATAAAATTTATAAAAAGATTCCATGATTCCAATTTTGTCATATTTCGCCGCTACGCACGCTGGCATCGTTTCAAGGTACCCCTACCATGGTCACGCACGGAGCGAATAAAGTGATGTCAAATAAAGAATTTATTTGCAGAGTTGCTCCAACGACTGAAAATAGATATATAATATGTCATATCAGTTAAAAGAGAATTAAAAATGCAAACGAAAAATGTCAAAATATATAGGGTGTCCCATATAAAAAAAACATAAGTTGGTATTAAATTTCCTTAGTAAGAACCCTAAAAAAAATTTTCGTACGCGACTGAATGCTTCCATAATATATCTATCAAAAGTTTTAATAAAGTTTTTTAAAAATCTTCTTAATAAAGAACATATTTAACCCTGTCGTTTTCGACATTTTTCAATAATCGCTCTGTATCTCGCTAATGTGAGGAGCGATTGATGATTTGATTAGGTAATCTCTACTTTAACGAAAAAAGAAGTTTTTTTTTCTATCTCCTCTAGTTTTTGGTATACCCTGTAAAACATACCAATTTGGGACACCCTATACAACTTTTCTAAATAAATTTTTTGATTGGAGTGTGAGAACTTGTAAATAAATAAGAAAATAGCAAAAATTTTGATTATATAAATTTTATTAATTTAAATAATCTTATGAGATATTTTTAATCAAAATAGCACGAAAAAATAATATGAAAATTTTAATAGTTTAAATGTTACCATACTCTTTTAGAATAAAGAACAAAAGTGAAACGTTTAGTAACTCGTAAAATTTTGTCCTTCAGTTCTTTATGTGAAAGGTAATAAAATATAGCCTTTGATTTATACACGTAGTTATAGGTTATTTTTTATAGCTCATTAAAAGTAATATAAAATAAAATATTTTTTATATATTCTTCTATTTAGTTAAAAAATAAAATGCCTCGAATAATGATACTAACAAGGGCATTAACAAGATTGGGAGGGAAACAGATCAAAACGTATATATATATATATATATATATATATATATATATATATATATATATATATATATATATATATATATATATATATATATATATATATATATACAGTATAGGTAAAAGTTTATGGTCGGTATGGACCTTACGTGAGATGGAGTGATAAACACCTGTTTAAAAAGAGAGAGGTATATTAGGTCCGCCTTTAAATCGCCGAACATGCATGAGTGGAAATAATAAAAAAGGGGAAATTCAACTTGCCAAACTTATTGGTTTTATTTGACCTGTTGTCTTTTTAGCATTTGAACAATGTTCTAAGATAATCAAATTTGGGCGAAATGGATTTAAATGACAGCTTACTGTTTTTATTGGGAATATGCCACAATTTTACTTTACAATAAGTGTTATTTAATATTTTGATTTCGACTTCGGAAATCGTTTTATATAAATAAAATTTATTAATGTTTCGTATTTTAAGTAAAATTTCCGAATTAAAAATCTAAACATCAAAATAAGCTTATTTTAAAGTCACATTGTGCCTTATTTCCAATAAAAATAATAAACTGCATTATAACGCCAACAATAAAAAAGGTTCATGCAAAAATTATTTGACAACGTCGCGTGAAAGTAGGGACCATTAGTTTCAAATAAGCGAGTACATAAACAAACATAATGGATATTATCGTTTATGTGTATATTTATTGAAGTGAAAAAAACTAATAAAGGATATAGTTATTATAACTTGAAAAATAAACCAAACAATACAAATATTAAATCGTACTTACATTTACATTACACGTTATTATTCAATCGCGAATCGTCTAAATTGACATTTAAAAACATAAGCTTTTCTATTTTACTTCTTGTTAACCGTGTTCTTCTTTTATATTAAATGAGATTTCGAACATGTGTTTACATTTACAATATTTTATGAATATAGTGGTTAAGTTAGGGTATACATGGCGATGGTTTTTCCACCATTGTAATGGACTCTCGATACAGGTGTACGTTTAGATGAGTCATGTCCAATTAATTGATCAAAAATACTTAAGTCATCTTTATCGGTTTCTTTTTCTTGTACTGGTTGATTTTCAATAGTACAATCTTCTTGTTCTTTAATTATAGAAGTAACCAGCTTCTTAACTCTTTCTTTTGTTTTTTTAGCTTCATTTTTATCAGAAAATCCCTGCACTTTAAATCATGAATCCATAAATATACATAATGACAATGTGCCACTCTGTTCTATCCCTCTAAATCTTTTTGCTAAACCCGATATTAGTAATTGTACTACGTCGGATACTATGGATGTACCGTTTGCTAAAATTTTATTGCAAGATTCTTGCAGGCAGCGTACCATTACAATCACTGAACTACCCTTCAAGTATTTTTGGCCACTCATTGTACTTGTTATTTCTTTAAAAGGCCGTAAAATTTGTGAAAGTTGAGAACAAATAATCCAGTCTTCATTATTTAGATTTGGTCTAAGTCTAAGTCTGTATTAACTAAGCCCAATGTGGAACGGATTGCCTCTTCTAACTCGGTCATTCTTTTTAACATGTAATAGGTGAAGTTCTACCCAGTTTCCACGTCTTGGATTGGCCGTTTGGGAACTTTATTATGTTGTAATTGATACTTTAACAGCCTTTCTAAAGATAAGGTACTTTTTTTGAAATGTGTTTTTTGCTGAATTGTCGAAAAAAAACTTTTTATTTTATCTATTTGTACACGACAGCATTTAAGTGCGTCCTCCACCAATAAATTTAACGTATGAGCAAAACAATTTAAATGTTTTCATTCCAAAACATATTTAATAGCTTTAACCATATTTGAGGCATTATCAGTTAGTGCAAAATGTACTTTTCGTTTTAGACCCCACTGATTAATAATTTCACTAATGTCAAAAGAGATGTTTCCTGAATTATGGTTTCCAGAAAAATGAGAGCAGCCTAATAAAACCGTTTTAAATTCTAAATTTTCGGTTAAATATTGTCCTGTTAATGCGATGTAACTCTCAGTTACTCCAGATGTCCAGAGCTCAGTAATAATACAGATATTTTCTACTTCTTTAACAACTTGTGATTTAATAATTTGCTCAGTTTTGATATAACATTCCTGAAGTAATGAACCTGACAAAGTTTTTCTTGTTGGCGGTTTATATCCAGGAATCCACCCTGCAAACTTTTTAAAAGCTCGTTCTTCAACTATGGAAAACGGATGAAACGAGTCTTTGCATAGGTTTAGTAAATCCATATCTATTTGTTTCTTTTGTTCTAAACTAATATGTTTATTAATGGAAGTATCCATCACCTTCGTCGTAAATCGAAACTCATTCATTAATCAGAATACCTAGTTATTTTATTTTCAACGTTAACTGATAGCCCGACTGTCCACTCTCCCGATAGAGTTATTTTTAGTTTTGTAGTAGTCTTCTTCGTCGACGTAAAGTGTTCTTTGCTCCTCTGTTTACGTATACACAAAACGTAGTATTTTTGAATCTATCATCAACTAGTTGGCTTACCAGTGAGAAACCGTAGATTCGTAAATGACAAATAATGATTTAAAATGCAGGGATTTTCTGATAAAATGAAGAGTTAAAAGAGTTGGTTACTTCTATAAAAAGAGAAAAAGAAGATTGTACCAATGAAAATCAACCAGTACAAGAAAAAGAAACTGATAAAGATGACTTAAGTCTATGGTGTATTTTTGACGAATTGGACATGACTCATCTAAACATACACCTGTATCGAGAGATATAAAAGAAGTCGACATGTATTTGTCTGATGCTGATGATATATTACCCACAAAAAAATTCGAACGGAGATTGGAACTGTCTATTACAGTGGTGGAAAAACCATCGCCATGTGTATCCTAACTTAACCACTATATTCATAAAATGTAGTAATGTAACAAAATCTGTTCCTTGCGAACACATGTTCAAAATCTAATTTAATTTTAAATAAAAGAAGAACACGGTTAACAATAAAAGTGGAAAAACTTATGTTTTTAAACGTCAATTTAGACGATTGGCGATTTAATAATGTGTAATGTAAATGTAAGTACTATTTCTATATTTAAAATGTCAACGACCCACCTCTAGTTTCTTAGGTATATTAGGATCGGAACCAGAGATATGTAACATATCTCTGATCGGAACTAATCGTCTCACTAATGGGCAATGGGCGTCAATAAGAAATATGGAGGGGAGACCAAGGGGAAATATGATTGTTATCTTTGTCTATTCGCTGAAAATATGATTTTATATCTGTGTTAGATATCCTGTTAAATTTTACCATACCGACCATAAACTTTTACCTACACTATATATATATATATATATATATATATATATATATATATATATATATATATATATATAATTTTACCTAGAACGGCTTTAGTATGTTGCCTAGTAGCAGGAACGTATCTATGAATCGCCTGTCCAAACAGATCCACAAAATATAAACTTTGAGTTTCTACATCCCAGTGGGGTCCTTCTCCCAATTCTGTCGTTGAAATTTCTTCCAGTCTCTCCACTTTGGGATTCACGTTGTGAATTATGAACGTTGGAGTATCAAGTATAGTGAGTATAGTTAAAATAGGGACAAAACCAGGGCTCGGCATTGTAGGATTTCTGAAATTTATCGGTTTTAGCAAGAAAATATTCGAAATAAAAAAGGTGATAAAGTTATATTACGAATAATGGTAAATAAATCAAATACCTAACTCTTTGTAAACTAAAATAAAATTTTAACAAAACGGTACAAACTGGAAGTAATATATGAAACAACGTACAGAATGAAATAACATGTCAAAAATAGGAAGAATAAAAAACAACTAAATGTTTATTGAATATACGTCGATGCACACTAAACAGGAGCGACGGCTTTACGTGCTCTCCAAACCACAGTGATGGCTCGTTAGACATTTTTAGAAATAAAAATGCCACTGTTGGGGCCGAGAATCGAACTCAAGCGTTCCGGCTTAGCTTAGAAAGTCAGTATCTTGGCCGTTGAGCTACTGCCCACACAATTATTTCGGTGATTCGGCTATTTGAGCTCTATTACTACTCCTAATTATTTAAATCTTTTTTATTTTTTGGAATATGTGTTGTTACTTTTTTATAAAATATCTCTCGCTTCTTCTAATTCTCAATTTTTATAAAATATCTCCCTCTAATTCATCCAGTTTTTTTCATATAACTTTTACTTGCTGTAAGAGTTTTAATTGTTTATTCTAAAGTTTTTCGTGCTTGGTGCTAATAGCAGATTGTATAAATATCCTAAAATCCGCTTAATTAATTCCTGTTTTCTTAATTGCCCCGTCTAGTATTTTATTAAAAAGAGTTGTAGTTGTCTGTAATTGTTGGTGTTTGATATTTCCAAATATATATAAATAACTTATAATAGTAGATAAATTACGCAATTTACTCCATACAACTGAATCAAAATCATAAACATAAAAGTCCATTAAAAAAATATAAGAAAAAATTACCTCTTAAATGCATCATGTTGCCGTTAGGCAACATAGATATTTTAATTAATATAAAATCCATACGGCGTTTTTCCGAAGTCGAATGCATGATGTTGTCGAAAGGCATCGATGCTCTCTATCTATTCAGTTCGCCAGTTCGGACGTTTTTATTTCGTTAGCAATGTTTTACGTGTTTAGATCATAACCCAACCTTTCTTATCGCCTTGTTGATGAAGTTCGTGAATTTATTTAGAGCAATCATAGCTTAATTTTTAAGTCAAAATACACTTAATACAAGGTAAGATGTGAACTTTCGATTTTTATTTTTTCCAGATATTGTATTTTTCCGTTTGTCAATGATATCGAAATTATTTTTGTTGCTGTTCGGCTATACTATGCATTCAAACACTTTTTTATGCATATACGTTCTTTCAGAACGAGTCGTCGTTTATCACAAAACGAATTGAAAGAATATTTGAAGAATTTCACTGACCTGGAAAGCGATGCAGATAGTATTGCAGACCTCTTATCTTGTCCTGATCACAGCGATGATTTAGAAATAGAAGTTTCGAATGAAGATGGTGTAGAAGAGGAAACAGTGTCAACTGAAATATTCAAATTGTCTTTGCCTTCCACTTTCCAAATAAACTAATTTTCATAAATATCGTTTAAGTTATTTTCCGATATATAGATAGTGTAAGCTCGTCTTGACACATTCTGTATATATATATATATATATATATATATATATATACATATATATATATATTAATAAGATCCCCAAATTTTAGATAAAATTAAAATTAGAAAGACCATTAAAAAAATCGAAAACACTAAGATAAATTTCGACACTAAGCAGGTAGCGACTAAAATTTAATGGCAATTTTCGACACCAGCCCCAATTCCCGTTTTTATCTTACAGGTATATTCGACACCAAATAAATATAGCTGCGACATAAATAAAATACCATAATTAATTAATTTATTTATTTTAATAAAAGTAATGTGCATTTTATTTCTTTATAACTGTAATAATATCTAAATATAATACTAGTACCTAATTTTTGTACATTTTACCGTTAATATACTTGTATACAATGATTTATTTGCTATTATAGGAATGATAAGATACAGCTTTTATAAAATCTAAACTACGTATTTGTTGGGATCGTAGTTTATCCATCATTTTCTCCAAAAATGCCAATTTAGCCTTAACAGTAGTATCTTTGATTTTTGCTGGTATATGTAAACTATTTATTTTGACATAAGTGTCTACTTGAAATTCTTTTAACTTTTCAATAAAAATAAAAATAGAAGGATGTGTTGAATAAAAAGAAGAATTAAATCTCGAATGAAAGGATTCACAGGCATTTGTGGTCCTCGCAATAGACGGATTCTGATTAGACCATATGTGTGGTGGAAATAGAGCGCTATCGAAAATGTAATTTTCCAGTAAATAATCTGCATAAATATCAAGTGTTGCGTTTATAGGTTTATATGACATTAAATCATAAAGAAAGCATTCTTCAACTTCTGCTGGATTTAAATAAGCTAAACCAAACGTATGCCTTAACCATTTTCCAATTTCTGAATTTGTATCCTTATATTCTTGTACCAAACCCAAAGATTGAATTTTTTTAAATCAGTTTTGGTGTAAGTGAAAACGGCATCCACTAATTTTTGCATTGGGCCACATATTTGTGTTAATTTGTCCTTTAACAAACAGTATGCTAAAGGAACATAATGTCCATTTTCCAAGCCATGTATAGTAAATAATTGTAGAAAATATTTGGTACTGTATGAAAATGTACCATCCATATACAAAGTTTTTAATTTACACAACAAACGAATATTTGTCTCGCATGAAAATACAATTACATTTAATTCAGGATGATTTAAAAACAAAAAACTTTCATTGCGACAGGTTTTAGGAGAATAATTACTAACCGCGTTATGGACTTCTGATATGCTTCTTGGTAACGGACCTGGTAACAGTTTACGACGACAGTTGTAAATGTTCTTTCTTATGCTAGCTATGTCAGGAACCGTCAGCAAATTGGCATCACACTCAGCAACAGCAGTTCTTGTAATTTTGGCAGGCTTTTCCGATATGTACCCTTGGGCTTTTCTTTTACATGCATTGGTTACCATCTTTACTTCAAGCTTTTTTGGATCGGCTTCATGATTATGTACCAAATCACTTCTTGTGATGGTGAGGTCCTCACAGCCTATTGTAAACACTTTTGCGGAACACTTAGTGTTTCTTTGGATGCAGCGCCAAAATATCTCGCCGCTTTTTAACACTTTCTGTTTCGAGAACGAATGATGCTCCACCACTAATAAATCTCGACCACGGGAACTTTTTATCAAACTCATTTTTTAAATATCCGTATACGTGCACAAGTCAACGTCAAACAAGAAATAAATTACAACTGAAATAATTTAATCAAGGAAAGTATTTTAACGTCAGGTAATTTTTGGAAAAACAAAAAAAATTTCATGGACTAAGAATCCGATGATGCGTTGGATGAGAGGGGATTGTCAAAATAACTGTCAAACTGGAATGCGAATTTTGAGATTCTCTTGGAGTGTGGAGCTTGTGGTAAAAACATCACGACATTTTCACATACTGTTTGTCTTTTTCTTTTATTATCAAAAGAAACAGTAGCCGGAATAGCGAGCAGGGAAATTGGTAGGATCCGGGAAGTAAATTGCGATCTGGTCAGTGCACAATCCAAGCAGAATCAAGGGAAGATAGTCTGTTGGAAAACCAAAATTTTGAGTATTAAATAAATTCTATAAAGACATTCTATCACGACCATATATCAACATTCATGTCAATTGTTTGTAATTTGCAATATTTTTATAGTTAAGGCAAGAAGTCAAGGAACCAATAATTCCTTTTAAAATTTTTATATTAAGAGATATTTGATTTAGAAATATGTGTATTTAATTTTTATTGATCATTAAGGGATGTGTAATTTGATGGATGATTGATTATATTTTTTATTCTATTTATAGTGTATGGTGTAAGATTTATCCTCAACGGAATTTTAAATTAATTGGATATATTTTAAAATAAAGGACAATTGTTTAATATCAGAATTGATTGTCTATTATTTCTTTTTCCTTTTGTTGATCTTTCTTAAATGGAACTAGCAGAAGATACTTTGAAGCCACGTTTTTAATTAAAAAAAAAATATAAAAATTATTTTTAGCCCTGAGATATTCTTTGCTTTTGATTTGTTTGATAAAGATAAATTTATTACATTTCAGACTATAAGTATAAGTAGATTTACAATTATAAGCAAATCACAACAATATATATATATATATATATATATATATATATATATATATATATATATATATATATATTCCTATTTTTCCAAGCATTCATCTCCTTCAAAATCTCGGGAACTCATTGCTTTATCAATGTTTTATTGTTTGCATGCCGTCCTTGGTCTTCCTTTGTCCCTAAGATGAGGTAGAAACAGAAATACGTTGATAGATCGAAAGATGAGTAAAGATATCAGAAGAAAATGTAGTGTACAATGTAGAAACAAACGAGTGGAAACTAAGCAGAAAAAAATGAAATAACCACATAAGTAGAATGTGGAAGACCAATGTGATCAAAATAGCAAGAGTTGATCACCAATCCTTTCATAGACGCAAAGAATATGCGTCTATATTCTTTGATAGAAGCATCAAACCATGGCAGACTAGTGCTTCACCCAAATGGCATACTGCAACCATTACTAGAACCATAACAAAATAGAAAACTGAAAAAACATTGAGCGGTAGATCTGTGGAAGACTAAAAAAAATTTTATTGGAGAAGTAATTCATCATGTCACTAGAGGAAGACGCAACTTTCTGTCAAACCAGCAAATTTGCTTATTATGTAACTTTTGTAATTTTAATTGCTTACAAAGGCAACATTCAAAAAATATATAAGTATTTATATTAGTGAAGTAGGTATGTGCCTCTAAACTATTACACTATATTAAAAATAATTGTCATACACTTCATATAGGAACCTTAAAATCGATAGCTAATTATAAAATAAATTAACACATATAATTATGATATGTTCTAAAATTTTACCAATTCTCTGTCGTAAAAACACTCACTAATAATTAAACTCAACTGATGCATAATCACAGCTCAGTTAGTTTTTATTGACAGGTTGATATTGAATCTTAAGTGTTGCGTGGACTTGCGTGGTTTAAACTGTTGCATTATTTACATATATCTTTTATTAGTATCAATCATAAGGTCAAATTTAAATTTTCTAATGAAACTGAAAAAGACATGTTCTATGAGGCACTACACCGAGAGTACGATAAGTGCCCAAAAAATGGCATCAAAATAATAGCAGGAGACTTTAATGCCAAAGTCGGAACAGAGAATATATTTTCGCCCACCATCGGAAAAAATAGCCTGCACGTAGACTATAATGATAACGGTCTCAGAATCATAAACTTTGCGATGTTTAAG
The DNA here is from genome assembly GCF_040954645.1 of Diabrotica undecimpunctata. Lineage (NCBI taxonomy): Eukaryota > Metazoa > Arthropoda > Insecta > Coleoptera > Chrysomelidae > Diabrotica > Diabrotica undecimpunctata. The sequence goes on along the minus strand of NC_092809.1, from coordinate 75,609,072 downwards.
AATATGGTAATAGCTGGCTTACCCATAAAGATATACATAAGGGAACTTGGAAATCTTCTGATAATAGAACGATTACCTAACAAATAGATCATATAATCATCGACACTACTCTAACTTATTAGACTTTACACACAAATATATACAGACAGCAAATAGAAGATCAAATAAGGACAGAAAACTTAGAAGAAGAAGAAGACATTAACCAACTATGGACAAATATACGAGATATTGTGTTACAGAAAAAAGAAATCATTGGTTTGATCATGAGTGCGAAATGACCACAAATAGAAAGAACGCAGCATATCAAAAAACCATCGACGGAGATTGTACACGGAGAAAAAAAAAGTATAGACGTCTTAGAAGAGAAGAAAAACATATCCATCGACGTAAGAAATTTAAACCACGATTAAAAATTTGTAAAGACACTAACGGTGAAATTCTACATGATAAAAACTGTTCTTAATAGAAGATCACAACATTTCAGTGAACATCTAAATATAAACGATATTGAAGGAGATTACAACATAGACAAAATCTACAACGTCAACTACACAGTGAAGACCCAACAAGAGAAGAAGTGTCAAATGCCATCCTAAAAGTCAAAGACAATAAAGACCCAGGAATCGAAATGGACCCGAAATGGCTATGGCGTCGAAGATACAACTTTGAACTATATCAGTTATACACCGATCCAGATATTGTGAAATTCGTGCAGAGACTTAAATGGGCTAGACACATTGTTAGGATGTCAGATTATGAATACACGAAGAGATTAACATTTTCAAAACCAGAGGGCACAAGAAGTAGAGGACAACCACGAAGGAGATGGATTGATGATGTGGAAGAAGACCTACAGATTCTAAGGGTCAGAATATGGGGGGAAGTTGCCAGGAATCGACAGGTGTGGCGACTTCTTTGTGAGCAGGCCAAGATCCACAACGGAAGGTCGAGCCACTTATGATGATGATGATGAATGAAACTAAAAAAATTAGCCCATATAAATATAAACGAACGACAAAAACTGACAATATTAATGAGTAAATCTGCAAATAGTATTTAAGAAAGTACAAATAGTGATAAGATTACTGACACGTTTCAGCGAAGAAGATCTACGGTAAACGCAATTCACAAACTAGATCAAAAATTTCATAAATTTTCAAATTTAATAAAGACATTCATTAAAAATCAGGATCAATAACGGTTTTCATAACATATTTTTTCTCATCATTGGCAAGGAGGACCGTGTCATAAGCGTGTCGGATGATATTAATTGGTTTTCAATTCACCTTTATTCCTATTTCTATATCTTCGAACGTCTCTTGAAAAATGGATTCAGAATATACATAACACGGGAGTGGTTCTAGTACAAGTTCTTAATAAACCTTATGTCTTACCATCTAACTCAATTTGTTTGAGCAGATTTATAAGGTTGCCGTGCTTCACATTAACGAATGCCTTCTCATATTCTATGAAATAAAACATGAGAAAACATTCGTCTGCTGATCGAGACTTTTTTAGATCAATATTCGCATTGCGAATAAAGCATATCTGGTGCTCATACCATCTATGAAACCAAATTGGCTTTCACTAATATCTTGGTAATATTAAAAACAAGTAATAACCACACGAATTTGGCAATCCATTTTTTAATTATAGCGAAAATTGACGAACGGATTTCTATAATGTTTAATACTGGGTGTCTCGTAATGGATTTAAGATTTGAAATTATTCTGGCGCCGGCTTTTCGCTGAGTAGGAGGGAGCTGACAGTGTAGAGTGTAGATAACATCTAGATAGGTTGCGCCTTGCGCAATCATGCGCAGTTCAGTTACGATCAAGTTACGAAGGCAGTGATGGCACCGTGGTCAGTAGAGCAATGGGCGTTTATGCTTGAATTCTTATATCGTGCCGCCTCGACGTTTTTGTGCACATTTCAATATCAGACGTTTAGCCGATGCACCGTCGGCAGCATTGGTGAAGAATTGTGTGAAAAGATTCCGAGCAACACCTTCTGTCATAAATCACACACCAGCTGGTAGACTTAGAACCACTAGAACGCAAGACAATATTGACACATTGACAGGGTACGGCGCGCTGTAAATCGCCATCCCAGGCGGTCGGTTCGTAAACATGCTCAATCATTGCAATTGACGCCAGCTAGTGTTCAACGAATATTGCGAAAGGACTTAAACTTTCATCCCTATAAAATTCAGCTTTGACAAAAACGATCCAGGAACTGAAAGACCGCATTACCAATGCTATACAGAACATACCCATTCAGATGTGTCAGCGTATTTCCGCAGCTTGCTCTCTAGACTAACAGCCTGCTACGAAGAAGACGGTTAGCATTTAAACGCTGTTTTGTTTTAACACTAAATCCGCATTTTTAACGTATTAAAATTGTTCTACAATTATTTTAATGTTTGTTTTATTCCTTTAAAACCTCAAATCCATTTTGAGACAGTCTGTATGATTGCTTGCCTTGGTTTCGGTTGGTGTTTTAAATAAATTTAAAAATTCATAAAAAAAGGTTTTTAAATTAATTACTTCATGAAGGCGAATAAACGACATATATTTAAAAGAGTGTATTTATTCTTAATTCAGTATGTTTGTTTATGTGATACAATATCTGTACACAATATTATTAATTGAGATAACATATCTCTATAATGCAGCAGCTACTCCTGGATAACCCTTGGTGTTTAATCCTGTAACTTTATAGGTTCCTCCATGTTCTGGAGGAGGAAGCACTTCCCCATTAATGGTAAATTTCGCTGATGTTACATATAGTTCATCGAGGTTAGGTCCTCCAAATGTTACAGAAGTCACCTAAAAGAAAAATAGTCATGTCACCATCGATAAATATTCTTTTTTCTACTACGCGAATATTGCTCGGTGTTAAAGAACAGTTTTGATTGGCTGGCTAAGGTTCAACCATTTTGCTGAGGAAGATTTAAAATAGTAAATAATTCGCCAAAATTGTTGCCGCTCTTTGACAGTAGCAGAAGAAAAATAGAATATTAACATTTTCAAGTTTCTACCATCAGTATCTTATTTTCTTAGACTTTCCTTACGCTATGCATGGCAAGATCATAAATTTGTAATTATATTAAATTTTTTAAGGACTAAACATCCTTCTTTACGACCAGCATCATCTTATTTTCAGACTATATAAAAAATGGCTGACTACAAACAACGATGAACTTTATAAAGAAGATAGAGAAAAATATAGAGAAGTGAAAAAACAAATAACACAACAAAAGAATGAAGAATGGGAAAGAACCTGCTTAAATATTGAAACATACATAGGAGATACAAGAACTTCGGAGTCGTGGAAAGTACTGAGAGGATTCAAACAAAACTCAAAAGAAAAAATTAAATTGGGAAATATACAGGACAAAGTATGAAAGGACTATTACAAGTAACTATTAACAGAACAAAGACCACAATTCATTGGAAAAGAAAACAGGCGAACACGAAGCAGATCTCGACAACAAGAAATAGAAATAAGAGATAGGGAAATGAGAACGGCCATAAAAGCAATAAAAAAAAGGAAGCACCGGGACCTGAAGGCATCTCACCTGAGCTTATAAAGTATGGCTCAAAAAAATTACACCGAATGATAAAATGGATATTTCAGAAAGCCATAAATGGAGAACAGAAAACAGAAAAAAGAAAAAAATAGAGATATACATTTGGCATTTGTGGACCTGAGTAAGGCGTATGACTCTGTACCAAGGTCAGAACTATGGGAGGCAATGTACAAATTAGAAATACAGACTGAACTCATAGAAGCTGCAAAAGCTCTGTATAAATAAAATAAAGTGTCCATTAAAAATGAAACAAACTAAGAACTATTCAAAATATACTTAGAGAAAGTCTTGACTGCATGGAAAAGAAAATGCGAAGGCATGGGAGTACAGGTACGAAACGAATACCTATATATGTTTAGCTTTGCAGACGATCAAGTAGTGATTGCACAAGACCAAGAGGACCTCGGTTACATGATGAAGAAACTACAAGAATATATCAAGGCTGGCCCAGATATTAACATCGCGAAAACAGAGTACCTATCTACAAGTAAAGAAGACATAGAAGATCTAAAGATTGACGACAACGTAACAATCAAAGGAAAGGATAAATTCAAATACTTGGGGTTTATAATCACGAAAAAGGTAACAACAGAGGAAGAAATTAAGCAAAGATTAGGACAAACAAGAACAGCAATCTGACAACTTAACTCGGTATGGTGGGATAGACACGTAAATATGAAGACAAAAACACAGATTTATAAAACATTAGAACAAAAGATTATGACATATGGGGCTGAAATTGGATTATTAACAAGAAAAACAGCAGTAAAATAGTAGCAATAGAGATCGAATGCCTGCGAAGATACGGCAGAGTAACAAGAATGGATTGGAGAAGTAATGACGAAATAAAGCAAACAACATCAATAGAAACAGACATACTAACCTATATAGAACAAAAAAGACTAAAGTGGTATGGAAATGTAAGAAGAATTAGCGACAGCAGATGGATAAAGATAACAATCGAATGGAGCCCCATAGGAAGGAGGAAAAGAAGACAACCCCGAAGATCCTGGAGGAACGAAGTAGACGACGCCATGAGTAAGAGAGGCCTAAACGATGGAGAATGGGACAATAGAGAGAGATGGAATCATCTTATTTTCATTATTCGGGCAATATTAGTTGTGTTGCCCTATTTGAGAGTTATTTTACCCCGTGTTGCAGTTTCGCAACTTTTTATGAACTATTAAGATTCAATATTAAATGGGAATTATTTCGACATCGTACTGGTAACTCCATTTAAATCCAAGATGTATGAATAAAGAATTCGCCACTTGCTTTAAAAATTAAGCTACATTGGCGCCTGAAATCTTCTTGGCAGTCGATCGTAGAAGAGAGTGACTGGAAAGGTTTCATGAATGAGGCCAGTGCTCGAATTGGGCTCTAGAGCCATAGGATGGACGAAATATACATACTCGAGTCGAAGAAGAGGAAACCAGCGTTGTTCTAGACGGAATGTATATACCCAGATCCCCTTTATGATGTCCTCATATGTTATACAGAGGCCATTGCATGTTCCGAAAGCAACATCTGTTTTAAAATTATATTATTTTGATTTCTGCATCACGGTTACGAAGAAAGTTCACGAAGAAAGTATAATCGCACAAGGATCGGCTAGCCATAAATTGAGGCTATGTACGCAATCAACTTCTGCTTGACTTTTTTGCTTTTTATTGTAATTAATACGAAACTATTCATTAAAACAATTAGTATTCGTAACTGAACTTTTGTCTGTCTCTATTTTTCTTCTAATCTTTCTCTACCACAAAAGTATAGACATCGTTGAATACTATGAAAGATCTTTTTTTCCTACTCAGTATTTTTTTAATACTGAGCTGTTATATAATTGGCGCACTAATCATACAGAAAACATCACAATATCATAAAGAAAAACGCACTTTTCTCTTACGGAAAACAAGCTGATCTGAATATATTTATTTTTCTACATGTTTATTATCTTACCTGTTTTGCAGGAATAGGAATTGTGGCTAAAAGAGTTTCAGGTTCTCTTGGATCAATTTTGATCACTTTATATCCACCAAAAATAGCTACCCACAGATTACCATCAACGTCTATAGTCATACCGTCAGGAAATCCTTCTACGTTATTCTTTTCGAGACTGAATATAGATTTCCCATTGGCTAAAATTAAAACATGTTCATATCATGAATTTTATAGATACTTTTTCTATTGGCTGCAACTAAAATTAGTCTAGGTGATGTGTTTGACGAATACGTGATGATAAACAGGTCACAAAATTAAAATTAAATATAAATTTATATAAAATATTATAAATGCTTACAAATTGTTCCTTTTTGAATGTCAAAATCGTATTGTTCTACACATCTTTTAAAGGAATCAATATAATACATCTTTTTTTGCTGCTCATTCCATGCCAATCCATTCGAAATTCCTAATTCTCCTAAGTGTTTAACTGCTTTACCATTTTGAACTGAAAATAGGGAACCTCTTCCCGGAGCAACATTTCCATTGGTTGGTTCTTCTCCCATAGTACCTAAAAATCCATTTAGTGTAAATTGTATACTTCAGTAATTAGAGTATATTCATTTAACTATTGCAATATTGTTATATACTTAGAGAAATAGACTATTAAGAATTAATCTTAAAGCACCGTACACAATATGCTCGAGGGCACCATTGCTCAGTCTTGGTAGATTATGGGAGGGGTCGTTTATAGAGGTGAGAAACACAAGAAAGAATAGATAATGATATATCTATTCAAAGGATATGTATATCAAATATCAATAAAGTTATATATTATATAAAAACATAAGAACTCTCTTACTAACCTAAGTCCTCTTTGCAATGGATTAACTGTGTATGGAAAATAAAAAAAACATGCAATTAAATGAAAAATTTAAATACGTAACAAGAACAAGGTATTTATGTCAATTGCCACCTTTAAGGAATCGTATAAAAGGCTGGTAGAAGTAATGGATTTTAACAAGAGCTATGAGTCATGCCGATGCAGTACACAAGTTTACCTGTTATTTACAAGGTCATAGCTCTTGTCAAAATCCATTACCTATATTCGATTTCATTCATTCTGTCTGCTGATTGAACTCCAACAAGTGGTGGGGTTCTGACAGCCGTACCATAACCAAGATTTTTAATGTGTTTTTGTGGAGTCCAGTATACAGTCTTTTTTGTATTTATATAGATTTATAATATCTAATAAATTTATAATAGAACCAGCTTAAAGAAAAAATTCTGAATTTTTACCACACACAATTTGTACAAACCCCAGCTCCGAGTGACATGTGTGTTCCAATGGATCAGTGGGGCCCACATGTCCGAAGATCAAACCGGTCACACTCCTTAAAGGAGCGGTACATATCTGATCCCCAAGCTATAACCAACCACCCCTCTCCATCGCAGGACATAACGAATGAGGAGGCTTTTGTACTGAGCGTTAATTTTTTAGGGGAGAATAATGGGGAGAACCATGTAGTGTTAGAAAGCAATACTCTAACACTCCGACATCGAGGCCTTCTGCAGACCTGATTCCTTCGACGTGTAGACATCTTTGACGAGCCAGGCTTCTTCGAAGTTAGAAGCCCCAGATGCCGATGGAAGTCCCGGAGTAGACCCAGTCATCGCCCCCCTATCGAAAGTGGTCGGACGACCACGTAGGCTTCGGCACACTGGTACCCTACGAAACCCCGTTGGATATGGCAGATGGGATCCGGACGACCGAAAAAAAGACGAACCCGTTGGAGGAGTTGGCACACCGACCGAGGATGGACCTGTAGGAGCTTAAGATGCCGTCATCACCACCGACCTTCCCCTGTAAGTAGTGCAGTGTTGTTTGAATTATTCTGAACATTTTTTACTTGTATTTTTATGCATATTTTCTTGTGTATTTTCACATGTATTTTTATTGTATTTTTTATTCAATAAATATTTGTCCCAGCCGCAGAATCTCCAGAGGAGGGGGGATGACTCAAAATTGAAGCTACAAACCAGACCAATTATTCCTAAGCTCCAACATCCAGGACTGCATTATCAAACAATTTTATGAACCATTCCCCAAGATCCAAGATAAATCCATAATAATACTGGTGAACTCAGTAATAGGAATAACTAAAATTTCCTTTCTTAGAAGATTCAACATAAAAAAGACCAAGTAATAAGAGACCAAAGATACATAACCAGAGGTTGCAGACAGTATTTCACACCAGGCCGTTCCAAAGAATCAAAAACCATTCTGGTCAAATACGAAAAATATATAATGATAATCTGACCAGAATCAATTGCTGCCTAATCTGCGAGTAGTATGTTCGAAGAAGCTAGCACTTCGAGATACTTCTAAGGTGTTCAGCAGTGCGGATAAAGTTCCAGAACGGCTGAAGCGCGTATATACTCGTATATAGATCAATTAAATTGTAGGAGTTGGTCGATAAAATAAATCTGCACTACTAAGTAATAAATGTTATAAATTAATTGTGTTTTAAGTGTTAGTGTTAGAAGAACAAAAATAAATTACAATAAGTGTTAAAAAACTGTAAATAAAAAAGAACATCACAATGTGTTGTTCCTATTATTTTAGTATGATTTAAAAATAGAAGTAAAAAATATCGAAATTGCACTTAAAATAATATCTCAAGCCCATAGCACAAAAATCCCTACTCTATGTACATTCCAAAATCAATTAATTAACTAAACTAAAGTCTTACCTGCCCATATTCTTCCAGAAGGATCGCATTTACCATCGTTAAATCTGTTATTAACTAGTTCTTTTTCAGTATGAACTTCGACAATTTTTTCTACGTTAGTTACTTTGTCACTTACTCCATCCCACGTAACTGCAAGGAGTTCTCGATCAAGGCCAACAACAAATCTGTCTTTTTGTCCTTTAACCGGGAGAATTAGCGAAACTAAATTTTTTCCTGAAAATAAAAAAAGTACACTACGAGATTGGACAATACATTATTATGAAATATGTGGAAGTAACTTTTGAGGATGAAGGGCAGAATAACATTGAAGACACGGAATGCCAAACAGGAACCCCGATTACCATCGAAGTTAGCTATTAGAAAAATTAAAGCCCGAGGGCCTAACAGATAAATAGGGAATAAAATGGATAAAAATTATATATAACAAAATATATGTAACAGGAAAAATCCCCCAAAGCTGGTTAAATTCGACCTTCGTAACTATAGCAAAAAAATAACGATCTTGAAAGAAGCTTCGATGATGGACATGAGAATAATATATAATTTGTATTACAACCAAACTTCCAAAATTAAAGTGAATAACCAGAGGCAATTGACAGAGGCAATCTCCATAGATAGAGGAGTGGGACAAGGATGTATTATATGCCCGATGTTATTAAACAATATCTTCGAGCAAGTACTGGGAGAACTACAGGAGGGCGTAGTAAGTAGTCAACGGAGTGCATCTGAACAACATTAGATATCTAGATAGAAGAAATTGTTGACATCTGTCAACGAGGTTCTCTAGAAAGTAGGGTTAGATTTAAAAATATTGTTACGAACATGCATTCGGCGTGGCCCATGTAACGGTTGCATCTCGAAAGCGCCGAGAACTTTCCACGGATGTATCGAGCGCGGGAAAGGTCGATCCGTTAAACAACGACTTAGGTGGGACTACTCCAGATGATTATAGAACAATACTTTTGGTATATGTATATATATATATATATATATATATATATATATATATATATAAAATAAACCTTAATGTTTTTTACTAAGTTTTTATAAATTTTTTTTTTTATATATACATGTACTTTTATCACATGTTCTTTTGCTGTGCTAATTTTGTCAAATTGCAAACTTTACCTAGTTTCAATTAATTGTTATATACAACGTTAACTCTGAATGTCCAGCTTTGTAAGCTTTTTCATATTTTTAACATCACTGACTGCTACATGTCTTTGTAAGGTAACACACTTTGGTTATAACTTCTCTATGGATGTTTGGTTTCATATTGTTCTTTTTAGATGAACTGATGATGCTTTCTGAGCAGAAAGCGAAACGTCTTCAATAAATAGATGAAGTAGCCATCTTCTTTGTCTTTTATTTCTCCACTTTGACCGAAAAACCCACCACACTTCCTGAGTGTACCTTAGTTTATATATATATATATATATATATATATATATATATATATATATATATATATATATATATATATATATATATATATGATAAGATATTACCGAACTATAAACTTATAAATAAATATATTTATATAAATTTGAACCGCTCGTTTTATTTAATCTCGCTACAATATTTAAATCGTCTAAGTTTTAAATATATTCCTTCTTAATTTTTGATACTCTCATATTTTTATTCTTGTTTTTCGAATAAGTTCTTATACTTTAATTGTTTAACACATTCGTTGCCACCAACGCACAGCATTGTCGGAAATTTCTGCCACGTGCGACCAATGCGCCTGGCGCGTTTTCTAGAGTCTTATCAAAGAAAATATAGACGCATATGCGTCTATATTCTTTGGTCTTATGTTCATTGGTCATAATATTAGCTGGGTTCAACGAATACTACAACGAATTTTATTAAGTTGGATGTTTATTATATACATATGTTAGTGTGTTGACGAGAGAAGGTTGGTTCCGAGTGTGTGTGTGCTTACGTAATTCAGGTGACTCGTTTGAAGAAAGGATATTGCAAAATCTATTTGGACTTAAGAAAATGGTCTTGTTTCATTATTTCCTTATATAGTAGCATTTTTGAACAGTATTTTGAGCTAAAATCACATAAAGTAGTAACCCGCATGTAATGTAAACGCGCCAGGTGCGTTTATTGGCTCCTGGCGAGGATTTGTTTTAGTCTAAAGTAGTTATTTATTTGCAGTTCTCATGGATCAATGACCGGGCTGCTCGAGTTAACCCTTCTCAATCTCCGCCGACACCACCAGTCTTAGAGATCCCCAGATTAGAGATTGATTGGTCATTCACTGAGTCCCAAAAGATTAGTTTTAATTTCAATAAAATTCCTGGTTTACTTTTTAACGTACATGGAACAGAACCAATCGATTATTTTCACTTGTTAGCAACTGATGATTTTTACAATGATCTCTGTATCAAAGCAAATGCACACGCTGTCGAATTATTTTGTCAAAGTTCCGGAGTTAAATCAATAATTGCATCTTGGAAAGATATAACTGTATAACTGTAAAAGATATAATCGAATAAATGGACTTAACCATTATTGGATGAAACACTATCTCTTTAATTTGACTGCATTTTCAAGCTTTATGAGCCTTTATAAAACTGCCAAAATCAAGTCACTCGAACACAAATCAAAAAAATCAAGCCACTGATTGATTCTTTCGATGATAAATGAATGCAGTTTATTACTCCAATAAAGAACTCTTATTGGATGAATCCATGATCCTGTGGAGAGGTCGCTTAAAATTTCTGCAATACATTAAGGGAAAACGACACAAGTTTGGTGTAAAGCTGTACTCACTACGTGAGCCAAACGGGCTGGTATTAAAATTTTTTGGTTCATTAAAACCACTCAGATTCAGCTGATGTATAGTTAGGAGGTTCACGGCATACCGAAAGGGTGGTAAACGTTTATTAGAAGAAAAACTTGGTGCTGGTCATGCGATCTACATGGACAACTTCTATAATAGTGTCAATCTCACTGAGACTTTATTGAATAACCAAAAATATGCTACAAGCACACTAAGGGTTAATCGAAAAGGAAATCCGCCTGAAGTTTTAGCAAAAAATTGAAAAAAGGTGAAGTGGTCAACCAATTTAATTTTCGAGGCATATGTGTCACAAAGTGGAAGGACCGTAGGGAGGTGTTAGCCATATCCAGTGAATTTAATTGAGAATTACAAGAAACTACGAATAAACGAGGTCAGGTGAAGAGCAGAAACCACAACTCACAAATAAGTATTTTATGTCGGGGATAGACAGTACTGATCAAATGTTATTTTACCACAGTTGCGAGCATAAAACTCTTATTTGGTATAAGAAAGTTGCTATCCATATATGTCAAATCATGCTCTTGAACTCATGGTTTCTATATAACGGCAATAGTCCAAACAAATTAAATTACTACGATTTTCGGCTTGCAGTCATTGAAAAATTACTTGGCCACCACCTGCAGAACCCATCCCAAGATTTAACGTATAGCATCTGCCAGAATATTGCTCCAAAGGTGAAAATGGAAAGGCGAAAAGAAGACGATGTCAGGTATGTTGGATTAATGGTAAAGTCAACAAGGATTTTGTTTACTATTGCTCCCAATGTCCTGAAGGTCCCTAACCCGAACTGTGTCTAACTCCATGTTTCCGTATATTTCATGTAAACCTATAGCAGTATATGGCAGGTAGTTTCATGTATTAGAATAATATTTTCGTTTGTATCTTTTTTTCTGTAATACACATTGTTAAAAACAACTCCGAGGAAAAACTGACAGATGCAATAAAGAAATAGAACTGGCTCACGGGTATAACTCTCCCGTCCAAGTTGACAATGAATATGTTAAACCTAACCCATACTCAATATATGGTTTAGTAATTTATCCTTTGTCTTCTATTTCTAATTAAAATAACACACAGTATTATAATCAAAATAACAAATTTTCTCGTACTGTTACATAGATACTTAGTCCAAAATTTCTTACACAAAAATATTACGAAAAAAGAATATATATCAATATAATGGAAAAACTATGGATAAAATGTTGTTCGTTTACCTACTCACTTTTGTAAGCTGCGTCGGATGGGACTTTTGATCTTTCTGAAAAATAAAAATTTGGTTAAAATAAATATATATAAAAAATATTCCTTTTATTGAAGTACGATGTTTACATATAAAAGTACGGAAATTTTACCTGGAAAATATTGTAAGCAATATTTCCCAGGTCTTCTTCATAAGAAGATGGGATATCATCAAAGTTCAATCTTCCAAATGTTCACTAAAATAACACCAACTATAATATCAAAACATGCTTTTAGGTTTACAGTTCCTATTTATTCCTACATTAGTACGTATTTAGTATTTCTAAGAATTCTTTAGTTATTGGGTAAGAAAATAAAAATATACTGCCGATGATTGAACTCATTCCGGCCCTGGAAGGAGGAACGGTAATAACAGCCATTTTAATCATCAAAAATAGATAAATACTGAGATAATAAGTGCAATGGATAAGTGGCAAAAAAACAATAAAGAAATGTTACATTATTAACTTATTAGAAGCATGAATAGTCAATAAACCATAACAATTAAAAATATACCCAACAAAAACCACAATAATTCGAAAGAAATACCATACAATAACCGAGATATAGGGTGTTTTATCTACTTTGCACATTTTTTATTGGTTCATTAATCATGGCACTAAAATTTCCATGTCATAACAATTTTTAATTGAAGGTGATTAATTGTAAACATCGCACTTCAAGCGACGAAATCATATTCCACTTATCAACTTTGCAGAGGCGTACCAAAATAATATTTTAAATATTTATTTAAACACATAAGTAATTAAGTAAAGTTAAATCTAAGACCGATATAAGTGTTAAATTATCATGTGTGTTTTGACAGGTATATTATAGTTGTCTTAACAAAGTAAAGTAAAATTTTATTGCTATTATAGAGTGCCTAATACAGTATTGCAAACAACAGAAAACTTTACAAAATACTTATTTTTCATTAGACTAAACAATCTGAAATTTTAACACACGATCTCGTCATTACACTTTATTTGTGGAAGTGTTGTGTGCTGTAAACGTTATATTTGTTTTTTTTAACATGATTTGATAGTTTCCTTGTGTTTATGTGTTTTATATTCCATATAAATTAAAATGAGGTAAGCTAAACTACTATCATGGGAACGGGTGTATATAGTACTGCATTTTTTTTGTTTATTTTAGTAAATTTTCGAAATATGAAATGAAGGGGGCACTGACTACTAAAGAGTTAATGGATTTGTTAGAAGAAGACTAAGTTTTTGAAAATGTAGACTCACTTGATGTGGTTTATGTGCCGCCGGAATTAGATTAAGTTTCCGATGTAGAAGACATTGATGATAATCTTACATGATAATATACATAGATTTAAAAAAATTATTGGCATATGTATATTATCTGGTTATCACACTCTGCCTCAAGTTGATATGTATTGGTCGAAGGATGAGGATGAAGAAGTGCACATTATAAGAGAAAGGATGAGCCGACATAGATTTCGTTCAGGCAAACATGAAGCTGTACTCGGAGCACATTTTTGAAGAGGCTCTAACGATATTGATGAAAGCATCTCAATAAATGGAGTAAAGCTCAATAACCTGCGGTATGCAGATGATACAATAGTGTCTTCCAATGCCATGGAAGGGCTACAAAACTTACTGAACAAAATAACGGAAACAAGTAGAACATATGGAATGAACAAGAGATTAAATGTCGCATCGGAAAGGCAAAAAGTGCATTCTTGACTATGAGCTCTGTGTTCAAGAGCCATGGCCTCACCCTAGAAACAAAAATAAGGCTCCTTAAATGTTACGTGTACTCAGTGCTTTTGTACAGAGTAGAAAATTGAGCTATGATTATACAGAAGGATCCTGAAGATACCATGGACAGACAAAGTCACCAATGAAGAAGTACTGCGGAGGATGAACACAGCCGCGGATTTGGTCAACATCGTGAAGGGTCGTAAGCTGCAGTACTTGGGACATATAATGAGAAATCAAGGCAGATACGAGCTACTCCAATGCATTTTGCAAGGTAAAATTGAAGGAAAAAGGGTCCCAGGGCGAAGAAGAATATCCTGGCGCTGAGAGAATTGTATAGAAAGACCTCAACATAGCTATTCCGTATAGCAATTAACAAAGTCATCATAGCCAGAATGATCGCCAACGTTCGGAACGGACAGGCACCCTAAGAAGAAGAAACATGAAGAGAAGAGAATAGTGAAGAAACCGCTACATAAGTGTCACTTAGTGGATGGATGTCAATCTAAATTTGCTTTACCAGATGAAAGTAGATTCGAAAATATTGGCCACATTACAAAAAGAGACGATACTAGTGCAAGAATGTCGCATGTGCAAAAGTAATACTATTTATTTATGTAAAAGGTGTAGAGTGCATCTACACTCCGAATGTTTCGAAAATTTTCACCTTAAAATTTTATTGTATCGGACGTTAATTGTTTAATACTATAAAAAGAATAAACTTACATCAAATTTACTTCACTTACGTCAAAACTATTTTAAAGTAATAATAAAGTCTATTTGATACAAATATTCCCAAGAAATAGAGCAAACCACGCCTATGCACATATAGAATGTGGAACGAATAAACTATTTCTCTCATTCCCATTCATTCCAACAACCTAAATATATAGATCAGAGAAATGTTGATAAGTTTACCGATGTTTCAAACTATTCAATTAACTTATCTAATTGTAAGCTCGTGAATCGCACCAAGTTATATTGTTACGGGGGCAAACTCTATGGAACTATCTTACTGTTCACTTATTTATATTAGCGAAGCATACACAATAAAAATGACCACAATAAGAATTTACTTCTGACATTTAACATCGTTGCCGTTAGCTCTTAGTTCAATGTGTAGATGAATCACTTTTAATTGAAAATTGTCCGACTTACAATAAAAATCAAAATTATAATATGTACAAACGTTTAAAGCTAAATATCTCAATAACTGTTACATTTAGACATGAGGAGTAATTAAAAAAAAACTTAAAGAATAATTAAAGTTCTTTCTAATAAAATCATAATATACAGGGTGATTTATTTAAGAAAGTTGAGACATTTTTAGTTCGCATTTTGAAGTTTTATCAAAACAGACAACATTAAAAAATTGTACTGAGCAAAATATTTGCAATTGTATTATTTATAAAGATATCTAGAGAGTGTCAAATCGGACACTGTTTCAAAATAAAATTGGTCATACCTCGTAAAACACTCGGCATAAGTTATCTATGGAATTGTCAAGAACTGTTCTGTCGGAACGCAATCCATAATAATATACAGAGCGTTATATTTAAAATAAGGAAGTTTTAGTCAACTTCCGGTATAAACGGAGGTGGTAGGATGCTTTACATATTTTAGAATAATTGAGTTTATCCAAAAACTTCATATCCTAAATTTTCAAATATTAATTACGTCAAGTTTCTCTAAAACGCCTAATTAGAACTCCCAAAGAATCACCCTCTATATAATTATATATAACATATTACATGGAACACAACTACATGTAAAACACTAAAATGTTTAATTTTTTTTTATAAATTTACCAATGTTTCTCAATTTATATTCATATATTTTACTAAATTATGAAACTTTAATATAAATAACTTTACCTAAAACTACTTTAGTATGTTGCTTAGTGGCAGGAACGTATCGATGAATCGCCTGTCCAAAGATATCCACCAAATATAAGTTTTGAGTTTCCGCATCCCAGTGAGGTCCTTCTCCCAATTCTGTCGTTGAAATTTCTTCCACTCTTACCACTTTAGGATTCATGTTGTAAATTCTGTAAGTTTGAGCATTGCATGTACCCACAGTCAGTATAATTACAATAGAAGTAAAACAACTTCTTCGAATTTTTGGATTTCTGAAATTTATCGGCATTATCAGGGACATAAGATACTGAGTTTATAATTAGATAATTAGATTCTGTTAGGGATCAATATTAATAAGCAACTTTGTAAGTAGAGACCTTATATCTTGACCAGCGCATCATTAATACCTACCTGACGTCATAGAATATATACTTTTAATCTAGCAAAACTGTATTCCACCTATCAAAATAAAAACAAAAGTATTATTATTTACTTAACAAGGGATAGTTGCTGGGAGTTGGCTGTATACTATATTAGTTAAAAAAACTCGAACATCGAAGTAAAAAACTTCTGTTAAAATTTGTATATTTAATTAGAAAATTAAATTAAAAATCCAAATGAATTAAAAAGTTCAGAAAGTTTTCTGACTAATCTTCAGTGAACTTTTTAGCACTTGCATAACTAACCACAAAACCAAATAGTGAATGGGTTTACATTGATGAAAATATACTTAAATGTATTAAATTATACGGCAATATGCCGATGTAAATGGATTAAGAACCGGAAACAAATGGGTGTAAAATATTGCTTCATTCGAATTGTCGTTTAATTAATTTTGTAGATTTATCTGTTTTCTGATCTTGATTACATCTTATTTTCTTGTTCATCTATTGTCCGTTTGTGTAAGTAGGTACTTTGTACCTGTATATTGCCGAATTTCATTATTGTTGAGGTGAAGTTTTGAATACTATTCTTTTCGTGCAGTAAAGTTTATTTGCATTGTCTTAGTTTCACTGAATTTTATTTTCCATTCGTGAAAATATGCTTGACGATGTTCTAGATGAGCTTTTACCATCTTTAAAGCGATTGTGGGATTATAATGAGGCGTTAATATTATGATAGTATCATTGGTCAAAGTTCCTGTGATTGTATTTCTGCTTGATGATAGATCTGTGGTGTCTAGTACGTACAGAAGTGGTCCAAACACACTTTCTTGAGGAATGCCAGCTTTTATAGGGAAATTTGTCGATATCGTAGTTTACAAAGTTGAGTAGCAATTAGTATAACATACTTATTTGGTTTATTACTTAAAATATAACTTATATTTTTTTAATTAGAAGAATGAAAATATATTTCCAGAGTTCCTAGACACCAAAACTTTCATTTAGAGAGCTATAATGGAGTTCCACCTTTAGATTTTCAAACTCCTCAACCTGATGGTGACAATTGGAAGCAGACCTTTCTAACTATACAGCTACCAAACTGAAATAAAGACTTCAGTTCATTTGAGCTTTCAGCGAAATGATCAAACACATAGAGGTTCTTTAGACCTATGAAATCCCAGTACAATAATCGAAGTCAGTTATGCCTAATTGTAAAAAATATTTCCTCTAAACAAATAAGACTATTTATTAATCTTAAAATGTTTAAACTCCAAATTTAGCTAAATATAATGCTAAAAAACAGTTAATGCAAGGAAATTTGCTCAGCTGATTAAAAAAAATCCGATTGTCTCGTATGATGTAAACTCATCTTGCATTTGTTGTATGATCATTGAAGTGATCATTTCCGTTCCAACAAATAATGGCTGCACTATCAAGTCTATCGCCAACGGTTCATGTAGAGTGCATTGAATTTCCAAAATCTGCTAAGCATATAATTTATATTGCAAGTAAAACAGTCTATAGAGTTAAGTGTATGCTATCTAAACCACATCGTTATGCCATCTTACTGACCGTAGTGTTACGAATTTTCTAAAAATATTTTCAAAATCTGTGTCACCTCAAACACCTTCCTTTAAGTATACTTTATTTTAACGTGTACTTACATGAACTTTAACCTTAATCAGCCGAAATAAGGATGAATTTATCTATTTTTATTTAATATTGCGTAAACGAATGCGAAGCTAAAGGTATATTTTTAAAAATATGTTTTAAATTTGTACGGTACATTGAGTCTGAGAAATGTTTATATTATATGTCAAGATTATTGACATATTATGTGCGACATAAATAATTCAGCCCTTTAATAATTATGAGCAATAGAAATGACATTATATTAAGCGGGGCATTCACGTTCCTATTTGAAGTCCCACTTGGTAGAACTACTAATTATTGGAGACTCGGCTTCACTCACACTCCGACTTGCTATCAAACTACCGCTTTAACTTCAGTCCTAATCTGTTTTCACGATTTGTGGTTTTCACGGTGGTGTACATCCGTCAGCAAAAAAATGTACCGAATAACCATTTGAAAAGAAAGAAGGAAAAAAATGTTGGATGAAGAAATTATTCGTTGATGGTGTGAACCATAGATAAAGAATATATATTACTGAATAGATAGGAAACTGTGTAGGTTATTTCTGGACAATGCGCCATCTGGCGGCCTTAGGAAAGCAACATCTTTTTAAAAAATCTTCTCGTAATTCTTCAAATATAAAGATTAATATTGAGGGTTTGATTACAAAAATAAAACAAACGTTGGTTCTTTTTCTACTTTATTTTCTTTTTTACGTTTTTATATAAACATTAATTACACGTATTTAAATGTAGTTGGTTAAACAGTGGCTATTCTGTAGTTTCTATAAATTACAACACAGAAACAGAGAAGGAATAGCATCACATTTCAAGGTGGACTTATATCTCAATCCAACATAGCGGGCTTCTGGTCCAAAATGAATTGTGCAAGTCTTCTCTGTCAATTTTGTTAATCCAAATATCATAAAGCTAAAAAATAAATAGTTTGTTTTTAATATTTTCTGTGAAATAATGTTACATAGTATATTTCTAGAGGTGCTTTACAAAAGGACAAATAAACAAAAGTTTTGTAGAAAAAGTTCTTGAAACATTGAAGAATTGCCACATTTTTTAATGGCGATAATTTTAATTCCTAAAAAACTTTTACCTAATTCTATATCGGCAACAATTCTAATACACATCATAACGTGAAAGAAAGAAGTTTGGGACAACATCGGACATTTTAAGGCAATTATTAAAAAATAAATAAAATCTTATATCAGCATTTTCTACTTACCGCCCTATCTTTTGGAAAAATATGCATTTAAGCATCCTTATTGTAATTATTACAACCATTAACGCAACAGTTAAAAACCGTAATTATTTAAATATGATGGCAAAAAAGCAAACAATTATTTAATCGCAAATAATACAACTCGAAACACTGTGTCGAAACCACAATAAAAATGGCGTACTTGTTTTTTGTTTTGTTGGTTGCGGTATTGCGCAGTCACGAAGCTTTGCTATGAATGCTACGCCCTCTGGTGTCCTTAGGAAATACAAATTTCAGAGGACTGTCACTCCCATAAGAGATACCCGGGCATGGTGTGAACTATTGTGACACGAAGTTGCTCAATGTCAATAATGAGGATGATCACAGAAACTACCGCAGAACGCTATGTTGGTAGTGTTTTCCTACTTCAACATTACATCCAGCATGTGTTGTTCGGTTCACGTATAGAGCACTACTAGTATCCCACAAACACTACTATTTCTAGACTATTTCTGTAAATATCACTAAATTCAAAAAGAAGAACAATCAATCAAGAACAACTGTCATATTTTTATGCGTTATTTTAATCAATAGTTAAATGAATGCAAATTTTAGTAAGCATATGAAAAGTAATAAGTGAACAGCCTTTACTTTTGTCATCTGGGCAACATATTAAAATGATAAAGGTGGAAATGGAAAGCATAAACTATCGAAAAACTTGAAGACTTGAAGAATTGGAAGAATTGAAGACTTTCTAAACGTACAAGGTAGGTTGTAAAATGTAATACTATATAGTATATGCTGATACATAATTATATACCTAAGTTCTCTATAAGTTTTCCTTCAATTTGTTAACCCTAGAAGGGCCAAGAAGTAGTTAAAAAATCAATATAACATCTGACTTTTACTATGTCAACTTTAAATCTTAAACAACGACGTGAGGTTTGAGGTCCTTTTGGGACCCCAGGACCATATTTTTCAACCTCCAGTTAAATAATCTTTTTCTTCTTCTTGTGCCACTCCTATCGGAGGTTGGAAATCATCAGGGCTATCCTGACCTTGTTTACAGCTGACCTAAAAAGTTCATTAGTGGTACAGCCAAACCACTCTCTCAAATTACGCAACCATGACATTCTTCTACGGTCTGGATTCCGTTTTCCTTCTATTTTTCCTTGCATTATATTTTGAAGTCATGCGTATTTATGTCCTCTCATCAGGTGACCCAAATATTCGAGTTTTCTTCGTTTGATCGTTGACAAAATTTCTGGGTCTTTTCCTATCCTTCGCATTACTTCAAAGTTTGTGACTCTTTCAACCCAACTTATCTTCTGCATTCGACGGTAGCACCACATCTCGAAACTTTCAATATTTTTTATGTTGTTCTGTTTGAGAGTCCAGGCCTCTACACCGTATAATAGTGTGTTAAATACGTAGCCCCTTAGCATTCTTAATCGCAGAGGGATGCTTATATCTCTGTTGGATAAGAATTTCCTTATCTTTATGAAGGTGGCCCTGGCAATTTGGATACGACTTTTTATTTCATTGTTTCGGTCTCCAGTTTCGTTTATTGAAGTCCCCAAGTATTTGTAACTTGAAACTTTTTCAATTTGAATGCCGTTTATACTAATATGTGCTGGTTGTGTCATGTTCTTACTGAAGACCATATACTTGGTTTTTTTGATATTGATACTTATGCCATAATTGTTGCAGGCAATATTTATATTTGTAAGTAATCGTTGTAATTCTTCTACTGTTCTTGCAACTAGTACAGTGTCGTCTGCGTATCGAATATTATTTCCATTGATTACGATTCCTTCGTTTGTTGCAAAAGGGTTTCCTGGCAGATACTTTCACTATAAACATTAAATAGCAGCGGTGACAAAAGGCATCCCTGTCGTACTCCTCTACGTATTTCTATTGCTTGTGATATCTCATTTTCTATTTTGATGTTAGCTTTAGTTAAATAATGGCCAATCTTATTCCTGAAATCTCGTATAGATAAATTTTAATAGTAGGTACAAGATTCCACTGCAGGATTACTACGTTCATAACGTAGTTAATCACGCTCATATTTATTTTGTACATACATTTAAAATTAGGAGAATACGTTGATAATAGGTAACCAGTCAAAAAGTGGCCACAAATATTTTTAATTCAATTAATAGTAATTGTACATTAAATATTATAATAGTAAAAATTAACCTCATGATGATGATCGAGAAATTGAAGACCATATTAACGTAGATGTTGGGGAGAACAAAAACAAGCCTGCTGAAGATACGATAGTAAATAATGCGGTTGGAGAAGAGACAAAAGGAGAACTTATAGAGGACGAAGTTAGAAGAAGCAATAAAAGTATACTGCATATTCTGGATGTGTATGGAGGGCCAACGACATATTCTAACAGTACCAATGAAATATTTGAAATTTTTAACATTTTCTTGACTCATGACACGACGCAAGTATCTGTGTACATAAAACCAACCTTGGTTTTACCAACCAAGAAGCAACTCGCATGTACCGAATTTACAGTGAAAAAAATCCAGAGAAACAGAACATATGGAAAGACATTGATATTATAGAACTTAATGCAGTTATTGGAGTTTTGATTACAGCAGGAGCTCTACGTTGTCGAAAAGAGAACATTGCAGAAATGTGGAGTACAGATACCATATTCACAGCATCAATGCCTCGTGGTAGATATTCTCAGGCATGCAATTTTATCCGATTTGATGATAAATCGACAAGAAAACAAAAGCATTAAACAGACAAGATGACTGTATTTAGAGACATATGGGAACTTTTTGTTACGAATTGAAAACAGGCGTTTGTTCCCCATGAATAAGTAACTGTGGATGAACACCTGGTAGCTTTTAGAGCAAAGAGCCCAATCAAATAGTACATAAGCACAAAGCCTGCAAAGTATGGTGTTAAGATTTGGGCACTAGCAGACGTAAAAACAACATACCTGCATAATTTGCAAATTTACACTGGCAAGCAACTACGAGCGAAGCCAGAGAAAAATCAAGGTTTCAGAGTAGTAACAGATTTAGCGTCTCCTTTAAGTAAGTAAGCCCGACACTCCAATGGAATTAAACAGTTCTAGAAACCGAGCTGATTTCTCGTCCGAATTAGCCTTTTCGAAAAACGTTGCCAAGGTATCTTATGTACTAAATAAAAACAAACTGGTCAATGTCCATAAAGGATTTACGCTTTATCTCTTATTTGTCCAGAACTGCAAGGTTATACCTGATACACACAGGGGTCTAAAACTCTAGAAGGATAGGTTGCGGAAATTTACAGTCTTGATGGAAATGTAAACATTTCTAATCCACTAGGAGAATATATCTCTGTACCTCAGCCAGAGATTTATGCAATATTGCCTTGTGCAAGATAAATTAACATGAGGACTCCTGAATTTCGGCAGATTAATGTATACAAAGATAGTCAAGCAGATATGTGAGCTCTCAGGAGCCCTAAGATAGTCTCTAGGCTAGTGGGGAAATAAGCTTAGATAGCAGAGAAACTATATTTCACAGATAATAAATCAGTTGAGACTTTAGCATATACTAACGTTGAAGACATTATTACAAGAACCAGAACAGGCACCACAGAAGTCCTAATAAACCAACGGGACAGAGTAAAACCACATTAGGCTTTCACGGTCATCGTCTAACTTTGAACTGTTTGTTCGGGCTGTTGTCGTCTGAGATTAGTTCTCGACGTTTCGCCAACACTAGGGGTTGGCATCTTCTAGAGATGTTACTGCTTCTGTATACTACGATCGGAGTATACCGAATACCATGCATATGTGAGAACCACAAAAAGACGTACAAACACAAGGGTAAACGAACATAAAAGTCATTGTCGTTTAGGACATATCGACAAATCTGCCGTTGCCGAACACGCTTTGGGAAGCGGAGAACATCGGATACTGTTTGAAGAAACGCAGATGCTGGATAAAACATCACAGTACTACTCAAGGTTATATCGGGAAGCGGTGGAAATATATAAGCATCCAAATAATTTTAATCGGATAGAAGAAGGAGTAAGAATTAACAAAACATGGATACCGATATTAAAATCCACAAACACCTTTCCAGCAAATTACGAAAAAAAAAGCTACAAACGACGACACCCCCCCTCAAACCGAAACCAGTGGAAGTGAGGCGAGTAGAAAATATAAATATGACCTCCGTAGTACAACGCGGCGTCAGTTTCAGCTTCCAAGCGAAGCAGTACCATCTTCAGAAGACGCCAACCTCTAGTGTTGGCGAAACGTCGAGAACTAATTTCAGAAGACAACGGCATAACATTTCAACAAGTTAGAGTAAAACCAAGTTTGTGCTGACTAGCACACACGAGAGTTGGGTATATATTGGGATCAAAACTTCGAAGCTGTGAGAGAATTTATTTTTCTCAACAAACTGGTCGATATAAACAAGAACAGAGGGAATAAAAATACTCATACTCGCAGCCGGGTGCTACTATGGCTTATTAAAATATCCAACTAATAATCGTTTATATCAAACAACAACATTAAAACTGTACAGAACGTTCATAGTCTTGGTACTCACATTTAGATAAGAAACATGGACCTAAATCAAATCCGATAAATCCTCCCTATCTATCTTCGAAAGGAAGATAATGAGCAAACTCTTTGGTATTTTTGTGAAGTCCGAACATGGGGGAGCAGAACTTTGAACTACAGAACATAAACAAACACAAAAGATCGGTGAAAAGCCATTATTACTACAATTAATTCGTTGAAACAAGAATCATATATAATAAAAAGAGTCACAAACTCGTAATCGATTTGTATCCGAAAACG
The DNA here is from genome assembly GCF_040954645.1 of Diabrotica undecimpunctata. Classification (NCBI taxonomy): domain Eukaryota; kingdom Metazoa; phylum Arthropoda; class Insecta; order Coleoptera; family Chrysomelidae; genus Diabrotica; species Diabrotica undecimpunctata. The sequence goes on along the minus strand of NC_092809.1, from coordinate 75,585,094 downwards.
AGACAGACCAAAGGTCAGGTAAAAAAAGATGGCTCAAGATGCTAATAAGATCGATGCTCTTAACTGGAAAAACCAAACAGTATGGAGAGGAGAAATGAGGGGTCGAGGTCCTGTAACGGTTGTATACTTTTTCCATTGTCAATTTGCCAAGCGTCGGCTTTTGAGGTTCTTTGATGTCGATGCCGACCATTGGCGTGGAAATTAAGAAAAGGGATCAGTTATCAAACGCATATTTCAAGAAAAATCATATAATTTTTATTAATTTTTACATAATTATATTCAGGAAAATTTCTCAATTTTTGGGCAGAAATTGTTTAAACAATTTTTTAAACAAATTCAAAATATCACCTTTTGTGCTCCAAAAAATATTTTTTAGGTTTTTGGGTGACTCTAAATAAGATCTATGTCATTTTTCTCAAAAGTTAATAGTTTTGGAGATATAAGCGATTTAAAATCCGAAAAATGCGATACCTAATATGCATTTTCGAGGCTTGAAAAATATGTAAATGAGTATTTTTGAGATTCAAGAGTATCTAAACTAAAGTATCAACATTGATTTTGGTGAGAAATCGGAGCAATATTTTCCGTAGCAGAAAAAGGTGATCTTTTGAATTTGAATTGTTTCCGGCAAAAATGTCCGGCACCCTTCAACCTTCGATTTGTTTAAACGGGGCATTTTTGAATAGGACTCTTCAAAGGACAGAATCAGTTTTTTTTTCAAATGGGAGCGGGCTCACAACACCGAATAAATAACAAATTAATTCTTTCAAATTAAAGCTTGTTAATTTTAGTGATTTATAAGAATATTGGACTTATTATTTAGTTTTTACATAAACCATAATATTTTTTTACAATTATCTGTAAATAATGGCTCATTCTGTCAGAAAATTTTAAAACATTGTCTATCCAGCAATTAAGATAGTCAACTGAAATTTAATTTTTAAACACGGCCTACTGTTAATGCACAAACAGGGTGAATCTTCAATATTTTGCTTCGAGTTAGAGATATCTGAAAAAGTTATTTGGAAAAGATGTTCCAAATATTATTTTAACCCCACATAACAAAGTTTTATGTCAAAATTCGCACTTTTACTTTTTTCATTAATTGAAGAGCTTATTTCCAGTGTCTTAAATCCAAAATTTCGATTTTTTAAATTTTCTTTTTTTAAACTTTATAGATTTCTTCAAGTCTAGAATAAAGTTATATGTACCAAAACAACTTCTTATTTACCATTTAAAAGTGCATATGAAAATTGTAAAATTGTATAATTTGTATGTTAAATTTGTATGAAAATCTGTAATTTCATGGATTTCATTATATGGATGTAAGACACTTTGGAAATAAGCTCTTCAATTGTAGTCAGGATTCTAAAACGGACAGTTGGCTGTCCCGAGATGCATCTTTAGACAGCCAATTGTAGATTTAGGATCGAGATTACAAATAATACTGAAAAACTAAAATTGCGAATTTTGTCATGAAATTTGGTATGTGCGTTTACAATAAGTGGAACAACTTTTCCAAATAAGTTTTTCCGATTTCTCTAACGCGAAGCAAAATATCGAAAATTTACCCTGTTTGTGGATTCGCAGTAAGCCGCGTTTAAAATTTAAATTTCAGATGACTATCTTAAAAAAATGTGCACTAACAACATGTATGACTGTGCAAAATGTCAAATCTGTATGTATTTTAGTAGCTGATATATAGAGTTGTCTTCATCTTAAATGCGACACACTGTATAATAATGAATACTAGTGTTCAAGATGCATCGCGATAGCTGTAAAGAAATTAATTAGAAGGACTGAAAAGAATCGTCAGTGTGCCTGTAAAATTGTAAACTGTTCGCTGAATAACGTCTTTTGCAGCAGTGTCAATCCTACCCAATTTTTTATTTGGTCGCTTTCGTTTTAAGGAATGATCTGTAACTGTGCCTAATTTAATAATTGTATATATCGTCTTATACCCGATTTTTTTAATACATGAATTCTCGAAACAATTGCATTATCAGCCATCCCAATATTTTCTTTTTTCAAACACTCATACATATTTAAAACTATTCTTTGGGATTGTACGTGCAAATCTTTATTTTTTAATTCAGAGCTGTCATTAACATAATTGTCATTATTTATTGATAACACAGAAGTTGATGCATCTTAAAAAATGCCATCCTAGAAAAATATAATATTACTTATAACTTATATTACCTATACCTTATAAGCCTCCGCCTCTGCAATAGGAAATATTTTAGGGTATCGCATAGCAGACAACAGGTGTTCATTAGAATTTATTGGTTTGCGCTTCGCGCTGTTGCCATAATGCATGAGTTTAAAATTAGTGAATATAACCTTAATACCATTATTAATATATCTGCAATTTTTCATGTTTCCAGGTAAGGTATAAAATCAATGAAATTTGGAAAAAAATAATACAATTCTTGAAACCGTTTTTGAGAACTTGGATTCTTAAAAGTTGTCTGATTTCTTAAAAGTCGATCATTATATCTATAAAAGTATTACCGCTAAATTCACCAACAGGGCAACGTCGAACGTTCAAATTCTCTCCAGACTACAATGTTGCCAATATTCGAAAATTACTTAGAATATAAGTAATATATACAAAGTTCACGGTTGCTTTAATTCATTAGTGAAGAGTCCATGGAAATATTAGTACCTAGTTAATTAATTTATATATATATTTTTGAGAATAAGTTCATATTATTTTTTAAGAGTGTCGTTCGTTGACTAGCAATTGAATAATAACGAATAGAAAATAGAGAATATTTTTTAAATATAACCTTAGGAATTTTAGGAAATATGTCTGACAACCTTGATTTGAAAGGCGGTCTCTTTGATACCAGAATAAGACATGTTTATGTTGGAAAATTATTAGTGGATGTACTATATCACTAAAGAAGAGTGATAGTGATGAAAATAATACGAACATATTATTTTTTAACTGTCTCAACGTTAATCGGTAGTGCTAACTATTAAGTTGTTACTATCAAATAACGCTTTTTATTTAATTCGACGTTTTATCCAACTGAGCCTGACGGCATCGTTAGACAATTTCACACTGTCAAACAATATTCCCGACTTGTTATTAATGACTAGCAGTTTTGTATTTAATTATATTTCTAAGTAAAAAAATACTAAATCAAATGTATAAACATCTAAATAAAATATAACTTTCAAGTAAATGTTCACTTTTTATTAAATTGCTATAAATTAAATTATTTATTAAAATCTTAACTGTCTTTTCCTTGTTAAATTATTTATATACAAATACGAACAACTTGCATTATAAATTTGTTATACATATTTTTCTACCATTCCAATAATATCTTTCTATGGTAATATCTGTCCGTATACATTTTTACAATTATTGATATTATGTGGTATTTTCAATATGTTAGTTTTTTTAATGTCAGTTAAAAACCTATTTGTTACGTCCCTGATGCAACCAGTTATTCAGAAACCAATAATAGGAAACTGTATGCAGTTTACGATGTGGTATTATATTAGTTATTTCTGTATACCTAATTAAATTAGCACAATTTAGAATGGGTATAGATATTAATTGAATACGTTAACATGCCTAATTATGATCAATAACTTAACATCTTACCAACTGTCTGTGAAAAAAAAACGTACACTAAGAATTAATTAACTAACAGACTCAGTTTATAATAGTGAGGTTTTGTTTTTATCAACCAACCAGTTACTGAATCTTGAATCTTTAGTTGGACATGCGTGGTAATAACCTGCTGGGATTTATAATAACAAATCACGTTTATCAGTAGGTACTATTAAAGGAGCGCGTATATTTAATTTTTAAGTGGGTAAAAATACAAAAAAATATTGCAGTATTTTTTTGTGACAATTATTGTACTGGTTTGATCTATCAGGCCAGAATTTTATAATATTCTTTGTTATTTACTATTATTGTACACATTATGAGTATAATTTAAGATGTTGGAGCCAATCCGTCGTAGCCTTGTTTTTCAGTCATTGCTTTATCATAAACGCATCCAGGCTTCGTTGAAGGAGAATAAGTGGAATTGTCGAGAAAAATCGGTAGATCTCAATAAAACTCGTTAGATTTCTAAGATGAAACAAAAATTTCTATAAAACACTATCTTTATGGTCAAATTGGAAAAAACTCAAAACACAATTAAAACAAATTAAAATATTACCAGAAAGTAAATGTAAACATTAAGTTTTAAAATCGAATACATTAAATTTTTCGCTTTTGTGTAACCACTCTTTAAACTCGGGCAGCTGTTCCCATTCTTCTTTATATTTTTGAGTATTTGGGCTTTTTAATGTTTTTTTTGTGCATATGGTTCTCTATCCTATCACTATTAGAACTGGGCATTTTTTAACACATTTTACTTCTACAAATACTACTCTGTACTTTCCCCTAAGAAAGAACTTCTCAGAGTACAGAAAATTAACCAAATAAATTAACTTATTGGTGACAGAAAAATAGTAATAAGTTGTTTTGATACAAATTACAATGCTAGGGATAAAGGAACATTTGTATAATCTAAAAATTATTTGAAAAATCGGTAGGTTGTAGAAAAAATCGGTTATCGGTAGATTGATATTAAAATCGGTAGTTCTACCGATAAATCGGTAGCTCTGCATCACTGAACGAGTCAGTCATTTGGCCTTGAATACATACATGTGCTTCTGTTTCTATCGTTTGCGTTAATCTTATTAATTTTGCTGGCATGTCAAGTTCTTGCAATATATTAGGTAGTAGGTAGTTTTATTCTATATGTTGAATCATAGACTTGCTTAAAGTCTACACAAAAATTATAAACGTCTATTTCATATCTGTACGCTTTAGCTAATATTTGTGTGACTGTAAAGAGTTGGACGACGCCGACGGTATATTTATTTTGCGTAAACCTTAGACAAGAAAAGAGAGAGGACAGGTAACACTCATTTAATAAACATTCGAAAAGTGAAGCCAGTTTCGATGTGACCGCCATGTTTTGATGCCTCTACGTTATCCATTACTACCTCTCGCAGGGTTACCAAGTCTACTGATTTTTCATTAGATCTACTGATTTCAACTTCAATTTACTGATTGACTGAACATCGATCTACTAAAAAATATGCAATGATAAAATCATGTTCAAAAAGTGATCATTATGTCAGTGTTCAATTATAAATTTTGAAAAAATCTGATTATTGTATATATATTTATATATACTTATATAAATATATATATATATATATATATATATATATATATATATATATATATATATATATATATATATATTTATATATAAAAAATCTACTGAAGAAATAAAATATGACCTGGCAACCTTTCTGGTGCCGGTTTAGGCTTCAGTCGATTCCATACGCTTACGCGTCCCCTCTCTTTCCTTATCTAAGGGCTAAACCCTGTTTGATAGTCTCCGATAATTTTTCAGCCAGAGGTTTAAGTCGTCAATTACGAACGTTTGTGAGTATTTTGCGTTCCGAACAAAGAAGCCTATTATATGATCTTGTCTCCATCTTTTTGCTTGTCGTCTTTTGTTCTCAAATTCTTTTCTCTCTCTCTCTAGTTCTCCTGAGTATGTAGTTCTTGTGTACTTTCTCACTTGTTTGCATTCTTCATAGAACCATTTTTTTCTTTTCATTGTGTCTTTGTTCTTAGGACTGCTTTTGCCTTGTTCACTATAATGCTGTTTATGGTGTTTCACATTACTTTTAAATAAGGGTTCCTCTCTTACAATTAAATGTAGGTTCCGAAATGTAATGTAATGTTCCGTAAATGTAAGTCATTTACAGTTTTATATTAATATTTATGACAAAATGGTATAGCGCTTTATAAATGTAAATATGGTTCAGGAATAATAAGTAGGAGAAGTGCAGGTATTGCCGCCCACTTAAGCAATTTGTTGAATTAAACAAAAATTGTAGCTCTACTGTTTTTGTCACAAACAACAAACAAAATGTCAACTGTCAAAATACGGTCATGTTATCGACTTATAATTATTTAAGCCTAAAAGTGTTCATTTATTTTATTTTGTGGAGTATTACATTTATTTTCACAAAATTACACTCGATCGGAATTATCAGATCATTAAAAATAAATTTAATATACTGATCCTTGACGGATCCTACAAATTAAATGCAAATGTTTATTTTAAACGATCTTATTTTTTTTTATTTAGATAAGTAAAGTAAAATTATAATATAAAATATATTTCCAATCACTAAACTAATTTCCGAAAACATTTTTTATTTATTTATTTGCCTATTACAAAATATAATCTGTTATTTACGTCTATGTATATTTCCATAGACATATATGTAATACAAATAGTCTGATTACTACAATGCCGTCCCCCAGTGCGACAGAGAAAACTAACGCAAAGCAGTCCCTGCATCTCTTTCTAATGGACCGGGTTTATCGACAACGTGCCCTTCTCATTGTTCACTGAGGTCACGTAGTCGATAAACTTGGCAAATTAGAAAGAGACGCAGGTACTGCTTTGCGTCAGTTTTCTCTGTCGCACTGGAAGAACGTGACTTTATTGTAGTAATCAGACTATTTGTATTATATGTCTATGGTTATTTTCCAGAATTCCTAACTCCACATATTCTATAATTTATTAGTTTTATATTTGTACATTGTACATTATAGTAGATTATTTGGAATTAGATACCTACTAGCCCAGTCTGGTTAAAAAAAAGGTGGAAAAATGTTTCGCAGATATCTGAAGCTTTTAAGACATAGGTGGGGGATACTAGATGATAAATAGATGAAAAGATACTCCTAGTTTTACCTTGCGTTTTTTTAAGCAATAATTTATGGTCACAATTTGATTTTTTGTCTATAAATTTTTTCCCTTATATTTTAAATAAACAATATTTATGTCATTTTTTTATGTCAAGAATATCTTTATTTTCCCGTTTGTTTAATTAAAATTGATAAATAATTTACAGAGATATTTGCAAAAAAGCAGTTTTTATAGATAGCTGGTAAAAAAGCTCACATTAAAAAATAAAAAACCTTCTATGACCAATAGGAACGAAGTTAGTGACTATTTTTTAAAAAATCATATCGCCATTGTTTATAAACATTAAGAAGTAAAATTTGTACAAATTTTGAATGAAAATCTAAACTTTATATTGAAACTTATAGCTATAAAATTTATCTAATTTTTCGAAACAACGGTACTTTCGAAAGATCGACATAGGAAAGTGGAGAGGATATCTGTTTCAGCTCCGTTTTTTTTTCGGCATCGGAACTTCAAATTGCAACACGTCGGAAAAATTTACATTATCTCGGCTTCCTTTGCAGCTGCAAGCCTCTTTTTTTATTCTGGGGTAGCTCGTCGAAATATGAATAACTACATAGTTTTCACTGGCCGGAAAATATGGGAAAACTCCTGGGAAAAATTGAGTCCATTTTCACCCCCCATAAATCTCTGAAAATCCCGGAAAATCAACATACCTATGTTTTTTCATTTTATATCAATGATGTAATAATACTTATATATTTTATAAATTAAATTTCAGGTAATTTTTTACACATTATATTATTATATTCCTTATATTAATTATAATTGTTTGTATTTTTATAATTAACAATATTGATTTTTATTCTATTTTTCTTACAAATATGATATACAATAATAATCTAATCTGCCTTACTGCTTTGATAAAATAAGTCGATTTTTTCATCACTTGCCTTATTAAATTTTGCAATGTTTATTGAACTTTACTTTTTTTATTTTCTTTACATACATTGGTTTAAAAGTTAAAATTTGGTTCATTTATTCGACTTCACTGTCAGGTCTGAACCTTTTTGTTGTAGGTTTTTTGTCTTCACTTATTAAGTCAGTCTTTCCATACATTAACATATTAATGGACGATCTTAATGCCAAGGTGGGTCAAGGTAAGGTAGGAGAACAAGTAGGAAAATATGGGCTTGGAAACAGAAATGACAGAGGAGATCGATTGATTCAATTTTGCCAAAGTGAAGACTTCGTAATAACAAATACCTTTTTACCTCCTCGACGGTTATATACATGGACATCTCCACAACATACCAAAGAAAAAATAGTGAGAAATCAAATAGACTACATAGCAAGGAGGTATCATAATGCTGTTAAATGTACTAAGACGTACCCATGAGCTGATATAGGCTCAGATCATAACCCGGTAGTTACTGTGATAGAGGCGAGACCAAAAAAGATTAAAAGACCACACAGAAAGGCACTAGATTTAAATAAACTTAGAAACAAAAATATACGACAAGAAACAGGAGAAGAAATAAATGAAAACCTCCGTTCAGTGTAGCAACAAATTAACGATACAAACAACGTTAACCAAAAATTAAAGTACATAAATACAGCTATACAAACAGCAGGAAAGAAACATCTTACAAAAACAACAACAAAGAATAAGGGGTGGATGACACAAGATATACTAGACTTGATGGAACAAAGAAGAAAGATGAAGAATTACCCAGACAAATACAAAGAAATAAATAAACACATAAAAAAGAGAATAAAAGAAGCCAAAGAGGAGTGGATTAAAGAACAATGTGAAGAAATGGAAACCTATGAGAAAAAGTACGATGCGTTCAATATGCACAAAAAAGTAAAAGAGATAACAGGAAGCATAAAGACATGCCAAATAGGTAAACTTAAAGACAAAGATGGAAATCTTATTGTAGATCTAGAGAATAAAATAAAAAGATGGACAGAATACCTGAATGAATTATTTGAGGACGATAGAAACAACTTAACTCAGATAATCGATGCAACTGGGCCAGACATATTGAAAGAAGAAGTAGAATACGCAATAAGAAACGCTAAAAATGGAAAATCAAATGGACCTGATGAATGCAAATTTCTACAGAAGTGTTGAAGCTTTTGAATGATAAATCCGTAACCATAATATTAAATTTTGCAGCGAGGAGCTAAAACAGTTTCCCTTCCACTTTCCTATGTCGATCTTTCGAAAGTAACTTCGTTTCGAAAGGTTTTAAGTTTCGAAAACTTGGTTGAATTGTATAGCTATAAAATTCAATATAAAGTTTAGATTTTTATTCAAAATTTGTGCAAATTTTACTTCATGTTTATAAACGATAGAGATATAATTAACAAAAAAATTGTCGCTAACTTCGTTCCTATTGTTCATAGAAGGTTTATTTTTTTTGTTAAATGTGAGTTTTTTTACCAGCTATCTAATGGTTGTACGTACAAGTCTGTAGCTTGAAAAATATAGAATTTATTACAATTGTTTATAAGTAAAAAACATACCCCTTTTTCAAACGTTTATTTTGTAAATAATTTCGATGAAAACTCAATATTCATTTAACTTCTGAGATAGTATAAGTCTTAAAGAATCCTATGAAATTTGTTAAATGTGTCTAGCATCATTCATAGGGCAAGTTCAATGGTTTAAATAATTAGTCCCAGGGATAAACAAATTGAATAACTTTTAAACTATTTGACCTATCGGGGGGAAATTTCGCACAAATTTAAAGGACGGTAATTCCTCAATGTTGAAATGTATTAATAACATTTTATTTTGTTAATAAAAAAATTAATTAAATTTAAAAATTAGTGCAAAAAAACTGCAAATATCTCCGTAAATTATTTATCAATTTTAATTGAAAAAAAAAAAACGGGAAAATAAAGATATTCTTGATATAAAAAAATGGTATGAATATTGTTTATTTAAATTATAAGGGAAAAAACTTATAGATAAAAAATCAAATTCTGACCATAAATTATTGTTTAAAAAAAACGCAAGGTAAAAATTGGAGTATCTTTTTATCTATTTGTCATCTAGTAACCCCCACCTATGTCTTAAAAGCTTCAGATATCTGCGAAACATTTTGCCGTGAAATCGATGATTTTTGTATAACCAGACTGGGCTAGTAGGTATCTACTTCCAAATAATCTACTATAATGTACAATGTACAAATATAAAACTAATAAATTATAGAATATGTGGAGTTAGGAATTCTGGAAAATAACCATAGACATATAATACAAATAGTCTGATTACTACAATGTAACTAACGTATGAAAATCCAGTGGCGTACACTCACTTTTATGTCAACCTTAATTATATTATATTGTTTAAATATTATTGTTCAAAATAGGCCACAATATATATGTTGTAACAGCCACTCCGCTCCGTGGCTAAATACCACCGAAGTTACCATGACAGTGTCCACCGAGAGTGAACGGTGACAAGAGACAGATATATATGTTTTGTTGTTGTAAGATGTAGGTTAAATTGTAATACATGGTTTTCCTTTTAATAAAATCGTGTAAATCAATATTCACAGTCATTACCTAACTATTTTAACTAATACCCACATCACAACTGGCACCCAACTTGGGCAAAATAGTTTAAAGTGTAGTTCGTACTGTGAAAATCGTAAAGTTTCATTGTGAACAGAAAAAAGTGTTTTTGCTCCCGCCATTGTAAGGTGATTAGTGGACATTTTCACTTAGTTTAGTGCTTCACAACAATAAATCTACTGTGTATGTGACTGCTGTGGAAACTCCGCACAGACCATCCAAAAACATCCTGTGGGAATATCAATCTTCCACTACAGACCATTCAAAACATCCTGTGGGAATATCAATCTTCCACTAGGCCATTCAGAAACATCCTGTGGGAATATCAAGCTTCCATTCAAGGGTATTTACAAGAAATAAGCAACAGAAACTGTAAGCCTTTAATTTTTATTACTATTTTTGTGTTAAACTTGCAATCACGGCAACAAACGATAAACACAGTTATTCGCTTAGGTCGACGACGGTTTTTAGTTCAAGCGAATCAACATCAGCAGAAATGTCTTCGGTAAATTTAACAAGCGAACAGTTTCAAGCCTTATTAAATACAATAGCAAGGCCTATTTCGGACTCAGGTAGTTTAGCAAAATGCGCTTCTCGCTTCGATGGATCAAAGGGGGCTGATGTAAAAGCTTTTATAGATGCGGTCGAGATCTATAAAGAGTGCACCCACGTATCTGACGCGAACGCATTAAAGGGTATACCCATGCTGCTAGACGGTTTCGCCGCCACGTGGTTTCAAGGTGTTAAAAATACGGTAAACACGTGGGCCAGCGCCATTAATTTATTACGATCAACTTTTGGACCTCAAAAACCAGCCTACAGAGTATATCGGGAACTGTTTTCGACGGAACAAGATGCTAAAACTCCGTGTGACATTTTTGTATGCAAAGCGCGCGCGATAATAGCTCAGTTACCGGCAGATACATTAACCGAAGCCACTCAATTAGATATGGTATACGGTTTGTTGCATAGGAGAATACGTGAAAAAGTAGCACGTGATAAGATCAATACATTTAGCGAACTCTTAAAAGAAGCGAGGCAAACTGAAGAATCGTATGAAAATCCGGAAATAAACATTAAAAACGAAAACGAATCAAAACGGGTACGGTGTAGCTTTTGCAAAAATCCAGGTCACGTGAAGGATGAATGTCGAAAATTGGCCGCAGCCAGAACCAGGGAAGCAGATTCTCGAAAATCTTCGGTTGAGCCCAAACCTAATCCTCCTCTAGTAACTTCTCGTACTAGCCCTAAACCAACCTTTTCCACTTCGAATCAGATTTCGTGTTATGGATGTAAGACTCCTGGATTCATTAAGAGTAATTGTCCAAAATGCAAATCATCCAGTAAATCCTCAGCAGTATCTGAATTTATGCTTGCTGAAACAGTTAATGTCGACCAACATTTTGCTACAAACCTATCAACTAAACCCATTGTTCAGGTCACTATTGAAGGTCATGTAGGTCATTGTTATCTTGATTCGGGAGCACAGTGCAGTATTGCTGGCTCTCAGCTAAGAGATATCCTCTTGAAGGATGAGGTACCCTTTTCCACAAAAAGTGTAGACATGACCCTAGCGGATGGTAGGACTACTTCTACTACTGTTTTGGTCTTTGATTTAGTTGTTATCTTACAAAACCGCTCTCATAGCATTTCCTTAATTTCTGTGCCCACACACACAAATAGTCGTACCTTACTGGGGGCAGACTTCTTAAGAAAAGCTAACATCATTCTAGACATTCCTAATGACTCATGGTTTTATGGTGATGTCCCTAATATCCCCTACTCATTTGCTCCAGATCCAGCTCAGGTCAGCTCTCCTTGCCAGGTCAATAGCGTTACTCTTGCTCATTTAGAACTACGAGTAGATGAAGGAATTTCTCTATCCTTAGAAGAAAGATCCAATCTTAACAACATTGTTAAGGAAAATTCTGATTTATTCGTATATAATATAGACCCTACTCCATATGCTGAACACTTCATTGTATTGGTTGATGATGTACCAATATCTGTTCCACCTTACCCTATGTCAGAGCCCAAAAGGCAATTACTGCGTCAGGAGTTAGATAAACTTTTGGCTCAAGGCATAATCGAAGAGTGTGAGTCCCCATATGCTTCACCCGTGGTACTTGTGCCTAAGAGAGATGGAGGTATCAGATTAACAGTAGACTATCGACGCTTAAACGCAATAACACGTGCAGATAAGTACCCTCTGCCACGTATTGAAGATATTTTGCATGCAGCAAAGGAAACCCGATTTATGACTACCCTCGACTTAAAATATGGTTATCATCAAATCTCTGTACGAACAGCTGATCGTGACAAAACAGCCTTCGTGTGTCCATTTGGCACCTTTCGTTACACACGCATGCCCTTTGGTATGTGTAACAGTCCCGCTAGTTTCCAAAGGATGATTGATAAATTTCGTGCTGGTCTTCAAAATCTGAATATCCTAGCTTATTTAGATGATCTGATAATATTATCCCCATCCTTCTCTGATCACATAGACGATTTGAAACAAGTATTCAACCGGATGCGCCTATTTAAATTATGTCTAAATAGAGCGAAATGTTCATTCGCCTGTGAGGAAGTCCTATATCTCGGACACATCCTTTCACCTTTGGGTATCCGGCCAAGTGAAAATAAAGTATCTGCCATATTAAACATGACACCACCCCTAAATGTTACTCAACTGCTAAAATTCCTGCAAACATGCTCATGGTTCCGTAGATTCATCGAAAATTTCTCCCATGTTGCTAAACCTTTGTCGAATTTAACCAAGAAAAATGTGAAATGGACTTGGGGAGCAGAACAACAAGAGGCCTTTGAATGTCTGAAACAATTATTGTGTTCCGCCCCAATCCTACGACAAGCTGACTGCAATTTACCTTATATACTTCGTACAGATGCTAGCAATTATGCTTTGGGGGCATGTCTTCTCCAGGGGGAGAAAGAGAACGAACGACCTGTAGAGTATGCTTCGAGACTTCTGACTCCTGCTGAACAAAACTATAGCACTACAGAACGAGAAGCTCTCGCTGTGGTTTGGGCAGTGAAGAAATTTCGAGGATACTTAGAAGGCGCTACTACAATAGTGCAAAGTGATCACCAAGCCTTAAAATGGCTAATGACCTTAAAGTCCCCTACTGGACGGTTAGCTCGATGGGCTTTAGAGCTCATGCCATATGACCTAAAAATAGAATATATCACAGGAAGAAAAAATGTAATCGCAGATACTCTATCACATCCTCCCATGACAGAAGTTCCCATCATAGCTGAAGTTCATCTAGTAAGAGTAGATTTTCCAACTCTTAGTGTTGCTGATGTTCGAGAAGAGCAGCTTAATGATCCAGATGTTGCCAAGATTATTAGATGTTTAGAAGATCCCTCTTCTGACACAAGCGTAGATTTCAAGAGGTGGGCAGAAAGAGGATATATCATGAACAATGGGATATTATACCGTTATACTCCTGAAGTAGATGAAGAAGAGCCCCAATTGGTAGCGGCTAGTACACGTATTCCTCACATACTGCATGAGTACCATGATTCCGCTACTGCTGGTCATTATGGAGTGGAGAAGACATATCAAAGAATAATAAAACGCTACTATTGGCCTGGAATGAAGAAAATTATCTCTGACCATGTAAGTAAATGTCTTGAGTGCCAACGCTATAAAGTCTCTAACCTCAAACCCGCTGGTCTCCTACAAACCCCTGTTCAGTCCCAGAGGTTTGAAGTGCTATCTATTGATTTATTTGGGCCTTTGCCCCTCTCTCCTCAAGGTTATACATGGATTCTGGTAGTGGAAGACACTGCTAGTCGTTGGGTAGAATTATTCCCGTTAGAATCTGCTACTGCCGCTGCCTGCGCCAAGTGTTTCATAGACAACATAATCTTACGATACGGAATCCCTCGTCGAGTCGTCAGTGACAACGGTACTCAGTTCGTGAGTGCGGTAATGCAACAAGTGGCGCATTGTTTTGGGTACCAACAGAACCTTATACCTGTATACCATCCGGAAGCTAACCCCGTCGAACGAAAAAATAGAGACATTAAAACTCAGTTAGCTATTCTAACAAATAATGACCATTCGTCTTGGTCTGAAAAGTTACCCGCTATACGGTTCGCGATGAACACTGTGAAGTGCGACTCAACCGGTTTCACTCCTGCGTACCTCACGTTCGGTTGCGAGTTACGAACTCCTGATGATGCAAATCGTGATTTTCGAAGCATCATAGCCAAGGACAACTTCGTGCCACAAATCACGCCCTATCTAATAACTTTGAGTAAAGCTCTTAGTGAAGCCCGCGAGACACATGAACAATCCCAAGATAGACGTAAGAAGTATAAAGACTGCCACCGCCGCTCGGTTTCGTTCGAAGTAGGTGATATTGTGCTAGTCGATTCGCATACACTAAGTGACGCGTCTAAGTCCATAACTTCGAAGTTCGCGCTGCGTCGTGACGGACCCTACAAGGTGACCAAAATGCTGTCCCCTACAACCTATGAAGTTTCACACATCGACACTCCGGATGTTCCTGCTGGAAAATATCATGTCTCAGCCTTGACGCCTTTCCATGCCGATCCAGAAGATCCGTGCCCTGCTCCAGTTCAACCTCTCCGTAGAAGAGGTCGTCCAGTGAAATCCTCAGAAGCCGACCCTCCTGCTCCACTGGTCTCCTGCCCAGTCTTTGACCCTTGGGTTAGACGATGGCGAAATGGGCCCCCCTGTTGGAGATGACCTTGCTCAAATTGAAGCTGAACCTGAACCTGACCCTATTGCCAGACGTAGACAACCCCGACCAAAACGTTGTCATTGCTGTCCTGTAGAGCTCTATTCCTGCTTAGACTCTGTTGCCCCACCCGTGAGTCGCCAGGGTGGTGCAAAGGGGGAGGATGTAACAGCCACTCCGCTCCGTGGCTGAATACCACCGAAGTTACCATGACAGTGTCCACCGAGAGTGAACGGTGACAAGAGACAGATATATATGTTTTGTTGTTGTAAGATGTAGGTTAAATTGTAATACATGGTTTTCCTTTTAATAAAATCGTGTAAATCAATATTCACAGTCATTACCTAAATATTTTAACTAATACCCACATCACAATGTATATATATATATATATATATATATATATATATATATATATAAATATATATATATATATATATATATATATATATCTGCAGGTTTTTACTGAAGTTTCCATCTCTATATCCAAAGACCGTTTTCAAAGATATAAATTATAGTTATATTTATTTTATTTGTTTATTATTAATTATTATATATTTATATTATAATCTTATATTATTTATTTTCTTTTTTTTAACTTTAGAAACGGTCTCTGGAATACAGATCGAAACGTCAGTAAAATAAGCATGTAAATAGATGTATTGTGGCTTATTTCCAACATTCTCCCTAAAAATACGGAATGCCACAAGCAAAAAGCTACAGAAAAATAAATATTACTATAATTTGTATATTTAAAAACGATCTCTTTATATAGAGATAGAGAGATAGAGATAGAGATCAGTAAATTAAACATTTCATTAAATATATTGTTACTTATTCCCAACATTATTTCTAAATATACAGAACGGCAAGCAAAAAGCCATAGAAAAATAAATATTACTATCACTTGTATATTTGAAAACGATCTCTTTATATCGAGATCGAAACACCAGTAAATTAAACCTATAAATAAATATTTTGTGGCTTATTCCCTACAGTCTCCTAAAAATACAGAATGCGACAAACAAAAAGCTATAAAAAACAAGTAATTTTGCAGAAAGCTTACTGATGCCATCCGTCTGTCGCGGAAGTTACGCTAAAACGTCTTTTGACGTGACCCGTCCCTACAGCTACCGCTGTAAAACTTCGACATGAGTGTCAAGTTCCCACATATGATGTTCTTCTTTAATTATGTGGCCTATACATTTAGCCCATTTCTCTGGATTTACATGGAGGATTGCTTGAATTAAAAGTTCCTTAACTTCGTTTAATTTGAACGTTTTGTTATTGCCTGCTACTTCTTCTTTCACTTGCGCCCAGATAAGTTCAATGGGATTAAGTTCGCAATGATAAGGTGGTAGACGCAGAACTTTGACACCATAATCTTTTGCAGTTTCATCCACAGCATATTTAAGATATTCACTTTTCCTTAACCGTGCAATGTCAAGTAGCTGAATTTTGAGCATTGATTCTTCGTATACAATCCCCTTTTCTGTAAGCCATTCTTGAATTCTCCCTTTCCGCCATGCCGTCGTCGGTAATTGTTCTAGTCTGCGGCTATGATATGGCTCATTGTCCATAACAACCACAGACCCAGATTCCAATTTTGGTAAGATTCTCTTAAACCAGCGCACAAATACTTCGGAAGTCATTTCTTCATGATAATCACCTGTTTTTGTCGACTCAAATTGAAGCAAACCATCATCAAGGAACCCTGTATCACTTCCTATATGGGTGATGATTAAACGCCGTCCCTTTCCTGGTGGAGCTTTTAATCCTGTAGACCAGCCTTCTATAAATGCTTCGCGTTTACTTTTGACATTTAAATCTTGCCAAACTTTTCCAACTGTATGACCTTCGTTAATCCAGGTTTCATCCAAACAATATATTTTGCGTCTAGTGCTGCGAATTTTTCGTATGTCTTCTAAATATTTTCTTCTCCACAGAATAATTTCATTTTTTTCTAATAGCATACTTTTTCTGTTGCGTTTTACATATCGAAAGTTCATTTCGCGCATGGTCCTGATTAAGACTCTACGAGATATCTTGGGTAATGAGTCATCGTTTTCGAGCTCTTGAGAAATTTTTTTCAGTGTTGGAATTTCACTCATACAATAAAATGAATGAATTTTTCGACGTATAATATTCCTTGTCTCGTCATCCAAAACAATGCTTTTCCTACCTCTAGTTTTACCTTTTTGTATTTTTAATGTATTTTTGTATTTTGATTTAATTTGATGTATTTTTAAGTACACGATAAATACAGCTAACGGATACTTTTGTTAAACTGCTACAAATGTCGATCGCTTGGCTAACATTTATTGCCATTTTTCTGCCGACAATTCCTTCATAAACGTTTCGTATTATTACCTTCTCTTCGGACGTTAACATTTTCCGTCTATTTTGCGGCTTTTCATTTTTGGAATCAACATCAGAATTTTGCTGTCTTCTCTTGGAACAACTCGGTTTTTCGTCCATTGTATTTCAATAATTACAGAATATAACTAAAAATTTACTATAAAACGACAAACTATAACACTCTTATTATCAATAACACGTTTTATCAATACTACAATACAGTATTGATAAAACAGTATTGACAACAATAAGTTTACAAACTTATCACATAAAATATACTCACAAAATGCAACACATGCACTACCCATAGAAACGCCAATGTTATAACACTCTTATTATCAATAACACGTTTTATCAATACTACAATACAGTATTGATAAAACAGTATTGACAACAATAAGTTTACAAACTTATCACATAAAATATACTCACAAAATGCAACACATGCACTACCCATAGAAACGCCAATGTAAATGAACCATCGGTTATGTCTTGATGGGCATTTCTTTGGCGAAAAAATAATAAAAACTAGTTTTACAGCTATGTCTGGGTCGGAATTCTAAATCGGAGTTTCCTCGCTAATTTCAACGTTGCCAAACGATTGAAAAATAATGTTTTAAAATATCGATTTTTATTTTATAAATTTAAATATGTAACGAAACGGAACATATAAATAAAATTTATTTCATTAAAATTTTGTGCTTAATTTTTACTATTGAAAAAATCGTGTTTTTTGGTATTTTTATGACGCTAATAATCGCTGCGTGGAAGAATACAGGTTTTGTATGACCATAATTACTACTTGTGAACAAGAATTGGCTACACTGTACGACAACTTCTGGTCAAGTCTACTATAGAGAAGCACAAATAAATATACTACTTTATATATTCTGTAATTTCTTATGAGGAAACGCAAATTGCAATTGAGAAAACCGGTAGTTTTCGAGGGCCGCTGTGTACATTTAAATTTGAGGATATTCGGCGTTAAAACTATGAAATCACTCTTCTAAATTGAGGATTTCTACTTATAGAGTTTCTTAAGTTACTTCAATAGTTATAATTAAATTCAAATAAACTAGCAAGAAATCCTACATATTAATATTTTGTCTGATAAAAAGCATATTTCATCACCATCGTCGTCGTTCAATCCCTGCGGATTACACTTTCACATATTGTTCTATTCTGAGATGTATTAGTTCTCTTTCTCTCTATTTTGGTTACACTTCATTGTGTGTCCGGATGGATTTCGTTATATGTCTTCATCACTTCCTATTTCTGCATTATTGTTTTCATTGTTTTATTTCATAATTTTTACGTCTCCCTTGGCTTCTTAGTTGAATTGGGGTGTACCTCGTAACTTTTTTTATCATCTCGTTTGCCGGTCTTCTGATGATGTGTATCTACTACCCATTTCAAGCATTGTGATTTAATTACTCTCACTATATTCTCGTTTGCTAAGTCTTCTTAAGTTTTCTTCTTTTTTTTTTCTCCACACTTTTTGTTTCAGAATTCACGTCATCCTGAATTATATGTATCCTTTAAAGTACGGATACACCAAGAACACTTCAAGAAGGCAATGGATCCTGCAGTATGGCCTAAGAACGCTTGTGTAAATAGTTTTTTATACCTACGGGGACAACCCCAAAATCAGGGGTGAGTTTTAATCCAAATTTAATGCTGTTAAATATTCAAAGCATAAATAGTGATAAAATTTGTGATGTTATTTTAGAACTTACTTCTCATAAGAGCATACATATTATCTGTTTAATGGAATTATGGGAATCAAATGATTCTATTGGGAAAGTCAACATTGAAGGTTTTATCCTAGCAAGTTGTTATTTGCGAAGTAACTCAATAAGAGGAGGAGGCGTAGGAATTTGGGTTCGAAAAGGTCTTAATTTTAATAACAAACTCAACTCTAGGATAAAGCAATATTGTATTGATAAACATTCTGAATTTTGTATTATTTTTTTCAAAGACCAGAAAAATAACTCATATGTTATATTAAATTGTTACAGATCACTATCTGGTGATTTAAGTATTTTTTTGAATAACCTCGAAGGTATTTTAAATTATTTATATAAACCAAATATACGTTTTGTAATATGTGGTGATTTTAATGTAGATACCAGAAATATGACTAACTACCATGTTAATCTACTTAATGTTTTACTGAATTTTAATATTAATTTTAATCTTGTTAATTGGCCAACTAGGGTCACGGATACCAGCGTTACAACATTAGATAATGTATTTGTAAATTTCTCGAACTCCGGTTTGTCATGTGTACTTGACAACACTGTATCAGATCACAGAAAAGTTTTGGTGGAACTTGACTTTGAAACGGAATTTTCATAAAATCCACAAGGAAACTAAGTTCCTGTAGCTGGCTGTATACCATGTATCACAAAAATTTTTGTTAAAATCCTTTATAAAAGGTATATAAATTAAAAAACCCAATCGGTCTATGTCATGAAGACAAAACGTTTTCGGAAACCATGTTCCATCATCAGTGTCTAGGTGTACATGTTTTGAGCCACTAAATATCTGGGTAAAAACCCGTTAAAAGTTGTAGGTTCCAATTAAGTTTACATTATTTAGTCTTATATATTAGGACGTTAAAGTTACCAGTGGATTAGATAACATGTCAACGTACGACTCCACATGAAGTTGCTGGTCCTGAGACAAACTGATTCTGTTGCTATCATCAAGTCCTCGTCATCCTGTTGCTATCATCATTCTGTTGCTATCACTGATAGCAATCAGTTGATATCATCAAGTCCTCGTAGACACTTTGTCTCAAAACCAGCAACTTTATGTGGAGTCGTACGTTGCCATGTTATCTAATCCACTGGTAACTTTAACATCCTAATATATAAGACTAAATAATGTAAACTAAATTCTAACCTACAACTTTTAAAGGGTTTTTACCCAGATATTTAGTGTCTCAAAACATGTACACCTAGGCACTGATGATGGAACATGGTTTCCGAAAACGTTTTGTCTTCAAGACATAGCCCGATTGGGTATTTTAATTTATATACCTTGGAATTGTCATACTTTATACAAAAAAGACAATTTAGTGAGTCATGTCATTTCTAAACAAAAGACAACAATATGTGAGCCTGCAGATGAGGATAGAGGATTGTGTGACCAGTTGTAGATCTAGTCTTGTTACTACAAACATGGGTGTTCCCCAAAGATCTATAATAGGACCAATTCTCTTTGTAGTCTACATTAACGACATCGTACAAGTGCGATGAGATATTAAAGTTGGGATTTAGGAAATGTGGTGTCGCTCCTTGCGATGTAACATCGCTCTTGGAGCGGTTAGAAACAACTAAGCAATCTAATGTGATAACTGATAGTGATACAACAAATAATAATAAATCAAGTACGTCGGATATCGAAAACACTTTTATTCGGTATTTAGAAGATAAAAGACAGGAAGTCACACAGTTTAAGATACGTGGGAAGAAAAATAAAATAACTGTTACAGCAGGACAACGCATTGCCCATTCTGAAATTAGTTTAAAAGATCTAACTGAAGCATTTACTTTCACACCTCATCAATCCATTGAGTCAGAAATTGTAGTTGATTTAAAGAAGAACATTGCTTTGGACGACCACTTTCTACTAGACAGGGATTCATCAGATGATAAAATAAATGGAGATGGAAGCTGCAAGAGATGGAAGAAGAAAGTGAATTTAGTGAAAAACTCGCCTTAGGTTCTCTTTTAACAAATATTACTGGAGCCGTTCTGATGAGGCCTATTAGGCCGAAATACGTATACGCGGATGCGCAAGCGCCCTGTACGTGAAATCAAATCTTAACTGTCTTTTCCTTTTTATTACTGAAAAAGTTAAAAACTCTGAATTAAATGATGTTAAAAAAATATTGGTAAGTACGTTTTATTTTTCTGTGAAATTCGTGTTTACCCTGTAGTGATAACAGCAATAGAAAATGATAAATCGATGATCAATGCCATGGCCAAATCGACAAAGTTTTGGAAATGGTCAGAAAGACGCGATGAAATATGGTATTCGTGGGGCAATGTAAATGGCGCCATAAACTCTCCCAAGAAAATTTCCAGACGAGCATTGTACATTGTTCCAGACTGCGACAAATTGTGGTGGGATTCTTTTCAAATTTGTATTTTTACTATTGTCAATATAATAAAGTTTGTTCATTTAAAATGTAGCAATATTCTTTACTTTTATGCTTCTTTCATAAATGTAGGTAGGTTTGAATTCAAAAAACTGGGCCGACGAACATTTTTTGCATTTAATTGGTGCAAAGTTTAAAATCCTACAAGATTACTATACACCAGCAAGCATTTCGTAGCCAAATATTAAAATATCGAGTGGTGTAAAGTATCACTTTTCTGGGGTCTACTTTGCACCACTAATAAAACTAGGTTGTTCTCTTAATTATGCAATATACCTAAAAAAATAGCTATAATAAGAGCTATAATAAGAACATGTTCAATAGATATTTATAATAAAAGTTTCAGATCTTCTTTCGAGTGACGTTATATCTACTTTAAGAAAACAAAACTAAAACAAAATGGTGTAAAGTAACTCCGTTTTGTGGTATATTAAAATCTGTGAGGCCGATTCTGTTTAAAAGGAAAACGTAGATATCATTTATTATGTCTCTATTGACATTACCGTACCCATCAGTTGGACAACAAAAATATTGGAATTCTATTCGATTCGTGTTGCAGGTGAGTTAGAATTATAATTTTTGCTTTATTTTAAATATACATATGATTTAATATAATAAAACTAGTTATATCCGTATGATTCAGAGTTTTGTATTTACAATTACGTAGTTACCACTAAAAAAAGCATTAGTTACCACATGGTGTATATTTATGGTTTCCAGAAGTATATTGAACAGTTAAACAGTAAATTATAGAAAAAAAATGTATCTATTAATAGCTAAATAATGCAGAGTAGGATTTATATTTTTACACTGTTTGTAAAAATTATACCAACTTTTCTTTACGTTTACTAATAATATGTAAGAGTTTAAAAAAGCAAAATTGTTGTGTCACTATTTTGACATTAGCATTAATGTATGCTTTAATAAAGCAATTTAAAAATCAGTAGCATTTGTGAGACCCCAATTTATTTGTAGTTCCTATACAAATTGTTAGTATATTATCAACGAATATACACGCATATTCGATGATATTAATATATAAAATAAAAATTTTTGTTAAAATCCTTTATAAAAGGTATATAAATTAAAAACCCAAACGGGCTATGTCATGAAGGCAAAACGTTTTCGGAATCCATATTCCATCATCAGTGTCTAGGTGTACATGTTTTGAGTCACTAAATTTATGGGTAAAAACCCGTTAAAAGTTATTGATTAAAATTTGGTTTACATTATTTAGTCTTATATATTATAATGTTAAAGTTACCAGTAGATTTGATAACATGGCAACTGGCATGGCAATTATAGTTGCTATAATCAAGTCCTCAGGACCAGCAACTTCATGTGGAGTCGTACGTTGCCATGTTATCAAATCCCCTGGTAATTTTAACATCCTAATATATAAGACTAAATAATGTAAACCAAATTGTAACCAATAACTTTTAACGGGTTTTTACCCATAAATAGAATATGAATTCCGAAAACGTTTTGTCTTCATGACATAGCCCGTTTGGGTTTTTAAATTATATACCTTTTATAAAGGATTTTAACAAAATTTTTTGTGATACATGGTATACAGCCAGCTACAGGAACTAGTTTCCTTGTGAATATATAAAATGTTTAACTATATTTTACTTTTATATAATTACATTAAATTAATGTATTTCAGGACTGAATGTATTGTTCCTATATTTTAAATTTTCTCATATTTTCTACCGATAAATATTAACATCAGTTTTATTTCCCTCCGTCTATTTTCATTTCAATGCCCTATGGTCACCAATCACAGAGCAAACACTGTCAATAATTGTATAGTAGATACATGAGTTTTTAACTTCATTTACTTTAGATCATTTCTGTATAATTAATATCCATAATTAAGGTTTTTATATTGGCCATATTATGTGTTCTATTTGTTGTTCCTTACGTGTGTCTATTAGTTATTTCTGTTGATCACCAAATACTATTTCATAATGGTGATATTCCTTCGTTGACAACTTTCTTTAGCGAAGTTTAAAGACTAAACAGTGCCTCTGGGTTCCTTAGTACCATGAAAAATCCAAGCTGGCTAAGATCGTATACAAAGGGATAAAGTCAAAAAAAGCCTTTTGAAAACGTAGAGCAAGGAATTAATTTTGCTTAAGTTAAACCGTGTCGTTTTACCAGTATTGTATTCACATATGAGGGCGATGACCGGAAACTAAAATAAATACAAAAATGAAGACAGAATGAATTTTAAAGCACTATGCCAATACTCATTTATAGGTAAAATGGAATTTATAGACAAGTTTCCACTGAATAATTGACGACCTTGACCTTGAGGAAAAATATGAACCCGAATAAAAAAGATAAGATTAGTATTTTAAAGATAAATTAAACTTACGACCGAGTAAACTTTTTTTAGATATTGGGTAAGGCATTGAAATACATACATACCAACTCATACAGAGTGACCAACTTATGCGTAGGATACATTTCAAATAGTTCAAGTTCGTTCAAGTAGAACTTGACTTTTTAAAAGTTTTTTTTTTTAAATGGTTTGATGAATGTCTGTCTATCCTATCTTAAAATTTGTCCTGGTCCTCACTACATTTTTCGGTTAAACCTCGGAGTTGGTATAGAATAGACAGTTTGATGTAGGACAGATTGTAGCGCCTATAAGGCCTCCTCTACACGTCGACAGATCATCAGCAGACGTCATCTACGCATGCGTCCGTAGATGCGTGGACATGCCCCGAAGCCTCCCGCTCACGCTGAAACCCTTTGTTGCTACTGTGGCCAGATTTATTTTCCTCGTGTCGTCAATCCAATCTCAAAGTGTCGCCAATTTTCGACAGATGTCGCCACTAGTGCCTTTAGGTATGATCTGATTTATAGCAACATTTTTTAATAGGACTTTTCATCGATCCCCATATTTTCGTACTGTTTTCATCAATGACATGATACGTCACTTGTTTTTAAATAAATATTTTTTATTTAATAACAAATCTTTATCCTAATTATATGTTAACATTCACTTTATTGTTATTTATATTACTAATCGATATATCGAAATCCGATTTAGCATGCATTTATACTATATTACTTATCTATGTGCGTTTTCTTTCAGTAAACCAAAACAGTTTTTTAGGTTAGGTAGCAACGCAGGTTGCCGTCTTAACAGGCACATAAATAGGTGACTTTACAACACGTTTTCGGTTGGCGACCAGTTAAATCCGGTTAAATGTGTAGTTGACAATATCTGACGTTGTTGACGTCAGAGATTGCAACATACGTAATTAGATGAAAATGTGAAATCTATAACTATTTATGAAAAAATGACTTGTGCTAAAAGTATAAAATCGCTCAATTTGCGACTTGTGATTTTCTTAAATTTTTTGTCGCAAAGATTTGTTAAAAGTAGCCCAATTGGTGATAAATCGCCCAATCTAGCCACACTGTTTCGGACAGCCAGTGCGGATTCACGACTACAACCGTTTATAGCCGATGCTAACCTAAGTTTTGAATATGAGTCTGATGTTTTGAATGAGAAAATGTTCAGAAAGGGCAAATCCAATAAGCTTGTGCAAAATAGTTATAAAAGTTCAGACTAATAACTAATATGATTTCATGAATGAATCATTGGCAATCAAAAAAAAAGGCGAAATAACAACAAATAGAGAGGAGCTTTTAACAATAGTAGAAGACTGCTATGGAGAACTTTATAAAAGCAGACGGATGAACCAAACACAGCATTAGACAAGCGATGAATAAAATGAAATCCAATAAATCACCAGGAGACGATGGAATTGTTATCGAGGCTGTTAAGAATGGCGGTGAACCTCTAATGAGGAAAATAAAAGATCTCTTTAATCTATGTTTGACAAAGAAATCCATACCATCTGAATGGAATAGAGCCAAAACAATTCTTCTGCGCAAAAAAGGAGAAAAAACTGATCTGGAAAATTACCGACCAATCAGTCTGTTAAACCATCTTAATAAACTTTTCACGAGAGTAATCACTACAAGATTAGACAAGAAATTAGACATATACCAAAGTAGAGAACAAGCTGGATTCAGAGTAATGTTGCCCAAAATCGGTCTTGGTCTTGCAGTCTTGGTCTTGTTCTTGCGTTTTCGCAAGACCAAGACCGCCTAATTTTAGCAAGACCAAGACCAAGATGACCGTGCAAGATTTGCGCAAGAACAAGACTAAGCCTGCGAGACTCTTGCGTCTTGCAGTTAGGACGGAGTGTCATTTTAGCGAGTATTGTAGTTCGGGTATATGTTTAAATACTCTATGAGACGCATAAAAATATGTAATAAAAATTTAAAAAACTGGACTTATGGGCATTACGAACAATACCATAAACATACATCAAAATCATCAATCAAAATATTCATTAAAAACAACACATTTGACACGTGCTCAGAGATCATAATTACAATGTAAAAATAAAATATTTTGTACATTATTTTCCAGCATACGACTTCTTCACTCTGAAATTAATTGTCCAGATTTATAGCCGCCCTCTAATTATAAAATAATCTTGCATTGATACGTCAACAGTAATATCGTATCGAAATTTTTTAAAAATATGTCACCTTAGCTATAATAAATATAACACTTATTATTACGGACACCCACTTTCCACTTAATAATTCAATTTTTTCCCATTATAATTTAGTTAGGAGGAATCTAAATAAACAAATCTTATCGGCCTAAGACTAAACATTGTTTCTGCTGAGTGTGCGATGAGATCATTCGGTTAAACCAAATTTGCTGAAGGAGCGCGATAATATTCAAAAGTTTATTAATAACAGATAATGTAGCTTACCGTGTAAACAAAATACCGAAGTAACGATATATTATAATTCTCGGTTTGTTATTAGATACTTAGGGTATTGAATAGTAACGGACATAATTTATAGTAGTAGGTACTTTTTCGACATCACTAAACTTCATTTGACAAGATTCAAATAGTTTTAAAATAGTCGGAGTAGTGAGCGTTGGAATTATAGTTATAAAAGACGTAAAAGCAAATTTGATGAGTTTTTCGAAATAATTTATGCATCCCAAATTGCTTTGTTGGAATTGTGCCTACATAGAAAGGTTAAAATAAAAATGAAAAACAGAAACACTTCAGGTTTAAGGAAGCATCTAATATCTTTTCACAAAAAAGAATTACAAATATTTCTTCCTGAAAAACCAAAATTCTGGTTCCTAAAAAAATATTCCTACTACTTTATTTTGGTAAATTAATGTATTTATTAAGTAGATATCTCCTTAATTTAAAATAACTTCTTTTGATTATCATTACTTTCTTACCTATTCTTTATTTTTTCAAGTTAGTTTTTTATATAAAAGTAGAGCTAAGATTGTTAATAACATTTATGTTGCTTTAATAAGTAGATTATAGTTTGTTATCTTATCACCTAAAGAATATGTGCCCTTGATACCTGTATTTGGATTTTTGCCACGAACCAATCTTTTTTAAGATTTCCATTTCATATATGGTGGAGGTCCATCAATACCTTTCTAGACAGAAAATGTAAAATACAGTCAAGTTTATGTCATTAATTTGGTTTTTTTGTGTTTTAACTATGTTTGATTGACTTTCAGGGGGCATGGTAGATAGCTGGGTTAGTTACAGCATAGGCACGGATCGCTTAGATCGTGGCTTCAAACTTCCCTAGTAACGTTTAATAAATAGCAATAGGCTAATGGGTAACTGCAAGACTTGCAAGACTCTTGCTGCAAGACCAAGACCAAGACCAAGACCGGGAGTGCAATACCAAGACCAAGACCAAGACCAGGTGTATTGGCGCAAGACCAAGACCAAGACTGTCTAAGTCTCGTCTTGTTCTTGCATTTGGACAACACTAATTCAGAGCAAACTTTGG
The DNA here is from genome assembly GCF_040954645.1 of Diabrotica undecimpunctata. Taxonomy (NCBI): domain Eukaryota; kingdom Metazoa; phylum Arthropoda; class Insecta; order Coleoptera; family Chrysomelidae; genus Diabrotica; species Diabrotica undecimpunctata. The sequence goes on along the minus strand of NC_092809.1, from coordinate 75,557,609 downwards.
AACCAACGATCACCTACAAACAATAAAACAACTCATCGAAAAATTTATAGAATATAACAAGCCCTTAGTTTTAACATTCGTAGATTTCCACAAAGCATTCGACTCAGTAGAACTCGACAGTGTTATAGAAACACTAAATATATAAGCACTCATTGATAGCCGATATTCGAGACTAATATGTAATTATATAAAAATGCGACAAGCTCGATACAACTACACGCTAACAGCAACCAAATAAAAATCCAAAGAGGTATCCGACAAGGTGATACGTTGTCACCTAAACTTTTCATATCGGCTCTAGAAAAAGCGATCAAAATCCTCGAATGAGGTGACAAAGGAATAAATGTGGACGGAGAGATGCTACATCACTTAAGCTACGCAGACGATATAGTTCTAATTGCAGACGATTTGGGACAAATAAAGAAAATGTTGGAAGAACTTAGTACAGCCTGTCATAAAATAGGTTTAAAAATGAATATAACAAAAACAAAATATATGACGAACTTAGTACCAAGTAAACACATTGAAATACAAAATGAAGAAATAGAACTGGTAGACAAATATATATATATATATATATATATATATATATATATATATATATATATATATATATATCTGGGTCACGAAATTAAGATAAGTAAGGACAATCAAACAACCGAAGTATCCAGAAGAATAATACAAGGATGGGCAGCCTACGGAGCTCTTAGGAACGTTTAAGAGTGACATCCCAACTAATATGAAGAAAAAAGTTTTGCTAAAATGCGTGCTACCGATGATGACCTATGGTGCAGAAACATTATCGCTCACAAAGAAAAACGCATAAAAACTAAGAGTCGCGCAGAGAAGAATGGAGCGATCAATGATAGGGGCCACTCTGCGAGACAGGATTAGAAACGAAGATCTACGAGCTAAGACCAAAGTCATAGATATCATTGAAAGAAGCTGTAACTTAAAACGGAAATGGGCTGGACACGTTGCCAGAATGAAGGACGGAAGATGGACTCGCAAACTAGTTGATTGGATACCAAGAGCCGATAAACGTAGCAGAGGAAGACCACCAACACGATGGCAAGACGACTTACGAAAGACAACAGAAAACTGGATACATCAAGCACAAGATAGAACACTTTGGAGACAAACAGGGGAGGCCTACGTCCAGTAGTGGATTAAAAGAGGCTGATGATAATGAAAACAAGATTCAGTCAATATGTTTTGATGTATTCAAACTTATTTTTTGTGTCCAAATTTTTAAATATGGTGAATGAATGGATTATTATTAATTAATGAATATACTTAAAATATACAAGATGTATAAGATATTTCTGTTGTCATTATTAATAACATTTCAAGTAAAAAGTTTATTTTTTTAAATGTTAGGGATTTCAATCTAATGATTTTTTATGAAAAAAATCATATAATTATTTTTTCATATAATTATGCAAAGATTTGAGACTATTATGACAAAACAAGTTAATGCAAGTATATAATTATTATTGTTATTATTTCCAACGTAATGAGCAACGTACAGGCACCAAAACATGGCTTCGAACTTGAAACTGGCTTCATTTTTCGAAGGTTTATTAAATGAGCATTACCTGACCTCTCTCTTTCCTGGTCTAAGGTTCTTTTCTTACTATATCCAATATTTCGCCTATTTTTATAGGCATCATCAGGAAAAGTTACAAAGATGGTCATTATGTATCTTTTACATATAATGAATTAGTTTTTTACTTACTAAGTGAGGATGTTTGTCTAGATATCTGAGTTGAAGCAATACATAACCATAAATAAAAACTAAAACTAAGGCACAGAAATTACATACATTTGACGTCCATAATTTAAATTAAAATATATAATTTTAAACTAACTAACAATTTTTTATCTGACAGATTCATGAATTAAAGTAGGTTAGACATTTACTCGATGTACAGTTTTGTTTTATATAAATAGGTAGTTAGTAAAATTTTTGAAATATTCTAAACATTGTTAAATTTTAAGCTTGTCCAAAATGGTTCAATTGTAAACTGCTCAATATTAATTAATTCATGAACTCATATTAGTTATTGTCTTAGCTTTTAGAATCATTTTGGATGGGCCATTGGATTTGCCCAAATTCCTGATTATTTTTTTATTCAAAACATCGAATACGTATTCAAAACTTCGGTTGGCGTCGACTATAAATGCTTGTAGTCGTGAATCAGCACTTGCTGTCCGGAGACGCAAGTCTTTGTTGCGTGTCACAAAAACCGACACCAAATGGATTCGGAGACAGACACATCGACTGATGTTAAATGTTAAATACCTACCTTACAATCCATTTTGCAGATGTAGGTATATGTCGGCTGACGCGTCTGCTGATTTATCTGTCGACGTGTAGAGGAGGCATAAGATGATATGAGTCGCATTAAAATTTCGGATCATTAATCAAGCCGGTGTCTGTACAGGTTTACCTTAGTGACACTGCTGTCTTTTTAGCTCTGACTCTCTTAATTAGAAATTCCCGGCAACTTTTCTTGTTGGCGAAATCGACAGCGTTTGTACACCAGTCTCCCGAAAAATAACTTCCACAATGTTTTTTACAATCAACCAATTTAAGTTTCCAGCCCATTGATGATCTTCGATAAAGCATTTTTTTTTGTTATAAAGGAACACTATTTGTCGCAAAGCGGTTTATGTACGTCATATGTTCTCGTAACTTACTCTTTCGGTAGAGAATCCCTTGGTTACTAAGTAAAGCTATGATCGGCAGCCATCTTCTAAACGCAGAATTTTACCAACTCTAAACTACTAATTTTTTAACTTGTCCTATCGACCGAACTTTTTGTTAGATATTGAAGGGATTCTTAGTCATGCTGAGGTCTTGGGAGACACGATGAGTTATCTTCTTAAACAGTAAAAAGATCTTATTGTATTTCAATAGTCGTAATCGTACCGAATCTGGTCTTTCTATATATCAAATTTGACATAAATTCATTGAAACTCGGTCGGCAACTACCCGTGTTGATAGTTCTTGCTGCGTATGTATCATTTGAAACGGCATATAGGGTAAGACGATTTATGTGGATAACCTTTGGATTCCTTCTTGGTAGTTTCTTAATTCGATATAACACATCTATTATTCTTTTTTTAGTTTCATACGGACTTTACCATTGTCTTTGAAGTTTTAGGAGACAAGTCTTGAAGTCGTTGTAGATTTTATAGCCGGATAACATCACCTTCTTCAAAGATTCCATTCATGGATCGAGAATTATACCAATCTTTCATCCTATTACTGACTATCTGAATAAATTTCGGACAAAATCATGGGTCTTGTTCACCCTTACTTTGTTTGGTCAACTTATTCTTCTCCTGTGAAGTTTTCTTCCGAAGAGTTGCAATCAAACTCAAGGTTAGACAAATGACGGACTTCACGAGCCAACATGAAACATCAGAAGTCTAGCCAGTGGTTTCTTTTACAGTCGATTGGTAGACCATCAGGAACAAATGAACATATTGATCCTGAATCTTTCTGATGTTGGGATACCCCTTTTGAAAAATGTTTGCCCTCATTCGATTAATTTTCTAGAACCATTTTATTGGACTGAGGATGCAAATATGTCGTTCTGGTCTTATTGACATCAATCCATTGGCAAACGTTGGAAACGTTTTAGGAAAAGTGTCGATACGAAATTTCGTCCTTGTTTTAAGGTAACGCCAAACCTGCTAAAAAATTATTTAACCATAATATCTGCAACTACAGAAGCCTCTTTGTTTGGCGTTGTATAGGTATGCTTCAGTCTATATATTTCCAGCATCAGTTTCTGGGAACGATCCTTAAATATCAATGGCTACTCTCTCCATAAGACTACCATTACAAGACTACTTTTTACATCTTCAAAATTAATGCCAAACGCACAGCATTCAAACCAAAGTAACTAATGATATTAGAAAAATGGTAAATCTGGCAACATTGCAAGCATCAAATTTCAACTCTTCATATTATATTGCAAAAAAGGTGTATCCTTGTTTTTGTCTAATTCGGAGCAATTAAAAGTAACAAAGTTAATGGTGTCTTTCGATTGTATTTTATCTCACAGATCAGCTACAATTATGCAAATCTGGGTATTTTCAGAAATCAGTCTAATGGGCAGTCTGCGTGACTGCACATTAACACTCTGTATAAGGGAACATAAAAATCAAATTTATAAAAGTGTTTATCGTTATACTAAAATAGATCATCAAAACATTTTCATGTATCCAATCTACACTTTTATCAAACTAGTTGTGGAAAACTTTGTCATTAATCTATTTGCTTAGCTAAAAGAGGTTTGTGAAATCGTAATACAAAAATAAAATTCTTGTTCAAATTTAGAATAATCTTATCTCAAGTTCATATGCAGTGATATAAACCATTATTACTTAAACATTTGGTTAGGTTTATTACATAACTTTGTCCCAAATATTCCACCAATAGTGTTAGTACTTTATATGGTGGAATCCAGTTTTTAATATAAATATATAATAAAAAATAATAAAAAAAATATTATTACATCTGAATGACTGCGGTACATAGGGTGAGTACCGATCCGACAAAGAAAAGATTTTTTAAATAAAAATTCTGCCGGACGAATTCTGTCAAAGCAGTCAAACCAAGACGTTTTGCTAATATAATATCTATATAATTTGTATATGTCTCTAGACATTAATGTGACGTCATTCCATTTTTGAGGTCACGTCAATGAGTGTTTATATCTTCCGGTTTTATTTCGTCTTTAGGCCTTCTGGCACTTAACACTTTATACTGTTGCATTTGAGATATTTCTGACTAGAGTGTAGCTTGAACCATGTATCTCATAAACTACACAAATCTAAGTGAGTCATCCCACTGAGCCATATCAACCAGAGAGGTCTACAGATACTAGGTAAAAATATAAGTAATATATTCGGAAAAATATTCTTTTATTTTTCCTTGGAAGATGATTAACTCCGTACCATTGACTTAGATTCTTTAGCCATGAGGTCTTTCTTCTACCTCGGCCACGTTTGCTTGGATTTCAATTTTGTCTTCGATTATTCGCGCAGCAGATTATCGTTGTGATTTCTCATAATGTGTCCAAAATATTCCAGTTTTGTTTTCTTGATAGGGTTAACAATTTTGGCTCATTTTTGCATTTCGTTCAATACATACTCGTTCGTTTTTGTCAGGCCACGGAATTTTAGCATTCCTCTGTATGTCCACATTTCGAAAGCCTATCAAGGACCAACTTTCAATGCTATATAAAATAATACTGAAAACATGATTGTGATTGGTCTTAAAAAATAATCATCAGATTATAACAGTAAAGTTGTCTCAGTAATTCTATTGTAAATCATGAAGAAAACCCAGGAAAAACTCATGATAATATCCCGACATGGTAATTGTTAATATCAAATTCTAATTTTATATGTATATGAGTTAATAGATAAATAAGTTATCCTTGATATGTTGTTGACTTACTAATGTTGGTATTTTCTTTTCATAATTCCTTCTTTTGATATTGTCAACTAAATCCCGCTACATTCTACCGATGAATTTGCGACGCAATTGGTTTCATTTAGCAAAACAAGAATAACTTCTTTTAGTTTTATCTTTTCACCATCTGTATTTTTCATGGCTATAAATGAATTATTAAAAACATAGAATTTAATGCAACAAAAACAAGTTTAGATTTTTTTGAAGCTGTTTTGTTTTGTGACATTTTTGTGGTGTTTAAAATACCTTTATTTTGACTTTTCGATTTTCATGTCAAAAATCGAATAGAAATTAAACGAATTAATCGTTTAATTTATTTTTTGAGAATGTAATTTCCTCTAATCAAATTAACTATTTTCAAACCAACGATACTGCGATCTAACGATACTCGAATTTTAGAATGAACATTTTCGAGTGGGTTCATTACCTATATTATAAGATTAACATTTGGACATGCATGCTATTCCGAACATATTTTTCGTTATAGAAGTTGTACAGACTTAGACCTGGGAAAATTGTGAAATAAAAGACAATGTGTCAAACGTGTGCACGTGTGACAAACGTGTGCGAAAAAATATATCAGAATTTTGTATTTAACAAAAACCTAAGCTTCTTTAAGTACCTTATACTTGTTAGTAGAGTTCTTATCACAGTTAAATATAAAAATTTAAGGTTAAGCTTATTTGTGTTTATATTTATTGCTTATATACCTTCTCATCCCAAATATTATTCTTTTATGGTTTGTACTCGTAAAGTCGTTACTTATAGTTAACGCATGGGTATTTTGTGAACATCATTTATAGGTAAAGACGTGTTTTTATTACATACCTATACTATAAATGACTGACTGAAGGACTAATTGGGGCAGTTATAACAAAACTTGTTACCTTATAATATGTATTACTAAATCTTTCACTATTCTGCATAATGTAGTTAGTCTATATTTGATATCTTTCTCATAACTTACTTGATTTCTTGTGGAATATTGAAGGTAATTAAATCTTTGTAGTGCCTTAAAGCCACTAATACCTTTAGTATTTGGAAATGGCATTATTTAATCATATGATTGGGTTTAGTTTGTTTAACAGTAAAACCATATTCTTAACCAACTCTTTTAGGTTTTTTCATTATTAGAAATTACTTTTCATATGCAGCTGTGATGAATCTATGATTTTTCTAATAACAGTTTTATTTACTCGATATTATAGAATGTTTCTCATTAAATATTTTTGTAAATATTAAACATATGCGTAAGATAATACATACTTACAATAAACGTTTAACTTCGATTAAGTTTCGTCGCACAGACTTAATTTAAGTGGCATTAAGTGAATCGTGGCAAAACAGTATTGGGCATATATGCCTGTCTGAAAAGCATACCAAAAACCAAAAAAAAAACCGAAATAAACCCAAAACTCTTGTTTACATCAAGCGGACTACATTTTGTGCTAGTTTTGTTTTTATTTTCGGTCCTTTTCCAATGGTTGTTACGAGGAAGTGAAAGTACAGTTTTTACCAACTAACTTGTTTAGAGAAAACGATTTGTTGTTGTTAGTTATCTGATCGACAATGAAGTCCTTGAAAAAGAGTTTATTCCTGTCATGCATAAAACTCATTGCATTATAACCAAACAACTTGAGTGTTTGGTTATAATTGGTCTTCTTGTTAAATTATGTTTTTAATGTTACTTTAATTTTTTATCTAATTGGTGTCAAACAATTGACAATTTCTTTGATGGAATCACAATTTTTTTTGGTACCACAATTTCTATGTTTCCGGAAGGCATCAATTAAGGTACATATTTCTTTAGCAGTCCACTGTTTTTTTGAAAATTTCTTCCATCTTCTGACATGATCCATTAATTTTCACTAAAACCTGTAAGTGATGTGGAGAAACTCTTATGACCAAATTGGTACCAAATTCGTATTCAGACTAGTAAGCGACAATAATAAATTCAGCATGACCGTTTCCACTAATAGACCAGTGTCAAAGCCTTTAAAAAAGATAAAAAGTCAAAAAAAATTATAGTAGAATGAAACCTATTGGAAAAGAAAGAGAATATGCTAAAAATGGAAGAAAACATAAATTCCACTCCATCCGAGGTCGGGAAGTGGGAGGGGTGAGTTTTTAAGGGTACAAATCGGTTTATCGCGATTTTCGGCGAAACTACAAGTGCTATGGAAAAAAGTTAAATAGCAAAGTTGTAGGTAACAAAAAGATCTACAATTTTTGTATTTGCACTTTTTTCACATAACCTCAAAATTGTTGTGGAAATTTCAAAAAACTAAGTTTTTGATTTTTTATTTTTATATTGTACAAAAAATTTTTTTTTACTTTTGGTGAAAACTTGCCTTAGTATGTACCAAACACACTGTAATTTTTTGGAATTGAAAAATTTATTTTTTTACCTGATATTGATTTAATATCGAAAAAGGACACTAATTTTCGATCGAAAATTCACGCGTCAAAATATCAGCTTTTTTAAAAAAGTCGGTGGGCTTTTTGTTCGTTGAAATCTCTACTTTCCGATAGTGTAAAAAAATATACATTACTATGGAAAATGTTCTCAAAAAACGCAAAAAACGAAGAAAACTCGAATCGAAAATTTTTTTTCATCATTATGTACAATTTTGAGATATTTATAAAAATTAACACTGTAATTACTCATGTTCCGTAAGATTTCATGGTACATTGACAAATAAAAAAATTATATCAAGATATTGATCTTTTGGTCCTTTTGATTCAATTAAATGAAAATAATAATGACATTTATTTTTTAAACCAGGTTCTAGAACTGTAAAAGATCAATTTTTCACGTCGAATAGTTTCAGATATGAATCTTGCAAAAATATTATTGCATTTCTGCATTGTTTTTCAGGTTGCGATACAACATCTGGATTTGCCGGGAAAGGAAAGAAAACTATCGTAAATTCATTATTAGACGCTAAAAATTTGGCTAAAAAAATGTCAAGTTTGGCTAACATTTTTTATGAAAAAGATGCAAATAAACAAGATATCGCAAGAAATGGATTACAATTAATTAAATCTATAAGTGCAAAAATGATAAGCTAACGCTGAATCAATTACGATTTCAAAAATATCAATTGGCAAAAATTAAATCATCTTTCGTATTGGCAAATCTTTCACTCACAGAAGGTGAATTATTACAGGGCGTATTATCAGCTTCAAACATGGCTGGGCAACGAACTGACAGCAACAGATTGGGGCTGGAAACAACATCAACGAGGCATTATATCCAAATTTACAGAAAAGGAATTGATCCCGGAAATACTGCTCAAAACTATTTGCTGCAGCTGTGAAACTTGATGTAACAATTTAAAATGTGGTTGCCGAAAACATGGTTTGAAATGCACAAATTTATGTTCAAGTTGTCACGGCTCAGAAAAATGCTCTAATGTGGAGGAAAAAGCCTACGAAGAAATTAATGATAATGATTCTGATGAAATTGTGGATGAGGAAGTAACGCAGACAGGAAACAATATTGGAGATGAAGACGGTGATGGTCTTGAAGATTTCGAAGATCTTCTAGAATCAGAAGGCGACGAAGGAATGCCATCAAAGAGGCAAACATTAATGCCCTAAAAAATATTATGATAAATATATACATCATAAATATATATATTGTAAGATTTCCCATGACAAAAATTAAACATTAATAAACCAGCTTTTTAATCGTAAAAAAAATTGTATAACAGTCACATTTTTTGATGAAATTCCCTTTATATCCTTTCTTGAATATTTTTAACAGCTATTTTCACATGTCTTTTTGCAATCTTAATTTCCCATGACAAAAATGAAACATTAATAAACCAGCTTTTTAATCGTAAAAAAAATTGTATAACAGTCACATTTTTTGATGAAATTCCCTTTATATCCTTTCTTGAATATTTTTAACAGCTATTTTCACATGTCTTTTTGCAATCTTAATGTTTTGTGGATTTATAATTTTTTTATTTATCAATGTATCATGAAATCTTAAGCTACATGACTAATTACAGTATTAATTATAAGAAATATCTCAAAATTGTACATAATAATAAAAAAAAAAATTCGATTTGAGTTTTTTTTGTTTTTTGCGTTTTTTGAAAACATTTGCCATAGTAATGTATATTTTTTTACACTATCGGAAAGTAGAGATTTCAACGAACAAAAAGCCCACCGACTTTTTTAAAAAAAGCTGATATTTTGACGCGTGAATTTTTAATATTGTTCTGAAGCTATTTTCTTGTGGCATTTTAAATTAATTTATATTTAAATGGGAATAAGCCACAATTAAAGGTTAAAATACGTTTATTGACGTTTCAATTTCCACTTCAGAAATCGTTCTCAAAATACAAACATCAATAAACGTATTTTAACCTTTAATTGTGGCTTATTCCCATTTAAATATAAATTAGCGTGAATTTTTAATTGAAAATTAGGGTGGTTTTTTGATATTAAATCAATATCAGGTAAAAAAATAAATTTTTCAATTCCAGAAAATTACAGTGTGTTTGGTACATACTAAGACAAGTTTTCACCAATTTTTTTTTGTAGAAGATAAAAATCAAAAATCAAAAATTTAGTTTTTTGAATTTTCAACAAAATGGGTGTTATGTGAAAAAAGTGTAAATACAAAAGTTGTACAGTCTGTCCCAAACCCTTCTTTCAGTGAGTCACTAATTTTGACGTCATATAGGATTTTAAGAATGTCGAGAATTATTGCATGACATTTTAGTTAAATTTGACAGTTGCAGAATCGTAATCTCTCTTTTTCTAATTGAAAATAATTTAATAATTGTAATATTAGTCTTTGTTCTTTCTCGATATATCTCGGCATATTTAAAATATTTTTATGACAATAAATACAAAATTAAATTTTCACTGTAAAATGTCTGATAATACTAACCTGGAATGACAATTATCATTTTATCAGTTGACATTGTGAAAGTACTGTCACGATCGAGACAATCTGCGTCAAATTATATTTATGCGCATCATTGATTGGATATCTATTTAGCGTATTCTAAATTCCAACGAATTATACATCCGTAAGTAGAATTAGCTTTAGGATAAATAATTTTCTAAGCTCTATGTATAATAATCACAGACTCACGTTTTTTTCTGTTACTTCTAGCTTAATGTGTAAGAGAGAATTAGATCAACTATCACGCACTGAAAGAAGGGTTTGGGACGAACTATAGATCTTTTTGTTACCTACAACTTTGCCATTTAACTTTTTTCCATAGCACTTGTAGTTTCGCCGAAAATCGCGATAAACCGATTATTACCCTTAAAAACTCACCCCTTCCCACTTCCCGACCTCGGATGGAGTGGAATTTATTTTTTCTTCCATTTTTAGCATATTCTCTTCCTTTTCCAATAGGTTTCATGTTACTGCTTCTGAGCAGGACCCGAAAAACAAAACTCCAACTGTTACAAAACACGCAAGTCTTCAAAAAATTTGCAAAAAGTTACAGTTTTGTTTTATTTTAGAAGCTAGTTTGTGTTTTGTTTTTGTTATAATCTTAATTATAATCTCTGTGAATTTATGTAGTGTAAATTCATGACTTTTTTTATTGTTTTGGTGGAATGTTTCATAAACATAACTCACTCTAATTGTCTGATTAAAGAAGAGTCTCTTTCTTTCAGGTCGGCAACTGTTATATACTTACCCGAACACAAAATGTCCATACATGATGTCTCTAACAAGAAATACGAATTTATTCCTATAAGTGACCCTTTGGATGTCGGAACTCGAATTCATTATGACGAATGTACAAATAACGCCTTTTTTGTAGATGTCCCGAACGGTAATGCTTATAGATACGATTTGGCATCTGGCAACGTTACAAAAACTAAAGTTGGTAAGTTTATTGAACTGAATATTGAATGACATTGATGTATTACTTTATCTATGTACTTTATTTTCTCTCGTAATTAGATGTTTACGTATATTATTCTCATCTGTTTCCTATCTTATCGATTTGTAGTAGAACTAAGCCGTAAACTTATTACAGTACTTTCTTAAGATAATTGTTATTTGATAAATATTCAGGAAGTCTTTTTTTTTTCTAATTTTTATTTAAACCTTGAATTAGATATTATTATCGTGGTACGTACAGGGGTCGGCAAAAGTCATGCAACAAATTTGCATTAAGCGAAAAAGGTTAAGGATTCGAAAAGGGTTACTGCAAGTGATTTGAAAATTGATTTCCATCTTGTTCAATGCGTTTATTGCAACGTTTTGCAATAGTCCGTCGAAGCACGTCAAGCTGTCTGAAGATTTTCAAATTCTTCTTCAATTGCAGTTCGGAGGTCGGGAAAGGTGCGGGGTTCTCTTGCAAAAACGCGGTCCTTGAGAAGGCCCCACATGAAGAGATCACAGAGTCTCAGGTAACATGACCGTGAGGGCCACTCAACGATTCCTCGTCTGCCTATCCATTCTCCATTAAGGTACACCCGCAAACATGGCGTGTTTTCATTCTGAAAAAGCGTCTGTCGCCATAATACCGACACAACTGTAACTGTCTTAAGCATGAACATGCTTCGCTATAATCATGGAGTTATAATCTAACTCTTAGACAAGGAAAGAGAGAGAACAGGTAACTTTCATTTAATAAACCTTCGAAAAGTGAAGCCAGTTTCCACGTCACCGCATGTTTTGGTGCCCTTACGTTGCCCACTACTACCTCTCGCAGGGTTACCAGGTCTACTGATTTTTGAGTAGATCTACCGATTTTAACTTCAATGTACTGATTTGCTGAAACACTGTATCGATCTACTAAAAAATATGTAATGATAAAATTCATTATTCAGCGTTTAATTATAAATTTAAAAAAAATCTATTTATTGATATATATCCATTATTCTCAATCTAATGAAGAAATAAAATGTAACCTGGCAACTTTTCTGGTGCCGGTTTAGGCTTCAGTCAATTCCATACGATTACACGTCCCCTCTCTTTTCTTGTCTAAGATCTAAGAGGGTTTTCAGACGAGGATACTGTATGCGAGATACTGTATGCGAGATACAGAATTTTCGATGGCAGCTGTATCGGATTCACGGGCATGCTCGTCAGTATGAAAATAGTAGCAGTGCAGTGCGGTTATATTTTTGGATTATGGATGTAGAAGAGTGTGTTATGCTGTGGTACATATTAAATAAAAAGAAACTGAAAAGACGACGTAATTTGTGGGTTCATCCTATTGTAGAATTAAGAGAAACCAAGGGAACGTATAGTTTGCTGTATCAAGATTTATTGCAATATTCATCGAAGTTTTTTAATTATTTTCGAATATCTGTGAAGTCGTTTGAAGAACTTCATAAAATTTTGGAAATTCAATTGAGTAAAAAAGACACAACTATGCGTAGAATTATTTCATCAAAAGAACAGCTTTCTATGACTTTTTAAAGTTAAAGTCTATGATTTAAATTTAAAATAAATATGTGTACTTATCTCCAATTTGTAAATTGTTTACCTCGCCCTAAATAAAAAATGACCGTATTCCTTTCACAATAATGTAGTTTGATATTCGTTAAATAATCAACATTCCAATTAGCTAACTTTTAAAACTAAACTGTATACGTATGAAACAAAATATTAAACTATTCAACTATGTATTTATAATAAAAACATGTTTATTTCTTACCATATTCATTTTGCTGTACTGCAGTCATGGCCTCAAAATTGTCGCTTAGAATTTTCGACCCAGCACTGCTGCTTTTTATTTCTATTGCAGTAATCTGGCGATGCTGTATCCCATAGACAGGGATTTGATTATACCAAACAAATAAATTTGTCATTATCAAATACAGCACGCTCCATTATTTAACTATATTCAGAAAACACCTTCTTTCTTTCGTTGCTCATTCACAATTATTCCACAGAAAATCGCGCGTCTATGGAATGTGGTGCAAAAGAATTCGTGTCTGAAAGCGTTCATTTACCGTAATGGTTCTTCTGTATCTCGCATACGCATTCAGTCGTCGGCGACAGGAAGGTCCGAGGTACTGAATTCGGTATCTCGCATACTGTATCCCTCGCGCGTCCCGTCTGAAAAGCTCCATTTGAGTCTATGTAATATCTGCGTCTCGGATACGCGTATCTCGGATACAGTATCCTCGTCTGAAAGGGGGCTAAATCTTTCTCGACAGCGTTGTCAGACTTTTGAGCGTTGTCAGACTTATGAGCGTTGCAGGACTTATGTCGATTATTCGAAAGCGTTGACTAACTTATGCCGACCCCGTATATTCTTTTGTCGTTCTTTTTTAATCTTCAATAATTGTCTACTACTATGCGTTGCGTTAAAAATAATTACAATCACCTATTGGAAGGAATATTTGATGGTAACTTACATATAAACCAATCTTCAAAAAATTCAACTGCAATTTTTTTGTAAGGTGATTTCCAAATAAAGAACGTTTATTCAGAATGTATTTATTTTCTATAGGATCTTTAACTTTTTTGGCATTTCTGTTAGACGAATCGTCCTTGTGGTTGCTTCGTAAGAGATGTTCTAGAATGCTCTCCTTTTATCGGGAAATGCACCCAACACTACCTCTTCCAGAACGTACTTTACCCTCTGTACGAGATGATTCAGTGCCGTTTCCATTAAGAGTCCTGTCCAATATGCATACTGTCCATGATGTATCGGACTTTCAACCAATACACCATCTCTAATATGCCTATCGATCAGTGTTTTTAGAGTATTCAGTATGAATAATATCAAACTTATATGTCTTAAGAATTTCGCCCTTTCCTATCCAGTTTTGCCAGGTTTCGGTATACCAACCCCTTATATGAGCCTTCATACTTTTGGTGTATCTCAGTCATTAGCTAGTCTGTAGTATCATACATAATTTCTTGTACAGAAGGTTATTTCCCCTCTGTAGAAATATTGGATAAATCTCATCCAGACCCGGTAATTTATATGGTTCAAATTAGTCTAAGTCTTTCCCGCTTCTTTTACCACACGTCAGTTTTCCCTAGAACCATAAGTCACGTTATCCAGTCCATTCTGCTGCATGTGTCTAGTGTTTTCAGTTTTGTTTTAGAGTCAAGAAAGTGTAAGCTAAAAACTTATTTCAGGGTCTCTACACTATTCTGAGTGTATTCACCTGACTACGTTTAGAGCGAAGGAATACTTATCTGAAACTGCAACTTTTGTGTCGTTTGGGTTAGTGTGGTATAGTTCCAATCGGAATCCATTTTTTTTACAAATTTTATACATTACATTGTACATTGAGGATTTGTTAAGTATGTTAATATTTCTGACTATATTTATATGCCCTTGTTTAGAGTTATAAACAAGGGCGTATAAATAAAATATCTTGTGTATACAGTGTGTAAAAGCCAAATGGAATAAATTCATTATTTAGGTTACTGTACATATTTATGAAAAATCCCGAAACACGTCAAATTTAAATTATAACTTGACATTCTTTAACGTAAAAATGCAAACCCTACCTTCAACCCCCTTAGAATGACAGGTACAACCCCCAATTTTTAAAATAGGAAGTATAGGCTTGAGATATATCGTTTGAAAGGTCTTTTCATTCTCCATTCAAAAATGTTGCCGCTTTCAAGTTTATTAAGATTAATTAAGATAAAATAAATTAAAATCATGTGGTTACCGAAATTCGCTAAAATATACTCAAAACTTATTTCCCGTTTAGGTCTTGATAATGAGAAAGTGAACAAAAACCATAGCAATGTGGTTTTTAGATGGTAACCATTAAAAAACTTTAAAGAATTTCCGTGGCAACGTTATTTTAACACGCATTAGTAAATTGTTTTATTTAAGTTGTCAGTATTTTAATTTAAGTAAAAAGTTCGTTCAATTCAATTCTGAAAAATGGTTAGATTAACGGAAATGCATAAAATAACAGTTTTACAAATGATTGGTTACGGAGATGACGCCCGAACACAACAGGAAGTAACTCGCCTATTTCATGAGAAATTTCCTAATTTACCGCCTACATCCCAAGGAACAATAAGTAAAATAAAGAAGCAGTTTCACGAGTTTGGTCATGTAAGGCAGATAAAAAAAGCAGCTGCCAATGCACTGAGTGATGAACTCAAATTAGATGTGTTCGATCGAGTAGACAGGCATCCACTACATTCAATGCTAGCCATACATCGATAGTAAACACATTAAAAGAAAATAAATTGCATCCCTATAAGATGATACCTACTCAGGAGCTCATGGAAGACGATTTTGATAGAACTTTTTTTGTGAGCAAATGATGGACATGTTGGATAACAATATTATTTAGTTAGAAGACGTTATGTTTACTGATGAGTGTACTTTTTCACTTAACGGTCATGCTAATCGGCAAAATTACCGCTACTGGGCCACGGAAAATCCTCACTGGATGAGAGAAGAACACACTCAATACCCTCAAAAGGTTCATGTTTGGGCAGGGATTGTAGGAAACAATATCATTGGTCCCTTTTTCATTGAGGGCAACTTGAATGGCAACAATTATTTGGCACTACTTCAAAATGATGTCATTCCAACGTTGGCAAATTTATATCCTGATCCAGGAAACCCTCAAGTTCCAGCGAATACGATATGGTTTCAGCAGGATGGAGCACCACCACATTACCAACTTAATGTCCGGCAGTACCTCGATACAATATTTCCCAATCGGTGGATAGGGAGGCGAGGATCGATTGAATGGCCAGCGCGATCACCTGATCTTACATTATTATATTTCTTTTTATGGGGATATGTGAAGAGCCATGTGTACAAAACTAAACCTTCTGATTTAAATGACTTAAAAGAACGAATAACGCTTGCGATTAGGTCGATCACGCCTGTTATGTTAAATAATGTTAGAAGACAGTTTTATTTGAGACTAGGATGTTGCCAAGACGTTCGCGGTGAACATTTTGAACATCTACTTCATTAACATTCATAGTTCTTTTTCGTGTTCTACATTTTATTATATTTTGCATTACATTTTAGTTTTTGATTGTATTGAAATGATATTTATTTATGTCTATTTAATTTATAATGTCTTGTTCTTATCTTAATTCATTAAAAGGCACAATAATTTATATCAATTTATTTAAACGAATAATACACATAATTTATTTAGGCGAGCGTAACAATAAATATCGCGGCCGCGGGTCTTCAGAATTAACTGGCCCTCCATATAAAAATGTTGTATTTATATACGAAATCCTGATATACTAGAACATTCGAGAGTAGCGTTGTCTTGCATCGAAAGATCGAGAAGCTTAGCCGGGCTCATTCACCATAATTTTGGTTCTAGACCTCCACCGAAACTTCTACAACAAAACAGAATTAGTGAATAAAAACATGTTTACAGGTTCAAACTATGACTCATATTTTTACGTAACAGTATTGTAGCGAATTTCGGTAACCACATGATTTTAATTTATTTTATCTTAATTAATCTTAATAAACTTGAAAGCGACAACATTTTTGAATGGAGAATGAAAAGACCTTTCAAACGATATATCACAAGCCTATACTTCCTATTTTAAAAATTGGGGGTTGTACCTGTCATTCTAAGGAGGTTGAAGGTAGGGGTTGCATTTTCACGTTAAAGAATGTCAAGTTATAATTTAAATTTGTCGTGTTTCGGGATTTTTTATAAATATGTACAGTAACCTAAATAATGAATTTATTCCATTTGGCTTTTACACACTGTATATTATTACAGTGGTTTTTACTAACATTTTTGTAACTGTATTTTTATAGTATCTAGGATAAAATTCAATGTTTTCTAGGAAATGAGCCCATCGCCTTTATGTTCCCAGTCGTGGGATCCAACAACAAATTTATAGCAGGCCTTAACAACAAATTTGTATCGGTTGAATGGGATGGTGTTAGTCCTCAAGTCTCAAAAGTCGAAATCATTAAAGAAATTGAAACTAACCCAGAGTTAAAGGGTAACAGATTAAATGGTGGTAAAGTTGATCCTTGGGGGAGACTATGGGCAGGTGAGTTGTAGTGATATTTTTCCACTCATTTTTAACTAAACACATAATTTTTTTCTACAAATTCCTTCTAAATATTCAAAATCTTGTGGAGCAGCAATGACATAACAATAACAATATTAATTAATAAAATTATAAAACACAATAAAATACCGGAAGAATGGAGAACGAGCGAACTAATTCTACTATTCAAAAAAGGAGATAAAAGACAGCCAGAAAACTACAGAGGTATAAACTTGCTAAATACTACGTTAAAACTTAAAAGTAATATTTTACAAGTGCCAATAAATCGGAGAATAAGTTTAGCACATAAACAACAGGGTTTTCGTAGTGGAAAATCGTGTACAGAGGCAATATTCGTTACTGAGCAAAGCAAATTACTGAGACATCACTAGAGTACAATAGACCAGCATTTTGTGCCTGATTCACCTAAAGAAAGCGTTTGGCAGAGTAAGACTCATATATATAATCCATCTTCTGTATAATAGAGAAGTTTCTCCAAATAATAAAAAAACAATCGAAAACATCTACCAAAACAACAAAATGGAAGTCATAATAGATGGATAACTTACAGAACCTATAGAAATAGGCAGCAGATTAAGACAAGGGGATTCATCGAGCCTAATGCTCTTCAATTTGATCATGAATAAAATCATCAAAAGCGTTAACAAAAGAAGAGGATACAGAATGGGCAACAAAGAAATAAAAATACTCTGTTACGCAGACGACGCAATATTGATAGCCCAAGATTTATAGTCTGCAGAGACTGGTCCACAAATTTAACATAAGAGCAAAAGAATTTAATATGACAATCTCATCTCAAAAAAACTAAAACAATAGTAGTCAGCAAAGAACCAACCAGATGTAAAATAGAAATTGATGGCATCAGTATTGAACAAGTAATCGAAATAAAATACCTGGAAATTACAATCTCTAGCTATGGAGACCTGGACAAAGAAGTGAAAGATAAGTATAAAAAGCAAATAGACTGGCAGGATGCCTTAATAACACTATATGGCGAAACAGACACATTAACACTGAGATGAAGTCAAGAACTTATAAAGCCAGTGTAAGACCAATAATGACATATGCCTCTGAAACAAGAACCGACACAGCCACAATTCAAAGGCTATTGGAAACGGCAGAGGTGAGAGTACTGAGAAGTACCGCATTAGAAGACAATGTAACGTACAGTGTATAAATAAATGAACACAAAATTGAAAAAAAGAATGGAATTGTAACCTCGGAAACCTTTCTTGGATGGTGCTAGAAAGGTCAGCAATGGAGACACAGCGGACGGCAGCCAGATGGTTGGTGGAGAGCGAGTCGCGGGTTCGAAACTAGCTTTTGGAACCGGAAATGGGTCCAACGGACGAAATAAGTAAAGATAGGACAGGATAAGGTATATTAGAAAAAAAAAACAGAAATAAACAAAAAGATAGATGGGTAGAATTACCAAAGATAAGATAAGATAGAAAAAGGGCGCCACTTAACATTGTGGGATTAAAGGGGAAAATTAAGAAACCTTAGGAACGAAAAAGAGATAAGGAAAGATATTTAGGTTCTGAGACCAAATTCAAGGAAAAATATCAACAGTTAATTATTAAATAAATTTGGTCAACACACTATATAAACAAATAATAAATATATTAGGTGGACTCCGTCCACCTACTTACCTACAAAACTTAATCAGCCTGATCTTTGTTCTGGTCGAAGGTATAATAATTATTTAATATAATAAACAAACATTCAGAGGTATTGTTATATCAGGAAACTTATTAGGAGTCGAGAAATAAAATTCATTGATAAGACAAAACAATATATTCAACACCACTATGATATAGGCAGCTGAATGTACACACATGTAAAAAAATGCACCATGAATTATTAAATGGTGGTATACATATAACAATAAACAGTATTATAATTAGGAAATACCTTTACAAATACAATAATATAATAAAATCATGCACAGTTTAAATTATCCGCGAAGAGAGCCTGATAGTATTTAAAAATATTCAACTAAAGTTTATTAAAGAAGTCTCCCTTTGCTGTTTATGGGCTTATCTCGAGATAACGGGTTAAAAATGTATAACAATTATAGCAAATAACAAAATGATTAAATTTACATTCTAAAGAATACAAAAAGGTTTCAAGAATTCTGTATTATAAAAATTAAGCCAACCCGCACTTGGTTTAAGATAATTATCTGTATCTCACTGTTGTTTAATGATTAACTAAGAATTAAATGTTCGTAATTTAGAAGTTCTTAATAGCTGATTCAAAGTTCGTATGATAATATTAAATGTTCTTTGATTGAATGCTAACTCAGTAATTAACCTTAACTACAGGAGAAGAAATAGTTGGCGGAGATTCGTCCAGACAGTTGAAGATAAGATGATTATTACAACTTACGATAAACCTTGATGACTGCTGCACTCTTCACTGAAGCTAAATACTTTACTTGTATTAAACACTGAAGTTAATTAAATTAAAGGTAGTTTATACTAATATTTATTCTAATATGGTATTAGATTAAGAAACTGAAACATTTAAGTGTATACACACTTAAAGAAAAAATTCACAGAGACGGTAAGATAACACAGGGGCGGTAATATAAACAAGCGGCTTTACTCAAAGATCGCCCTGCTAGAAGTGAAGTCTTTCTCTCAAAATTTCACAAGCTTCCCCAAAAATAAGGTGTGATATTATCTTCCACTTAAAAATGACAGGCCAGCCTGTATGTATTTCTAGGAAGGTAAAAGGTTCTAACGACATCGAAAATAACGGTACCCTTCTACCTAGGAACGTGATGAAAGATAAATCTTTTTGGATTAAGTTATGGAATTGGTTAATATTCTATTTATATAAAAAAATGTTACAGAATAACCACATAAGCAGACTGGAGGAGACCCGTGTTGTCAAAATAGCAAGAGATAAGTCACGAATCGGCAGAAGAAGTATCGGATGACTGCGCAAAAAAGCAGAACTGCTTATAAAAAAGAAGAAGAAGAAGATATTCTTTCATTTTCAGACATCTTCCATGATGCGTCCACTCTGTTTTCTGTATATTTTTCACTCTTATATTGCACACACTACCACAAATATCAAAGAAATTTAAAGTCTTCGAATTATGGATGTACAATTGAATACCGATAATATAATAGTTTTGCCAATTTATACGATTTAACTAAAAAATATCGTTATACCTAGTTTTGGAAGTATGGTTAGAACTTGTCTATCAACCTTCCGTAAAGAAAAGTAGCGGAAAGGGGTTTTTTAAAAACTCATTTATTTCTTAAAAAGTTTATATCTTTATTCATCACTAAAGGACTTATCGTGGCAGTTTACGGTTATCATAAAGCAGAGACCTTTACATATATTGCTAGATACTTTGTCTCAGATCATATCTCACCAACCTCACTTCGGAACAATCGCTCTGCTTTCACGGCAGTCTCTTATTTTATCAGGCGAAGATAGGTGCAATACTTTCAATATAGCAATGTATTTATTTTGTGTAAAAAAAGTCTCTAGATCAATTAGAAATTAATTTATATACATATATAAAAAGTGTTGAACCGTTTGATTGACCCCTGTAACACAATAACACAAATCATCGTGAAGTCAGATTTTCTTCACTCCGCACCCCCAATTGGTGTGTTTCCTACACCTACACACCTGTTAATAAGTCTATTTAAGCTCTTCCATAACTTCCAGTTCAGATCTCCGCCAGGCGGTAAGGCATCTGTGGGATAAAAAACAAAAAAACAATTTCCCGAATCGCTTAGAGTAACATTTTTTTAAACGTATCTCATCAAAGTAAATATTTTTCCCTCTTAGAAATGTTTAGAAAAATACTTTCTTTTGAGTTATTTGAATTTTTGTAGAAAAAATGCCTTAATTAGTGATTTTTGGGAATTTTTTTCTAAAAAAGTATTAAATTTTAAAAAACCCAAAAATATATTCTACTCTTAAAGTTTAGTCATATTTTTTTCTTTAGGTACTATGGGCCCAGCTGGTGCAGATGGAGAAACTATACCTCAGAGGGGAGCCTTGTATAGTGTTGAAAAAGGCTCTGTTAAAAAACATCTTTCCAATATCGGAATTTCAAATGGACTGGCTTGGAATACTAAGAAGATGAAGATGTATTACCTAGACACGCTACAACCCAAAGTTTTTCAGTACGATATTACCAAGGACGGCGCGATAAGTAAATAATATTTTTTTCTTCAAACGTCAAATAATGATGACATTACTTTATCTAACTTGATCCTGTCAAAGTTTGATGTCTCCGCCGGCAGCAGTTTTTTTTCCCATTTCTTTACGGCGGAGGGAAAAATGTTGTCATGGCAACAATATGAAACATGTCACAAAGCAACAATACAAATGTCATTAACAACAATTAAACATCATTTTTATTTATAGTAATATTAAAAGTACAATTAGTTAATGAAGCATTTTCAAAATTGAAACCGTGCAAAAATGTTCCCGACTCTTGATACGCATTGGTAATTGTTGATGATACTGATGGTCGAAAACAACTTTCAGCAATCATTCCAACGTGCTACTGCATCATTAGCCGCGGACTCAATTTCGTTTAGGTTTTCAATTTTCGCACTAAATTTGCGCTTGTGGTTGCAACAACAATAAGCTGTCTTTAATAATTGCAAACAACTGTCAAACAACTGTAACCAGGGAGACGCAAATCCCATCGACGACTTAATTATTTTAATTTCTAACATCTAGACGACTTTGATAGTTGTCACAGTTAATTTCGAGTAAAAATAGCGTATGAATTGTACTATTTATGGTTGAAAATTGCTACGTTTGAAGAAAAAATAGTATACTTTATTCGGCAAAGAAGTGACTTTTCTTGACTTGCCCTCTATTACGCGCCTCACTTCGTTCGGCGCGTAATATCGGGCGCGTCAAGAAAAGTCATGCTTCTCCGCCTCATAAAGTAATATACTATTCCCTTCCTTTAATACAAATAGAATAAGTCTTATACAGGTACGGCCATTTTTAAATAAAATTTCACGGAACTAATTCTACCTGATAATATAGATTTCTGTCCACATGTGCTTTGCACTTGGTTTCATTCCAAGATGGTATATTCTATATTAATCTGAACAACACTGTCGTATCTATTGTATATCAGTACCTATCTACACAATAGCATTGTGTAGCTTTAGTGATTTTGCTGTGTTTGCTGATATGTAACCATTTTTTCCCATATGTCAATACGTGTCTCACAGTACAACTACTTGGGAACTATAATCAATGAGCCGTGGGACAATACCCAAGAGATTAAATGTCGCATCGGAAAGGCAAAACGTGCATTCTTGACTATGAACCCTGTGCTCAAGAGCCATGACCTCATCCTAGAAACAAAAATAAGGCTCCTTAAATGTTACGTGTACTCAGTGCTTCTGTACGGAGTAGAAACGTATACATTGAAGGCGAGAAACTCTATCAAAACTTCAGGCTTTTGAGCTATGGTCATACAGAAGGATCTTGAAGATACCATGGACAAAGTCACCAATGAAGAAGTACTACGGAGGATTAACACAACCGCGGATTTGGTCAACATCGTGAAGGGCCGTAGACAACTCGTGGCAACATCGAGTCACACCCTTAAAGTATTCTTGCGTATTATCCATTCCAGAATAAAAGCAAAATTAGAACACAGCATAAGTAAAACACAGTTCGGTTTTAAATGCGGTTTTGGAACTCGAGAGCCGCTCTTTGCAATACAAGTCTTGATTCAAAAATGTCTGGATCAACAGAAAGATGTTTACGCCTGTTTTATCGACTATGAGAAAGCATTAGATACTATCAAACATGACAAACTCAGAACTATTACATCTTACAGGACTTGACACTAAGGACATCCAGATTATAAAAAATCTATATTGGAATCAAACAGCCCACATGAAAAATAGACATATGGTGAGTGAAAACGTAACCATTTCGAGAGGGGTTAGACAGGGCTGTATTCTTTCCCCACTGCTTTTCAACCTGTACACGGAACAAATATTTCTAGAGGCACTGGAAGAGTACAACGAGAGCATCAAGATTAATGGCGTACCAATAAGTAATTTTCGATATGCAGATCATACTGTTATACTGGCCGATAACATCGAAGATTTACAGATGATGCTAAATAGAGTAAATACAACTGGCAACCAATTTGGACTGAAGAGCAATAGAAAGAAAACTAAATTTATGGTGATCAGTAAAAAGAACATTCAACATATCGACCTGAATATTGAAGCCGAACGTATTGAAAGAGTACACCGATTTAAATATCTGGGATATACAGTAAATGATAAGTGGGACCCAGACGTAGAGATTAAGATCCGAATTGAAATAGCAAGATCCAAATTCATCAAAATGAGAAAGCTCTTAAGCAACCGCCACCTAAGCGTTAACCTCCGATGGCGTGCCACGAAATGCTACGTACTCTCTACGCTACTTTACGGAGTTGAAGGGTGGACATTAACAGCAGCAACTATAAAGAAGTTAGCGGCTCTAGAAATGTGGCTGTATCGACGCATACTGAGAATACCTTGGACAGACAGAGTGACCAACACAGAGGTATTAAGACGAATGGGTAAAGAGGTGGAATTGTTAACAACTGTTAAAAGGAGGAAAGCGTCATACCTGGGCCATCTGTTCCGTAATGATAAGTACAGTCTACTACAGCTTATCGTGGAAGGCAAGATTGAAGGTAGAAGTGGTTTGGGCAGAAAGAAGAAATCCTGGCTGAGAAACTTGAGAGAATGGTTTCAAATACCAGAAGCTGCGAACATAATACATGCGGCACAAAACAGAGAAACTTATAGTTTGATGGTCGCCAACCTTCGCTAGAAGACGGCACATAAAGAAGAATACAAGGAAAATATAGCTAAAGTTATAAAAAACAAACGTTTCTGAGAAAAATGTGCATTACAAAAATAAAGGGAAATTGCACCAAGTGCCTCAAACTGTCGCCAATAGCAAAATTCGGGCTTTACGATTGGTCAAATTGCAACCTTAATTGCAGCCAATTGTATTTCCCGAAATTGCAGCTCAATTGCGGATTTACCATTGGTCAAATGGCAACATAATTGCAGCCAATAGTATTATCGAAAATTGAGCATTGGCTATCGTGCAGGTCCAATGGCATAGCGCCAGAAACCGTTGACCTAATTTAATCTGTATAAATATAGGTGCATGATGGCCAACAATTCGTTCTGGTCAGGACAGGTCCGCAGAACCAGCCTTCTTGGCATATAAGAGACCTTCTGGTTGATTAAGTTCCTAGAAACTCTGCTCTTTTTATTACCTAACCGATATTCTTTTATTGCAGTATTTTTCTAAGTCTCTAGCGAGACTTAGTGTCGATTTTATATTTAATTTGTATTTATTTTCAGCTTTTCGACTTAGGAGATTTCGTGTGAAATCTTTTATTTCGAATTAAATCGTCTTTTGGACTTAGACGGATTTTTGGTAAGATTTATTTGGTATTTTTCAGGGCATTTTTAACTTAGCGTAATCTGTGAAATTATTGGTATTTTTGACTTCTTTTTCAGATTATTTTTCTAAGTTCTTAAACGAACTTAGACAAATTTCTACTATTTATTAATTGGTATTTTTCGTTGAATTTTGAATTTTTGTAAGATTATTTCTCTTTTAGGTTCACTAAGTCCCTGAGCGGGATTTTTTATATTTTTCTTTTTTCTTATTTTACTAATTTGACTTAGTATAAAATTATAAATTATTTTCTCTTTCAGACACTTAGAAAGATTTTTGGTATTTTATTTTAGGGACTCTGAAACATTTTCAGATCCAAAAATAACTTGAGAATTTTTTACTAATATTATTTTTCTCTCATAGGGACTTTGAAAATAGTTCTAACATTTTATTTCTTTTCAGGATAAAATAACTTATAATATTTGTCTAATATTTTATGTACTGTTTTGGACTTTGAAATATTTCGATATAAAAATAACTTTATATATAATAAAATTTTCGAATCGAAAATTGTTAATAACTATTTGATTATTGATATTTTGTTACATGTCTTTGTTGATTCGTGCCGAAGGCACTATGAGAAACATTTATTTCGCATTTTGAACAAAATCTGACATTTAGAAATAACTTTTGATTTCCGAAATTTTTGGGACCGAATGAGGAGGGAAGCACAATATTAACACACCATTGTCACGTGCTAGATCTACTGCAGCCAAGTTCTTTGTTTGTGACGTATGCCCGTCAAGAAGTAACAGAACTGGGTGTTCTTTCGTTGCTTTAGAAAACAGAATGAACTGTTGTAACCATTTTACGAAAATCTCTGCAGTTATCCAACTTCAGCCCAGCCTCATGGTGGGAGACTGTTTCAAATTCACGTTGTTTCTTTTTTCGCGGAAATATTAACATTGGGGGCATGTAACATCCGATAGCTGAGCAACATATTTCGGATGTGACAGTGGTGCCTCTTTCAGCAGAACTTAAGACACCTACTTGACGTTGTCCTCTAACAGCTATTATTTTAGAAAATTGCTTGGGAACCACGCTAATACCCATTTCATCACAGTTGAAAATTCTAGTAGCATCTAATGCGTGCTTGTCCAGAATTTCATTAAGCAGATTAAAAAAATTCGATACTGCTACTCTATTGAATCCCATATCCCGTGCTCCAGAAGTTGCTTCGGGTTTTCTTAAGCTTAAATGAGTTTGAAAAAACCTTTACACCAGTCTTCTCCTGCAATTTCCGATGTTCTGTTGAAGTTATATAGTTATTCTTTTCTGCTAGCTGGTATGCTAGTCGGCGAAACTTTTTCATAGTCATGCCGAGCAGTTGTTTTTGCATATTTCAGATAAACGACAAGCTCATATCGCTCCAGCGTTGATGATGAGTTGATGATGGGACACCAAACCGATTAGACGCAGCCAGCAGCCACATATCCCATTTGTCCACTGATAACCGCATCTACAGCTTGCTTCATAACATCGGTAGACCACGACTGCCGGGTTGTTTTCTTTTTGTAGTTACGTACCATCTGCTATCAATAAAAAATATAATCAATACGAGAAGAAAAATATTTATCAATACTAAATATAATCGGGGCGGAATGGGGTATACCCCATTGTGCCACACCCATTGTATCCCAGACAACCGTTCCCAGAAACATTAGTGTTATAATAGGTTATGTTCATTGGACGAGAGTCATTACTACAGTTTTAGAGAGCTAAAAGTATATTGAAACAAACATGTAAGATTAATTTCGAAAAAAATAATAGTAAACAGTATAATTACCTTAGCGACACAACGAAAAAATTAAAATTTACAGGTTTCTTCTTTGATCTCCGATAAAACACAGACCATGCGTACTCCCAGACTGACAACGACTACTTCATACGACTCGACGCGACGAACTAAGCGTGTGATATTTGCCCGTCTATGTCGTTTGTAGGTAATATCACGTCGGTTTCCCAATCTGCCTGGTACCCCGTTCCACCCCGGGTTCCCCTATTTCTTTTTTGGAAAATATTCGTGGGATCATTTTCAAGTTTACAATATATGGTTTCGTCTTTTAACAATCATTCATTTTATTGTCGTAATCATTAGATTCTAAATAACGGTTTTGTTAGTTTTATCAGTTTTTAGTACAAACACAAAGTAGACACTTTAAGATGCTTAGAAGTCTTTGAAATTTGAAGGGGTTCTTCAAAGTCAAAATTTAAGAAAAAATAAACATTTAACAACAAAACAGATACTATAAATAATGATATATAAGAGATGCGACAGTGTTGTTCAGATTAATAGATAATATACCATCTTGTAATGAATATTAAGTACGAAAACAATTACTAATTTTAGGTAACGAAAAAGTTATTTTTGAATTTGGGCCCCACAAAATCGAAGGTAAACCAGATGGGCTTACCATAGACACCGATGGAAACTTATGGATTACAGCAATATTTGGTTCAACTCTAGTCAAAATTAACCCAGATGATGGAAAACTTCTGGAAAAAATTGTTATGTCTACTCCACAAGTATGTACAATTTAATGTAAATATAAAAAAAGCGTTTAATACATTTCATGACATGAGGTATACATTCTCCCACTAATCTTCGTTGTTATAGATCTGTTGATTTTTATACATTATCATTTTGTTGTCGCTTTCCCTTTGATGACCTCTAATTTATAGGATTAAGTTTTAAGTATTTATTTTGGTGAATGCTCTTTCAAAGATACAGCAAGGTCTCGTTTTATGCAGTGGATACGTTCGACAGAAAAGCGCATATAAAAAATCGCATAAAAAAGATATAACTTGCCTTGAAAAAGAAGGGATGCGTTCCGTAGCCTTCTAAAATTACATAAAACCAAGACAAAAACAAAAAAGTTTGCAGAAATTAAAAGAAATAGGCTGCATGATAAATTACTTCGAATATCTGAAGGAACTTCATACAAAAGCTAAAAAAACTTAATTAACTTTAATTTTAGGGGAAAGTAATAGGTACATATAGTTTTACATTTACATTTTTAATCATTATCGCTATCTGATAATGGTTTGCACCGTTTGCGAAGTGGCTCAAAATTATCTTCATCGTCAGAAAAAACTGTCCATGCAATAGATATTTTCGGTAAAGGTGATGGATTTTCACAAACTTCATTCTTGTTTTGTGTAACTTTTCCTTTTCTGACAATGTAATCAGTAATTAAACTGTGTGATGATGATGCTAGTAATTTTTTATGTAGCTCTCGATATCCTGACATGCAGTTCTGCAGCACACGTTGTAATTTAAAGGCTCGTTCAGAATTGAACGAGCGAGAAATGCGAATTAACTTGACAGTAAGTGGGGTTGGTTTTTCTTCCTCATCATTATCATCTTCTAGACTCACGACGCCATCTAAAATTAGATCTAAAGTTCGATCAATTATATCATCGTGGCTGAAGGTATTAACACAATCTTCGCCAATTTCATGTGCCAAATTAATTATTTCGTGTCGATGTTTGAGTGGTTGCATTGCTTCCACACGTCTTTTACTGTTACGGGTTAATTTTCTAGTTTACTCACGATGGATTTGTTAGTTGCCTTTATGTAATATTTTTTAAACGTTGCAATTATGCCGTGATCTAATGGCTGAATAAGGCTTGTTGTATTGGGCGGAAAAAATACTATTTGAACGTTTAGATGTTCCAAGTGTGGATGACCTGCTGAATGGTCAATAATTAATAAAACTTTAAAATCCAAAGAGCAACAAGCAATTATTGAATCATTCTGTAAATATAGCTGTTGTCACCCAACTTTTCTTGTTAGCCATCCAATGCCCTGGCAGTTGTTTTAAATCTTTGCCTTTTAAACCACGTGATCTAAGAGATTTATTTATTAAGAGCGGTTTTAACATCCGATCTCCTAATGCATTGCTACAAAGTAATAATGTTATTCGATCTTTACTTGCTTTATGTCCACTGACAGTTTTTCATCCTTTGCGATGTAAGTATGGTTAGGCATTTTTTTCCAATACAGTCCAGTTTTATCAGCGTTACTTGATCGGCACAACAGTCTCCACCTTCAATAATGTTTGGTAGTTCCTGTGGAAATCTTTATCTGCTGTAGCACTCTCTCCTGTAATCTTAAAATTATGAAGCGCATTTCTTTTTATAAACTCGGTTATCCATCCTTTTCTAGCTGAAAATTCTTTACCATCTTGGGAAGTGGAAGTTGGTGGCTCTGACTCTTTCATTAACTCATAAAACTGAAGAGCTTTTTCCTGGATTAAACAACCACTTACAGGAATTCTTCTTTGAATTAGTTCCTCAATCCAAATTGCGATGGCTCTTTGTGTTCTTTCTAATATTACATTCCTTGAGTAAGATGAAAATTTAGCGCTTAATGTTGTACCAGAAATTATAGATTTTCTTATAGCATTTTCATTCTTCTTAATTTCTCTTAATCTTAAAAAAAGAAATAAAAAATTAGACTTACGATATTGAGATGGCAAAACCTTCTTCTAATGAAAAATTAAACTTTATGACACTCACTTAAAACGTTTCAATCCGAAAACCGTGCTGCTTATGCTGCAACTTGAAATTAGCAAAATTTTAAACAACTTATTATAAAACGAAGCACCCCTAAGAGAAAAGTTATTAAAAAAAAACGGGTGTGGCAGTCCAGTGGAACTGCCGGTAGAAGTTATACTTCTATACACGCGTTCGCCGTTACAAATTTATATGGGAGTCAATCTGCACAATCATTACATATGTAATGCTATAGGTGAGAGAGCAGAAAGAGAAACAGAATTAGGTATATAGGTATATGGTATATCGTTTGATGTATATAAACAACATTTGATCTGTAATAGGAGTATAATAAATGAAGGATTGAATCAATATTTTGATGAAAATGTATATTTTTATTTTCATATATGTATGAAAGGAGATGAATGCAAAAAAAATGTTTACACATTCTCTGGAGTAAAATTCATTGTTTATTTTGTTATTAATATAAAAATACAATACAATACACTGCAACATAATTCAATATAATAATACGATACAATTAAAAATGCAACATTCATAAGTATTTAAAAATGATACTATGCATAACTTACTTACGCATATGTTTAATTTACCATGATAATAATATTAATAAAAAAATATTAATAAATATTACACATATTTACAAAAAGAACATTTTTATTCTCGAAAGAGAAAATATATCTTCTGTCTCTCTCTCTCTTACCTATGTAATGATTTTGCCGATTCACTCCCATATAAATTTCTAACGTCGCACGCGCGTATAGGAGTATAACTTCAAAAACGAAATGTGTAAGTCCCACCCAAACAACTCTTTTCTGAACCTTAAAACTTGAATTACTAAATTTTTAGGTAACTGAACTAAGCCTCAGTTTTATTAATAGCGTCTTGGCACCATTTTGTAAA
Organism: Diabrotica undecimpunctata; assembly: GCF_040954645.1. Lineage (NCBI taxonomy): Eukaryota > Metazoa > Arthropoda > Insecta > Coleoptera > Chrysomelidae > Diabrotica > Diabrotica undecimpunctata. Next base: position 75,527,205 of record NC_092809.1, on the reverse strand, counting down.
ATACTTTTAAATGGGACCATGGAGAAATTAATATATTATTTGAAAGCACTTGTATAAATCATTAGGTCCCTGGATTTTTTTATTCTTTGTGGCACCGTTTCAAAATCCCCACTAAATTGTGAAAATCTTATTAAATTAACTCTCGGTGAAAGAATAACTCTTTCTTCCCAGATGGATAACGTCACTAGTATCATATATATGCCAAAAATCATAATTTAAAAATAAAATCTACCTTTTTTGAAATTTATGTCATGCATATAAACATATACATAAAAGAAATTTAAAATAACAATCATTATATTTGTCCCTTTCATCTCTACGTCCATGACTACTATATGTACTAAATATTCAATGATAAATAAAATAGTTTGGAAAATTAAATAATGTATAAAATTATCGAAACAATATTAAAAAATATATTATGATTTCTCCATTCTAACATAATAATTAAAAAAATATATTTCCTCATTGGGATCGAACTCGCGACTTCTGATTCTAAATACCGTGCCTCAACTCATTCGACCAGAAACCTTAAGTAATAAGGTGGCTAATCAATGTCATTATTTGTCAAGAACATTATGTCAGTTTTTTGGTTGTATTTTGTGTTTGTGTTTATTTATTTATTGTATTCCAAAAATGGAAAGGTTATTACGAATCATAGATGTTCCAGGAAGAAAATTTATTTGCAAAAGTCTTTGGTCAAATGTATATATCTACCCAATTTATATAAAATAATAATAATATTAATAAATATTAAATATATTTACAAAAGGGACATTTTTATTCTCGAGAGAGAAAATATATCTTCTGTCTCTCTCTTACCTATATCTTACATATGTAATGGTTTTGCCAATTCACTCCCGTACAAATTTCCAACGTCGAACGCGCGTATAGAAGTATAACTTAAAAAAAAGGTTATTTATACCTTTCAATGCGAAACTGGCAATGATGTAATAGAGACATCATGTAACAAGGAAATCCTCGAATTGACATCTGACTGTGAATAGTTAATATTTAATTATAATAGGTAATAATAGAAATTTTTGGATGAGACCTTCCTGTACTTCCTTTTTTAAACGTATGAAAATGGTAGTGTTACCATTAACAGTATTTCAAAACGTAAAGTAAAAAACTTTAGTTTTACCTGGTTACGAATTTAGACCTATTATTGATCTTTTTAAAAGCCCTGTTGCTCTCCACTAATTATGCATTTTTATTTATCTTATTGATGAATCTCCTCGTTACCAATTTAATTGTTGTGTTGGGCAGGATAATTATAGGATAGTTGGTGACTGGCGAGAGTTTTACTGTTTGTTTTTTATGTATTGGTATTGTAATGCTCGTCCACTACCTATTACTAAATGAGCACCAACGGCTCGGTACATCAGAATAAATGTTGGTCCCATAGGATCAACACGCTCTGTTAATGCAAAACTTGTGTTGGTTCCATTGGGCCACCGTGGCTTACTGAACCATATCAGTGATGGTATAGTCGAGTCCAACGATATTTCGTCCGTTTCGTCCGAATTCAAACAGATAATATTTGTATGTTATGAAATTCGAGTAACCGATGTCCAGGGACGTATCGCGATATTGGTTCTTTCACCGACACAAATTTTTTGATACAAGTATTAAATCATAAAATAACAATGTGTAATTGTAATCTCTAATAGTTCATATCGAATTAAATCGTCCACTTTCGCGTCAAATTTTGGAAAATTATTTTTCCTCCGAATTCGTTTTTTTACTTGTCTCCAAATAAGTTCGATAGGATTGAATATGCAAAAATAAGGTGGTAACCTCAAAACATTATGGCCATGTTGTATTGCAATAGTGTCCAGTATATATTGTTTCTAATAAGTTTTAGTACGAAGCACTTCAAGTAACTGTTTCTCATTATAGTTGTCTTCAAAATACAAATCATTTTCTGAGAGGAAATCTTTCAGTTTGAAGACATTTTGAAGACGAACTTTTAGGAATTTTTTTGAGAAGCCTTGAGTGGCAACTAGCATTGTCCATAACTATCACACTGCCCGGTGTTATATTAGAAAGTAGTGTAGTTTTAAATCACTCTTCGAATATAGTAGAATTCATATTCTGATGATAATCTACACTACATTTTTCTATTTTCTTTCCGCAAAGCATTAACCTATTTGTCACGCAACCATTTTCAGATCCACAGTGCACAATAATCATCCGATAACCTTTACTCGGAGGTACTTCTTTCAACTGGCACCCAAGTGAACCATCAGTCCAACCCTTACTAGCGGTATCTTGCGTGTCATACCATGTCTCGTCTAAATAATATATAGTCCGCTGTTGGTCTCGATATTCTTGTTTAGGTTTTCCAGCACCCGATCTTGTTTTTCTCTTTTCAACACCCCTTTTCACAATGTCGCGCATGGTAGAATACGGAATTCCTGTTAGAAAGGCCGCTTTTCTTATAATACTGCCTTTACAACTATTTTCAGGATCATTTTGAAGATTTTTGTAAACGTTCATACAAATTATCTTAGATTGTTCATTCAAAACAATCCTTTTCTTTGGAAAGACACTTTTCTACAGTTACAGTCTCACTTACACTTGAGATTGTTGACTACTACACTTTCTCTACTACTACTTGGGTTCTCTTGCTCCCATGCACTAAAAACTGTAGGTGATTTTTCCCATGGTCTAAACATTTTCATTATACACAAATAGACAGTTTCAAAAAAACAAACAACAAAAAAATATTACAATTATTATAACAACGCACAACAAAATTTAAACACAACTAAAAATTAAAGCAATGCACATCTATCTATAAACAAGCTAGTTGCAAAGATACAACTAAACTAAAAATTTGCAAGTCCAGTCCTTTAGATAAGGCACATGCCGGTATTTTTACAACCGGATTACTCGTCGTAAATCAATCAATTTAAAACTTGAAAATTGATACTTGGGCATTAGTACAGTTAAAATTGTTAGACGGTTATATGACGAAATGTTAAGCAATATAATTGAAACTTTTTTCTACTTTTACGGACAAAAAAGCAAATTCATTAGCGGAACGTAATTCAAAATTATTCTGCACATTATATATGAAGCATTATTTAGTTAAAACATCTCATTTTTGGTGGTAAAAAATATATTAAATGCATGTAATAATTTGTCTGGACTAAAGGTGGTAAAAGATGGTCTGGAAGTTATAATTTTGTTTGAATTTGCCGACGGACGATAGAAAGTCGGTGCTAACTATATACATTCCTTAATTTATCTATATTATTATATTTTTATTTATTCCAGCCTACTTCAATTTCCTTTGGCGGCAAGAATTTAAACGAAATGTTTGTTACCACTGCAAGAATTCCAGTTGATGGTAAGATTCCGCCTAATCCTGCAGGAACAACATATATAATCAGAAACTCCGGTAGCTCTGGCTTCAAAGGAGATAGATATCAATTGTAAACTATGCCGCTCTTTTATATTATATTTTACTTAATAAACTATTTGTGACGTATAGTACTTACTTTGTTATTAAATATTTCAGCATGAAATATGCTAGATAGCGATAAAAGATTTGCAGAATTATGCTGAATAAAATATATTAAATCAGTAACATTAGTTAGTAAAATGGGCTCTGTTTAAGCCAACATTGAGGAAAGTTTCTCTTAGTGAATTTGGCATCAGTACCCATATTAGGGTTAGAGGATTGTATAAAGTTTAATTTAGTCAAACCTAATAAAGTAGACGCTGTAACTCATAGTCAAGAAAATTACATAAAAAAAAAATTCTTAAGACAAAAATCTTGAGGTTTTTTCAGGACTGTGAAGTATACGAAATTATAAAATGAGGTTGGTTGATAATGCCGAGCCAGTAATAAAAGCAATTAGAAGAATTCCAGAATCAATTAAAGATCATTGTTAAATTTAGAAAACAAAGATATAAATAGCAAAAGTAAATACACCAACGTTGTGGTGTCACAACTTAGTAATAGGGTTTGATACATAAAATTAGTAACTAAGGTTATGCTTAGTACAATATTATCAAGAGAAAGAACTAGTCATCACAAACACCTGATATTACCAACAAGGAGACTTTATATATGGAGTGCACCAGGAGACAACGCACGTACAGAAGCTTCAAAAAAGATATTAACAGTGCCTGGAACGAAATAAAAGCAGCACTAAGCACTTAACGCTGGCGAAACGTTTGTGGGTAGAAAAGAACCAATTGCCAAAAAAGCCAGAATGACACCAGATATTATAAAGCTCATAGAAGAAAAACGAAATACAGAAATACAAATAAAGCAAAATACAAGCAAATGAAGAAACTAGTCGAAACGCAGATCAAGGAAGCTAAAGAACGCTGAATAGATGAAAATTGCAACGAAAAACAACAAACTTGGGAGAAATACATCAAGAAACTTATTTACAGATTACTCAATCTTATTACTCAACATAAGGTTGCTATATGATTGTGAGTCGGCAAGAAGTAACAAGAGAGGCGGTAAGTGTCAGGGTTTGACATTTGAGGTTAACAAAGAAACACGTTGTAAAAGAAAAGTAATAAATGTTATAAAGCTCACACAAAATGTTGTTTATCTTATATATCTCCCATATATAACAGGTACCGATGTATATCACCATCCATTTTCAAAATATGAGTCAATACTGCACTGAAACAATGGTCAATGAAATGTAATCCTATGCGAGTTCGACAAATCTACACTTTTATTTGCGGATAATCAGGTCATTGCTGAAGGTGAGAACGATGCAAATTACATCAAGGAAATTCATTAAAAAATACTCAAAATGGGATCTGGGAATTAATGCTAATAAAAATAAACACCTCACAATAGGACAATATGCAAAGGTTTTAAAAACCGATGCAGTGGACATTAGATGAACACAATGTTGCCGATACTTGGGACTTCAGTTAGAGAACTTCATAAACTTTGGAAATACGCATGCAAACCATTAAATATTTTAATTTAATATATATTATATATATATATATATATATATATATATATATATATATATATATATATATATATATATATATATATATAAGCGGGGATCCTACAGCTTCTACCGCTTCCCGCATTTCGATCGCCATCTTTTTCTATCTCTTCAGGTGTCTTCATCAATGGCTCTGTCTTTCATGGTTTCCATAACACCTTGTATCCAAGACTTGGCTGGTCTTCCTCGTTTCCTTCTATTACTTGGATTGTATTCCATAGCTCTTTTTGGCCATCTGTTGTCGTCCATCCTCTGTACGTGTCCATACCATATTAACTGTCTAGTTTCTATTCTTTCAGAAGTTGTATGTACTCTATCTGTTTTCTTCGAATTTCAGAATTAGGTATACATTCTACTCTTGATATACGGCAAGCTCTTCTCAGGTAGTCCATTTCAACCGTGTCAACTCTTTTCTTTCCTTTTCCTGTCATTTGCCAACATTCTGCTCCATATGTAAGAATGGGCTCTACAATTACTTTGCAGATAGTCATTTTAGATCTTATAGTAGCTTTGTTGGACCAAAGTATCGAATTCAGAATTTGAACACTCTTCCTGCCTTGTTGCACTCTATAGTCTATATCTCGTTCCGTTGTTCCTTTACTGCAGATAATACTTCCCAAATATTTGTATTCGTAGCACCTTTTCATTTGTCTAATTTCCAAATCCGGGTCTTCATCTTCACTGACTATATTCTGTTTTAGACATATTCATACTCATCCCCCATTTTTCGTATTCATCTTTGAGCTTTCTAAGCATATAATCTGCATCTTCTTCACAGCTTGCAATTAGTACTTGATCATCTGCAAAGAACAGCGTTGTCAGATAATGGTTGTTAAACTTCAACCCCATTTCCGCACATTTTTGTCTCCACTGGTGCAGTGCTTCTTGGATATATATTTTGAATAGGGTGGGGGAAAGACAACATCCTTGTCTCAAGCCTTTCATTACTGTAAATACCCTTGAGAAAGTATTTCCTGTTTTTACAGTGCTTTGAGGACATTTATAAATGTTCAGTATTGCTTTTAGATATGTTTTACTAACGTCCGTTTTCGTCAAGACACTAAATAAGAGTTTTAAAGGAACTGTATCATAAGCCTTCTCCAGATCTATAAATACCAGATGCGTAGGGAGGTTTCGAGCTGCTCGTTTTTCAATTACTTGTTGAAGGGTAAATGTGTTGTCCACGCACGATCTTCCTGCTCTGAAGCCGCTTTGTTCTTTAATTTCTTTATACTCCTCTTCTATTCTTCTTTTCAATATACGACCATATAACCTTCCCAGCGAGCTAGTTATGCTAATGCCTCTATAATTTCCGCATTCTTTTCTGTCTCCCTTTTTATAAATGGGCCAAATTCCAATCGTCTGGCCTTCAATTAAGCATTTATTAAAAATATTCACTAAGCTTTCCAAAAGAGCATCCGGTCCATGTTTCACCAACTCGATGGGAATGTCTCCAGGCCCGGGTGTTTTTCCATTTGTTTTAATTCTTTTTTCAGTTCTTTGTTTATCTTATGCACCTCGAGTTTTCTGTCATTGAGATATGGTCAGGCCTTCCAAAAATTTTAATTTTATACTGAATATAATATAAAGTATTATTTTTGGACGACAATCCTCCTGGCCTGCTCTAAGATTTTTCGCCATTCTGTACGATTTTTGGCGTTTAAAAACGGCTGTTATAGGAAGAGGTAAATCTATAACAAGAAAGTTATATTCCCTATTATGGAATAAAAATGTCAAATCAAACGAAGAAAAAGTTGTGTCAAATCGTTGCTAAAAAGCACTGTAACATACGGAGCGAAAGTGTAGACATTATCAGAAGAGAACAAAAGAAAAACGAATACGGTTGAGAGGGATTTATCTTACTTGTTTGAAAGTAAGGCCAGCACTGATTAAAATTTTTTAGTTTTATCCAACTTTCTCTTACCTCTAAGCAATTGCATTGCTTCATGTGAATTTAGTTACTCAAAGAGATCGAATGCGATTTTTGTTAGGTTTACCCACTCTTATCGGCCAAAGTTACTAAAATGCTCTTAACTACATCACCCAAACAAGATTGGCCAGAACCAGATTAAGAAAAATTGAATAGACATTACATTTTTAACTGTATAACAAAACTCAGCGGAAGTGAATATGCTCTGTTAGGTAAATCTTAAATATTTCTTCGGCTTTCGACGGTGTATATGCGCACTATGCGACGCTAGTTCAACCGTTTTTATCTGAACAAATATCGGATACCGATATCTACTACTATTGTGTATATCTACTTAATATTTAGTAATTTTAGGAAAATAAATAAGAAGTGATATTCATGTCGTAAAAATATATTACAATTGGTCAACGCCAATACAGATTTAAACTTTATTTCATAAAAAAATTATTATCTACAATATACCTAACACATTGTAATAAAACATTTCGTTCATGTCTAATTTCATTTTGTAAAAGTTTTTCTAATAAAGTAACTTTCCTTTTTCTGAAACCATACGGAAATTTATCTTTACTATGATTCACATAAGATTTTGTACTTCTAAAATGACCTTTGTTATTATGATTCTTATTTCTATTTGGCTGTCGTTTCCTTTTGCGTGTACAATTGGAAATTTCTATTTCGTTTTTATCTATCACAGTACATTCATTATTCTGTTTTTGATTTTTGACTTCAGTTGGAGGTTCTCCATCACTATCTGGGTATTTGCCTTCAACTTTAGATTCGTGTTTATTAGCTGGTGTCACTTTTACAATTGTTGCTTCAGTTTCAGATTCACTATCACTCATATATGCCCCCATTAGGGCACTAAGAGCGCCATTTAGTTTCATTTCCATCGGTTTGGATGGCCCACTACTCCATTCTTCATCGTCATAGTCGCTTAGCTCCTTTTCTTTTTCTTCTTCCATGGTAGAGGTACCTTTAAAGGGAAACACATTTCCATTCCAATCAGCTTTTTCGTCTATTAGAGATACAGTTTGCTTCTCTTTAACAAATGAACGCTTTTGTTTTTTCTTTGGAAGTGGCTTCTTGTTTTTTACAGCTTTGGTCACTAAAAAAGATATGCTGCAGTATATGTTCGTTACGAAAAAATATATCAAATTATATAATTTAACAGTTTAAGTTATAATAAAACAATTTAACCTACAGTACACGACATTTATGGTGAGCTGTGTGAGATGGCAAATTTTCAAGACATATACAATTCATGGATTTATAACATTGCCAAATCTATCATTTTTAAGCAAAGAAAAAAATAGCCACCAATTAATGTTGTCCATAATATGTTTAATCACCTTATATATTTAAATATATATACACTTAAAATAATCTGCTACGCAGATACTACTCTCTCAAAGTGAACATGATTAACAAAAATCTACTAAGATTTGTTGTTATATTGTATTGGAGCTGGAGGGTCAGATAATAGAACAAGTGATGAGTTTAAATATCTAGGCATCACATTATCTAGCTACGTAAGGCTAGGTCGCCAGATCGGTGAAGAGCAGTTTAGAGACATGTAAGGAGAACATTGTAGAGAAAGGAACAAGAAGAAAGGCGACCCGAAGGGAAGCAGGGTGCCCAGAAGCAAGCAAGAAGATAAGGCAGGATGAGAAGGGGCGAGATTGAATATGAAAAGGAAGGAACAGAGGGAGAGAAGAATTCCGTCGTAGTGAGAAATGTAGTATGTTGCGTCCCAATCAGGGCGATCCGGCCGGTAAGTCACCGCTGAGGAGGGTGTTTTTAACAGGTAGGTCTCTGGCATTGACGGCGATGATGTCCGAACAACCCCTCCGTGCGGTCTCTCTCGGATATCATCGTGTCAACGCTGGAGGAGTCCGGCATAACCGAGGCTGGAAGACGGTTTTGCCCACGTTCTAGAACCGTGGTATGTTTCGAACATTTGGACTAGCCCCCCCCTCATAAAATACAAAAAAATAATTGGTGTCGTTAATGCCCATCAAAATGGACGGTACCTTTGTACGCTACCATTCAATGAAAAAGAATTATCATACCGCGGTGTTGTTTACCAATTCAATGGACTCCCTAAGTCTAACACCACAATGAGCGGAGATTTTAAAAACCATTCCAAACATTTCTAATTTGTTTGTATATATCCTATTAATATATTAGTATTAATTTAAATATTTTTTAACTTCGTAAATAAATTCAATGATTAAGTTTGAAATAACCCCGATAAAGACAACAAAATATGTACCTTGAAATACAGTAAAAAAAATTTGAAAGTTTTAATCAAACAATACTTGACAACCATAACCTTAAAATAGAAGATTCATAGTAAATATCTGAATACTTTGATATTCTTACCTCACAAATTCACGAACAACAAATAATACCCAACGCACAGAAATGAATGTTCAAAACCAAAAGTCCTTATTTATTCTTCAAACAATTAAAAAACCAATATGTATTTCCAACTTTTATGGGACAAATATACACAAATTAGAAACGTTTGGAAAGGTTTTTAAAACCCCTGTCCATTGTGACGTCAGAACTTAGTTAGTCCAGACAAACAATTGAAAAAGATAGGGAGATAACCGGAAATGAAGACGACGCGATAAGATTTTCTTCTAGCCAAAAGAAACGTTAATATTAATCGGGGGTGAAAATTTACAGAAATAAGTTCAATTCATGACACTAGAATTTAAATAACGGGCAACAAAAACAGTCCTGTAAAATCTGAATATTTAAAATTCTATACTTACATCGATATTTATCTTTTCCAAATCGATTCTCGTTCTTTTTTATCCTTTCTCCCCTTTTCAACATGGCTTCCTGTTGTATCTGCCGTTTCATAATATTCTCTTTACTCGGATAATTCTTCTTCCTATCTTCCACCCACTTGGCTATATCTTCTGGAGTATTTATATTTCTAATTCTGTCATACAAACCGGTAGCATGTTGCATTAAAATGTGTTTCTCCAAAACTTTTTCGTGAGCGGTAAATGTACAGCCGTCTAAATTACAAGTTTTGTGCTGTGACATATGCTTGTCATATTGATTTTGATTATAAAAATCTCTCTCACAACTTTCACATGTAAAAAGAATTTCTTGCGTTTCTTGTTGATACCCATGATAGTAATTTTCTTCATAATATTGACTGTTTTCTTCATAGCTGTAGTCTTCATATTCTGTGTATTCATCAGTTTCATTTAAATCCTCATTCCCTTCATAAGTATTTTCTATGTATTCATCTTCAGGGTTATTACATTCGAAATTGCCTACCTAATAGAAAAAAAGTGTTAAATTTTAGTGTAAATATATATGTGAATGTTTTTTATGGCGGTTAATTATATCAGTTCACAAAGTTTCCACTATAGGTACTTACAAACTATATTCTCTTCACACAAAGATTGATTTACTTAAAGAAGAATAATCTTTAAAAACAAAGTACTTTTTTATATAGGATAATAAAAACATTTGACTTGAGACTTAAAGACAATTCTACAGGACAACAGGAACTTCATGAAAATATTTACAAGTGAATTTGAAACTAAAAGCAAATGGTATTGATGGCAATAGCAACATAAACGTCGTAACTTTTATGCTTGTATATTGTAGAATGTTACTGCTAACTAAAACCATCCAAGAACCAATAGCTAAATTGAAATAATTTCATAGCATTGATGAGATCAACATGGTAGTTTTTGTTCATTTATGGAAAACGATAGCAGTAATTACCCAATGATGCATTAGAAATTTTACCGCTTTTTATTAATATTAAAAATGTATGACCAAGAATCTTTAGGTTTCTATATTTGAAATATTCTGTAAAACTTTTTTATACATAGTAGTATATTCCTTTTAGACGTTTTGTGAAGTATATGCAGACTTAACCTATTGGTTGTCGGTTTCCAAATACTTAGGATTATAGAAAAATTGTATCACTTGTGAAGTTAAAAAGCCTTCAATTTTGAGCTAAACGTTGAATTAGACATTCATGCCAAATGAAATATTTGAATCCTCTAGTGTTATTTGTTTTCTTTCTAGCTTATGATTCTATGAGCGTGTCTCACCAACGCTCAATGTTATTAATTAACAAAATAATATGAATGAATTTTCAAAAAACAACTATTTATTTTGATACAGTAGCATCATATTTTTAGAAAACACTAGAAAATACTTTTTTTTTTGTAAAACTGAGTCACCAATAAAAACATTCACTTTGATCAAATAAAACACATCAAAAAAGAAATGAAAACGTAAAACAAAAGCAGACGAACGTGATGAAATCCAATTTGTAAAACTACTTTGAAAAAATGTCTTGAGTATCTGAATATAACAGAAGATTTAAGATATATGTAACTTACTCAAAATTCCTGAGAAACTGAGTTTCTTACTATGTTGGGTCTGAGGTGGAAATCTCTCCAATGATTGTATAAAGAACTCTTCACTTTATTATTGTTGATAAGTGTCTTCGTTGATAAAAATACTGACCGTTCTTAGAAAAAAAATTAAAGAAGAGAAATGAAAATGTATATTTGAAATGTGTCAAATTTTATTCTTCATCCTAGCTAAATCACCATTAAATCTTCTCACATGAGATTAAATTTATATACACTTACAGTTCTATACATTTCTTCTCAGACAAAAACTCAAACACTTGAAGTATAAGAATTAATTCAATTCTCAGTGTCAACAAAATAAATTCGCCTCCAAATGTACCAATCATTAACTTTGATGATCATCAACGCAGTCCCTCACTATCAGTGTGAAATATGTTTTCAGGTGAGAGTAAAATAGTAAGTCCCAAACACGTACCAACACTTTTAAATATGTCAATCATATAAATTTCCATTTCTCTTCCTCACTGTTTTAACACATATAAGCCAGTAATTATAAAAAATCAATTAATCTTGAATTAATGTTTTATTTGGCTACATAACTCTAAAAACGGTCAGATCTAGTAGTTAAGTAGAAAACACCAAACAAATTGAGTCATCCAATAGAAATTAACTTGCTGTCATACAAGTTTAAGTTCATTTATCTTATGGGTGTGACTACTATAAAACTAGAAATAAATGAGGCTACTTACGTTTTCACAATTTTTCCTGAGCAGTTTGAAAAATTTAGTTACTGTAATTGTGTCTGCAGAACAATACCACAATGCGTTTTCAGAAGAATGTTAACTTTATCATCTACCACACATCAACTTTGTGATAATCACACAAAAATACAAAACGTATTTAAAATAAAAATAACATTTTTGATGTCACAACCTTTCAAACAAAAATGTCATATCTTTTAAAAAATTTTTACTACAAGAAATGAATTTTTTTTATAATGGCCTAGAATATATTTCCAAAAAAAAAAAGGAAATAGCACTGAATAACCTGTTTCATCAATCTAGTTGATATCGGATCCAAGTTGAATGTAATAGTTTTCTAACTTGTTATTTTTTAACCCATTTTCGTAAATTTAATTTGTGTTCATGAGGTCAGTTTTCTTTATCAGATCAACAAAAGATGCAATTTTCATTATAATTCAGTCAATAGAAAAATACAGGAATAAAAAAATCTTAATCTTAAGAAAGCATATGATACGAGTTCTTCTAGAGATTCTGTGGTGGGCAGTGAATAAGAAAGAAGTCCTCAGTGAGTATGTAAAGACGTGAAAGTAGGATTGCATCAAGACTCAGTGCTTAATCCTTATTTATTCTCATTAGTGTTGGATCTAATAACAGCAAAACTACAGAGAAACATTTCCTGGTGCTTAATATATGCTGATAATGTAGTGTTAGTAGAAAACAGTGAAAGTGACTTGAGGAACTTGCGTTCCTCTGCATCTTTTGGCAGTGGAAAGAAAAGAAATATGTGAGAGAAGTGACATAGACTTTACTATTGCCGGGAGAAGAGAGGAAAGAGAAACGTCAATTTTAAGATGTCAACAAAAATGGAATACGAAAGATGTGACACAGTGGACAAAAATGATGATCCTGAACCTAAGAGATTGGGTGGACTGGCGACTGGATTATTTCCTAACGCAGGTTTTCACAAGAAAAAAAGGATGAGGCGGAGAATGCCTATACCTAGGACAACTGGACACATGCAATGTGGGAGTGCAATAGATGGATAGTAGACTAAGCAGAATGGAAAACTGATTTTGTGACAGTGAGAGAAATGTTAAGAGGATGATTGAAAATAAAGCAGGTTGGAAGAAAGACAGCTGGACCAATGGCAAAGGTAAGAGAGAAATATGTTGTCAGACGTTGGGAATGTGGAAATGCCTGGCTGGGAGTGATGCCGTTTTCCACGCTCTATCTTGAATGGGGTTCCCCTAAAAAAAGGAAACAAGGAAAAGGGAATCTCATTAGACAGACTGGATATATGAAGGGGTAGTGCTTCAGAAGTGTTGGTCGACCTTCCATTACAGCGGCCATTCCGCTTCCAGAGCGGTGGACAGGTGACAGAAGAGGGTCTGTTTTAACAGATAGGCTTTCGGCATAGACTTGGCGACGAGAGGGGGTTTAAAAGTACCTCAGGAACTATCGCTGGAACTACGAAGAATGAATCCTGTACTAAAACCAGTCAGGCAGCTTTCTGGACTGAGATGTTTTTTGAAGATTTCAGACACCCCTCTATGTTGACAAAAAAGTAATTTCCGAATGGTCAAACTGTTGTAATCAACATTACTTTTCTTCTTGCCTTTAACTTCTTTAAAGAATAAAAAAACACAAGGAACTTTAGAAGGGCAAGTCATGCACCCCCCACCATTCAACTACTTATTCTTTATTACCTGTCAAGAGGTTTCTAGTCTGATACAGCATTACAGTGTTAAACCATCAGCCCTATTTAGCATCATGCAATTTCTATCTGTTTCTTATGGCATAACTTGTAGCAAAAGAAACAATATATTAGTCTGTTGAAGCTGTGAAAATGAAATCATCCTAAAGGAGCTGACAGAAGATTTCTAGCTTTGTTTCAACAATTGAAGACATATATTGAAGTCAATATGTATGGAATCAAAGATATCAAAATTAAATTATGAATAATACTGAATAATATAATTCAAGGGGATACAGGTTACTAAGATATAGAAGCATTAAACAACAAATCTTATTAAATTCACTTTTTTGGGGTTTGCGTCCAGGAAAAGGGAAAACTTCGATAAAAAATCAATAGATAAAAGTTAAAAAACTCATTTAATATGAAGCTAAAAAAATTAGTGTAATAACATATTTCGTCAATGATATTAATTGTAGTAAAAATTTTAAGAATAACTGTGCCAACATATTTGTTTGGAAGTAAAAAATGTCATAAATTAAACATTTTGTATATTGAAATTTGAAAGCAACAAAAAATGTTAAAAAACATTTTGTAAAATGAACTAAAAATGTAAGTATTAACCTAATAAATAAAATATGCTTTCAAAGTTCTTAGTACTAAAAAGAATAACAATAAATATTTTTAATTGAAACACAAATTTACTTTAGATAAAAAGACATATTAATCTACAATTTAGTGGATTTAAATTGATTAAATTAATTTATAAAAGTATTCAACTGAATAATAATAAATCTATGTTCTTAAAAATGATCACTGTCATTTTAGAAAAGCTTAATTTTAGTTCAGCTGAATCTTTCTAACATATTTACACTAATATTAAATTCTTAACATTAACTAGCCCAGGAAAAAATAATACTACTTACTGAAAGTATTTTTAAGAAAAGAATCAAAAACTCAATAATGGATTTTAAGAATCTTTTTTATTAAATACTATTTTGTTACACAGATATATCTTCATATGATGAAGATACCGAGTTCAGAACATAAATAAATATTGCAACCCAGAACGAAAATAAAAAATACTATTTATAAGTTAATTTTTGCTCGCAACAAGCAAACATGTAGGTAATTCATAATAAATTAATGTCTCTATCACTATACAATCATGGATCCACAGACATACGAGAACAAAATTTCATAACTTACAATTACACCAAGTTAAAATAACATTGAATTTGTTTTAAATTAAGAGGCCAAAATATATTTTCAATTAATGTTAAATGTGGGGCCCAACTTAAGGAGGAGTGACTTCTTAACTGAAGTCTCAGCTACTGAACTGAGACTTGACTATTGTTGCCCAATGGGCTGACTTTCAGAATTTTTGTTCATCTCTGATTCAGCTGACTTTTTGCTACTGTCCTGTAAAGATATCCAATTAATTTAGATCGTTCAGCTACTGCTGACATTCCATAAAACATTTGTAAATACTTCAAAGCAGTTTTCTATTCACTTATCATACTCAAAATGAATGTCACTATTTTTAAAAGCAGAAATTACACAATATCTTAAAAGAACATTGTTTAAATTATAATAAACTTTTAATAAACAAACTATCTGTGCCTTTGGTAAATGTTAGAGAATGTCAAATGAGTTATTGTCATTATAAATGATGATGCAGACCTAAAGTAGAGTCCCAACCCTCCCAAGTCTGTTTCGCCATCTATTGCCAGTTTGCTGCACATAATTTTCTAACATCTTTGTCTATATCATCCTTCCATCTAAGTTTTGGCCTACCTCTCCAACTAGTTTGCCAGGGTGTGATGTAAGGATTCATCTAAGGAGGGTTGTTCTGTGGTTATCGTGCTAGATGTCCTGCACATCCTAGTCTTCATATTTTTATCTTATCTTTACCATTAGATATGTTTGTATTTATGGTATATCTCCTCCTCCAAATACTGTTTCCACATATGTCACCAAATATTCCTCTCAGAATCCTTCACTCAAATATCTACAGGAGCTTTTCATCTGCCTTGGAGACAGTAAATGGAGAATTATATTGGAATACAATATTTCAGTATCTATAAAAACCTCATAAGCATTACAGGATATTTAATACCATATTTTCCAGTGTAACAGTGACAACTAGCATTGTTCCGCCATTACAGTGCCAACTAGAATCTCTGTTCCTCAGTGTTTGGGAAAGTATGTAGTATTTATTTTCATATTTTACATTTAATATTTTTCTTTTATTGAACTATAATATGGTCTTATTTGAAACTACTTATTTGCTTTAAAGTATATTGTTTTCTGTTATTCAGTAAAATCTCAATGTTAAACTGGCTTGAACACATTTACTCTGTTTTTAAGTTCAAATAATTTGCCTTCTTTTGTTATTTCACAAAACGCTGTAAAGTATCGTATTTCAGTGACCATAAAGTTAGATTATTGCCCTACGGACCACCTTGAAGCGTGGCCAAAGTGTTTTCTGACCATCTCAAAACACTTCCTACCAAGACAGCGTACAGTAAGCATATCGAGTTTATCGGGACGTCCCTTCTTTTGTGCCTCGGATAGCGTCGCGACGGTCAACGCTACAAATCTATTATACTGGCTACAATAATTAATATACCAATATTTCAGAGGTAAGTCTTCTATTCTTTGTACAGATAACAGTAATGAGTTAAAGCCAGCTAATTTTCGTAATTTATTCACAATTAATATTTACTATTTTCGCTAATTTATTTACAGTCAAAATATTGCATTTTTTCTTCCATTATTATTCTAAAATCATTTAACCAGCGACCTTAAGTTTTACACAAAATATTTGGTCACAGTATGCACCTGTTAGTTTTGTTCCTCGACTTCCAAGTTCGTAAAGGATATTTCTAATGCGGTAATTTTCAACTTGTCTAAACATATTAGTTTTGTCCCAACACGACCAAGTTCGTGAAGGTTAATTCTAAGTTGTTGATTTTCCGAAAGTTAACAGGCCGATTTTCTGTTATTCCACCGTTTTTACAACCCAATCCTCTTTATTTATCTTTTTTCTCT
The DNA here is from genome assembly GCF_040954645.1 of Diabrotica undecimpunctata. Lineage (NCBI taxonomy): Eukaryota > Metazoa > Arthropoda > Insecta > Coleoptera > Chrysomelidae > Diabrotica > Diabrotica undecimpunctata. The sequence goes on along the minus strand of NC_092809.1, from coordinate 75,510,418 downwards.
TTTCTTTTCGATACTTTTTCGAATCTCAAAGAGACATATGTTGCATTCATGGAAGATTTTATTACTTCCCAACATATGACGCCGGTTCCTAAATCCGATTTTAAATCGACTATTTCTTATTACTCTCATGCAGTTTTCAAAAAACATTTTTATCGCTTTTCTTAAAAAATTCGTACTAGCTTCGACATGACGTTCGAGGTGTGTCGCTAGTCGACGCTTTTTATACCGATCCTAAAAGGACATCTCGTTCTTTACTTAATTTGCGATATTTTAGTTGTTTCATTTGCGATATAAAGCAAACGTATCGACAAATTAAAGTAAATAAGGAATTTTGAAACTATAAGGGGTTCTCTGGAGATCGGATTATTCTAAACCTCTCCAAGAGTTTTTATTACGTACCGCTACTTACGGCACTTCTTCGTTTTATTTCGCTTAAAAACTCTACAAGAGTAACTCTTTTATCTACTCACCTTCTGCAGTAAGCACTCGCTTAGCTTTCTAAAGCCCGATGGTTTTCTCACGACCTTCCGTCAGAATCACGCTTCAAGTGATTAAATTGTATCTACTCACTTTCTGCAGTGAGCAATTATTCACCTTTTAAAGCTCGATGGTTTTTTCGATAGGCAATGTACCAGCAACCATCTCGACGGCCTTCCGTCAGAATCACGCTTTAAGTGGTTTTCTTTTATCTACTCACCTTCTGCAGTGAGCACTCGCTTAGCTTTTAAAGCTCGATGGTTTTTCGCTAGACAAATAAACAACGTCAGCAACCATCTTCGTTTATTTTCAAGGCTTTGGCTCAGACATTTTGACATGTTGTTCGTTGACAAAGAGGAACCTTCCATTGTTACGGTGCTAGGCCTAAAATGGGACTCTACGACTGACTTCTTTTCTTATTCTTCTCGTCCCTTTGACAAACCTTGTACAAAGCGGGATATTCGTTCGTAAATCAGTCGTATTTTTTTCTATCCTCTTGTTTTTATTTTTCCATGTCTTTTTGCTAGTCAAACGTCTTCTACAACCGTTGTGGTACTTCAATGTATCCTGGGATGATGAAATATCTGAACAAATACAACCGACCTCTGTATGTGTTACATTTCTAGTGTTATTTCCACACAAGACCATCTATCGCAAGATCGAAGCTCTTGGCAGCTATTCTGCTGACTAGTCACTTTTGCCAATGAGTTTCGTCCAATTTTCATGCTCGTTCTGATTCGACAAGATTGGAGCTCTTGGAAGCCATATTGCTGGCTGATTTAGTCACATCTGTCAAAGGGTTCTTCTTCTGATGTTTGGTCTAATTCGGCGATTGCGCTCCCTTCTGCTAATTTTTCTACCCATAAATTGCCTATCTTATTAAACACATGCAAGAACTGATACCACGCTCTACTCGGCATTATATGCCCTCTAATCAAAACCTCTCTGATTGTGTTAGTCGTGTTTATCACCGGCACAATTGTTACAATTTTCACTAAACTAGCATTTTCCTACCGTGGAGCTCGTCGAAATATCATTAGTCCCGGCTGTCATAGAAGACTTTTTTCTGAAATGCGACACCACGCCGAGATTTCGACGTTGTTCTTCTTCTTGTTTTTTTCGCACCCCATGGACTTCTTATAGGAAAAAAAGGCCAACGGTATTCTGTTTGACATAGTCTTCCTAGTTGAGTAGGTCGAAAAATTCTACTGACTCGACGCTATTCTTTTTTTAACTGATGACATTGTACGCGTTGTTAATCTGAGCACAGTTTCAGATGGCATCCAACAATGTCATGTGGTAAAAATATGACCGCCGCTATTTGTCAATCCGTATTTTATTCTTACTTAGTTATTTATTAGTACATTGACCTTTTCATATCTATTCTTTGCACTTATACTTTCAGCTGTTCTTAAAAACATTAATTTTTCGAGTGGGAGACTCAGTGTCTCAGTTTTATATTCATTCTTGTATGGGAATAACCCTATGAATACAAAAAGGTGTTTTCTGTATTCTAAAATAACTTTAGATAAATAGAGCTTATTTTATTATTAAAATCAAGCAAGATGTGACTCAAAGTTGAATTCAACTTATTTTTCAATGCATTACATCAAGTTCTATGATGATTGCTGGTATTATATAGATGACATATCCCCAATTTCTTCGTATTATGTTTTATAACTTTCTGTAACTGTCTTGAAAGTTATTTCAGTTTTAGTCTAAAAGTATGTTTACAACTCATATCTTTCGTTTAGTAAAATAAATGTAAATTCTTTTAAGTGTTTTGTTCTTAATAAATGTTGAATGTTTACAGTGTTCAATGTTTCATTTATATTTGTTTTAAGTTTCGTTTTTTTTTTTAAATTAAACCTTATTATAAAATTGATGTGTCTAACTTTAATTCCTATAGCTTTTCAGTATTTGTATGGTGCTTTTTAAATAAAATTTCCCTCTTGTTAATTTGAGATTTAGTCTTTAATAGAAAATCCGTTTTATATATGATATTGCATTGCTAATCATTGAATATTTTATATATGGAAATAAACTATGATGAATTGTAACAACAGTTACAATTTATGGTAGGAGTAAACTATTATGAGACTATGAGACACAAAAAAAAAATTCATCATGGTTTATAGCAGTGAATAAAATATTCAGTGAGAAAACATACAACAAGAAAATAGTTTCAGAGTGATATTGCTACGTTTCTGAATACATTTATAAATTACATAAATAGCTTACAACTTTATTTTTAGCCCCAAATTAACAACTGTCGTTATTTAAGGATAAAGCTTGTTTCAACTTACATTTTATAAAGACACAACACAATATTCTTTTAAGACATAAAATTATAAAAATAATATGTCCAAGAACTGAATAATTATCATGGGTATATTAAATAAAGCCATCTAAACCCATTTATCTTAGGATAATGAAATTAAAAAGAAAACAAAGTAAGTATGTGGATAAAGAAATTATTGCAAGCAAATCAAAAGGATTGCTCCCTTTTTAAAATAGCAAAATTCATTTTTGTAAATGTAAAGTGAAATAATTTTTTTGATAAAATTTAATCTAAAAACAATCGCTTAACACTCAGGTAACATCATTTAAAAATTTAATAGATCGATCTTGATTCAAATTGAAAATGAAACAAGGTGGAGAACTGCCAAAGAAATACTTAAAGATCAACAATATTTTATTTTTCTTTGGAAGTTGAGTTAGCAATTATCAAAAACAATTATGATTTTTATTAATACTACTAGAAGTATCATTCAAACAAATTTTATTCTATTGACTATTATAAATATTTTAAGGTCAAATATAGACATCCAATTCCTGACAATGATGGAATTCTGCTGTAAAAAAAAATATTTATCACCTGTGCTTTGGATAATTGCTTAATAAATAATTCGTTATTAATACTTTACCCACTTTACAGTAGGGGTAGAGAGAATAGTATGATTCAATGTAAAGTACCTATAAGTGGATGTCCGCTGTATAATCAATAGGTGCCGTAACTCGTGTGAAATTAGTTTCGGGCAATAGCTGCGGGATACGCACCTCCTGATGCCCTGCAGATCCCTTTTCGGCTTCCTCATAAACTTCTGCACATTTATCTCGTTGCTCCTTGTATTTTATCCAATCTTCCTTCTTCTGAGAAGTCTTGGCTTTATAGAAGAATTCTTCTTTCTTTTCAAATTCAGCTTTAATAGCTTCTGTCACAAAAGATTTGGTTAGATCTACTTCAACAGGAATAGTTTTACCTTTTCTGATGATTTTGCTTTTTTTGTTGATACCTCTGAAATTGTTGTTAGGCATTGGTGGTCCTGGTGGAAAGCGGCCCTTGCCTCTCATTCCTCCTCTAAACATGCCACCTCTCATTGGTGGGGGCATAGGACCCATCATCATCATTGGTGGAGGTGGTCTCATACCTGAAGGGAGTCTCACAGTAAAATAGTTGATATTTAAAAACTTATATTAGAAAACAAATAAAAAATCAGAGCACTATAAACTTAAATAAATTTACTTCGAATTTTACAAGTATAGGATGGTGGCTAGACACATAGACACAGATAGAGAGAGGGATAGAGCAATCGAGAAATTTATATTCTTCATCACTAGACACTATCCTATACTGGTAAAATTCAAAGAGAGTTAAATGTAATTTTTTTCTAAATATTTCCTTAACCAGGCAGTTCAAATAATCATTAATTATGAAAATAATTGTTTTCTTATTGACATATTAATAAATGCTTATGATAATATCCTTTAAGATCAGGATGACTCAGCTGTTTCCCATGGATCTTAAGGTGCGTTTTCACCAAAAAACATTTACAAACATCTACACACAAACATTAACAAACATTTGCTAACGTTTGCCAACACATGTTTGGCACAGTTTGTTAAAAACAAGAACTCGAGAATTTGAGTAAGTTTGCAAACATTTGCCATCGTTCCGTCTTGTTTGTACAAAATGGCTCCGAGAATATAAGTTATATCTGCGACTAGTTTTATAATCATGTTTGAGTTAGTAAAAAACGAGAATGTAAAAAAAAAGAAGAAATCGTAGATTTTGAATGTCAAATTTTTTAAAAAGGGGAAGTTTAATAGAACTTCTGAATGATTCGCCCACATTATTTCTGTTGCTATTTCACACCAGGCGTATAAATTTTTAAAATTTATTGTAGTATAGCTTATGACTGGCATTCCATATTTCTTGTTTCATTTTGTAAAATTCAATTAATTCTAAACATTTCTCATTATCCCATTCCATTTTTTTGTTAAAAAAAAAACAAATAAGTCTCTACTAATTACTAATCACTCTCCGAAAACAAACTATTTCTTTCTACTATAGGTGCGTTTTCACAAAAAAACAACTACACACAAACATTAGCAAACATTTGCTAACGTTTGCCAACACATGTTTGGCACAGTTTGTCAAAAACAAGAACTCGAGAATTTGACTAAGTTTGCAAACATTTGCCATCGTTCCGTCTTGTTTGTACAAAATGGCGAAAAGAGAAGTTATATGTGCGACTAGTTTTATAATCATGTTTGAGTTAGTAAAAAACGAGAATATAAAAAAAAGAAGAAATCGTAGATTTTAGATGTCAAATTTTTTAAAAAGGAGAAGTTCAATAGAACTTCTAAATAATTCGTCCACACTATTTCTGTTGCTATTTCACACTAGGCGTCGAATTTTTTAAATTTATTGTAATATAGCTTTGACTGGCATTCCATATTTGTTTTTTTTTGTAAAATTCAATTAAATTTAAACATTTCTCATTATTGCATTCTATTTTTTTTTGTAAAAAACAAATAAGTCTAGACTAATCGCTCACCGAAAACAAACTATTCCTTTCAAAACCTAGTGTCTCCACCAAACACGCACGAACAACGAATCCGTTTGAAGTACTGACAGCCGACGGAACCGTGCCAAACAATTGCAAACGTTTGCAGTTGTTTGGGAGCGTTCTGAAATCTGTCTACCCCAACCAAATAAAATTGTTTGCTAACAGTTGCAATCATTTGCAAACGTTTGCAAACATTTTGCGCGCTTGGTGAAAACGCACCTTTAAAGGTATTCGCACAAAGAATGTTCGCAGTTAAATTTGGACGGTGTTCGCAGCGATATTGTCTGTTCGTACCGTCGTCGAATCGAGATTGTATGACTTGTTCCTAGTTTGAATTTAGTGCGTATTTTTCGGCATGAACCCAAGTTTTCCATGATTTCACAGTGGTCCGTATTGTAGTATAGCTTATGACTGGCATTCCATATTTCTGGTTTCATTTTGTAAAATTCAATTAATTCTAAACATTTCTCATTATCCCATTCCATTTTTTTGTTAAAAAAAAACAAATAAGTCTCTACTAATTACTAATCACTCTCCGAAAACAAACTATTTCTTTCTACTATAGGTGCGTTTTCACGAAAAAACATCTACACACAAACATTAGCAAACATTTGCTAACGTTTGCCAACACATGTTTGGCACAGTTTGTCAAAAACAAGAACTCGAGAATTTGAGTAAGTTTGGAAACATTTGCCATCATTCCGTCTTGTTTGTACAAAATGGCGAAAAGAGAAGTTATATGTGCGACTAGTTTTATAATCATGTTTGAGTTAGTAAAAAACGAGAATATAAAAAAATGAAGAAATCGTAGATTTTGAATGTCAAATTTTTAAAAAAGGAGAAGTTTAATAGAACTTCTAAATGATTCGTCCACATTATTTCTGTTGCTATTTCACACCAGGAGTAGAAATTTTTAAAATTTATTGTAGTATAGCTTATGACTGACATTCCATATTTCTGGTTTCATTTTGTAAAATTCAATTAATTCTAAACATTTCTCATTATCCCATTCCATTTTTTTGTAAAAAACAAATAAATCTCTACTAATTACTAATCACTCATCGAAAACAAACTATTCCTTTCTACTATTGGTGTGTTTTCACGAAAAAACATCTACACACAAACATTAGCAAACATTTGCTAACGTTTGCCAACACATGTTTGGCACAGTTTGTCAAAAACAAGAACTCGAGAATTTGACTAAGTTTGCAAACATTTGCCATCGTTCCGTCTTGTTTGTACAAAATGGCGAAAAGAGAAGTTATATGTGCGACTAGTTTTATAATCATGTTTGAGTGAGTAAAAAACGAGAATATAAAAAAAAAGAAGAAATCGTAGATTTTAGATGTCAAATTTTTAAAAAAGGAGAAGTTCAATAGAACTTCTAAATAATTCGTCTACACTATTTCTGTTGCTATTTCACACTAGGCGTCGAATTTTTTAAATTTATTGTAGTATAGCTTTGACTGGCATTCCATATTTGTTTTTTTTTTGTAAAATTCAATTAAATTTAAACATTTCTCATTATTGCATTCTATTTTTTTTTGTAAAATCAAATAAGTCTAGACTAATCGCTCACCGAAAACAAACTATTCGTTTCTACTATGACAGACTATAAAACCTAGTGTCTCCACCAAACACGCACGAACAACGAATCCGTTTGAAGTACCGACAGCCGACGGTACCGTGCCAAACAATTGCAAACGTTTGCAGTTGTTTGGGTGCGTTCTGAAATCTGTCCACACCAACCAAATAAAATTGTTTGCTAACAGTTGCAATCATTTGCAAACGTTTGCAAACATTTTGCGCGCTTGGTGAAAACGCACCTTTAAAGATGTTAAGGCGTAACTGCACAAAGAATGTTCGCAGTTAAATTTGGACGGTGTTCGCAGCGATATTGTCTGTTCGTACCGTCGTCGAATCGAGATTGTATGACTTGTTCCTAGTTTGAATTTAGTGCGTATTTTTCGGCATGAACCCAAGTTTTCCATGATTGCACAGTGGTCCGAGAATAAATGTATTTAACTTATTGACTTATATCAGAATAAGAATCCGCTTATTCTGGGATCTGAAAGACCATGATCATTTTCGAAAAAACTTAAAAGATGATGCATGGCGCGAAATAGGTGAGAATGGACATGCCACCAGAAGATTGTAAGCCGAAAATGATAACCCTATCGACATCGTTTAGGCGCGAAAAGAAAAAGGTCTCCACAGGGACCGGTGAAATAGGAAAGGGTGAGTTGGATAAAACAGAAATTGTGAAAGCATAAATTATATTTCACCAAATTGTGTTCATTAAAAATGAATAAAATAATTATATTCATTTCTACACAAACAAATCTGTTACTTCGCACAAGTTGGTTCGTCGCTTTCCATGGATCGCGATGAGTTCGCTGTAAACATATTTTCAACGAACTGTTCGCGAGCAGTTCGCGTACAGTTCGGCTCGCATATGTGTACCCAACCCATCTTTATATTTGCAACATACAGTTCCAGAGTCGTTCGCGAACTGTTCGGCACGCGTATGTGTACCCACCTTTATAGATCTCTGGATGTTATAATTATAAATTTATCAGCCTATAAAAATATTTATAAACAAAATACACATTCTAAATGAGTATTACACGTGTTTTGTATAAATAATTGTAATTAAAACCTTATTTGTTTAAAAAATCTAATTTTCATGCTTATTTATTTATTATGGGATAAAAACTACATTTTTACTACTATTATTTCAAATCAATACAGATACAGACTCTGTAATTGATATTTGATACAACTGTTTACATTATCAGCACTTATAATAATCTTCAATTGTGTTTTAACTGGAATAAGAATCTGATGAAAGAAATGCTGACAGCAGGAACATAACTCTGATAATAAGTTGTTAAATTGTGTTTTGACTGAAATAAGAAGAATTTTAAATCAAATGTCAAATGGCACATGAACCATATTTAAAAACTCAACCAGAGTGGGTTTAAAAATTTTAAGTTTAAAATACATATTTATTTTTTCCCTTTAATGGACACCTCCCTTAAACGAACATCCTATGAAGAACAACTACTGTCCGTTCAAGGGAGAGTTCAGTGTGTATATAGTCCCTCTAGAAAGTATCCGGAAAAAAGAAAGCAGAATTATAATTTTATAGTATTTATTTCTATCACTTGAAATATAAAATTTCAACAAATAATTCATCTCATTTACTTATACAACCTTCATTTAAATCTAAACACTTAACTAAACGTCCAGGTACACCCGAAACTAGGTCAAGGCCATAATTTTCGGTAATGACCAAATCAAACATTCTTTATCTCGTTGTGCTGCTCGTTCCACTTCAATCTTTATCAGTCCCCATATGTTTTCAATGGGGCTAAGATCTGGAGATGCTGTTGGCCACGGAATTGTTGCTAATTCCTGTTCTTGCATCCAAGCTTGAGTATAAGCAGAAGTACGGCATTATTAACTACAGAGAGGTGTAGTACCACGCCGAGATATTGCTCCCCAAACCATTATTTTAGTCGGAAATTTGGAAATTTGAACGGTAACATTTTCTCTTGATAGCACTTTTAGATGATTTGCATCAAGCTGGAAACAACTTTCATCAGATATAAAGACATTATTAAAATTATCTTCTCAAAACCATTGACAAAAATCTATTCTTCGTTGCCTTTGCAAAGGTGTCATTGTAGGAATTTTTTTGGATTCCTTGATATGTAGCTTTGCTTTTTCAGTGACATGGGGACAGTTTCTGGGCACACTTTTATTCTTCGTTGATTTCCAAATCTCTGTGCTAATTTTCGAAACCCTAGGCGCGGATTCTGTCGTCCTAAAGCCACTAAAGCATTTAAATTGTTTCCGCATATCTTAAGCGGTCTACCCGAAACTGGTCCATGTCTCATATCTATGCCATTTTTTATCCTCTTTATTGTCTCATACACAGCACTTTTTCCGAGTTCAGTCAATTGCACTAATTTTTTAACGTTTTGGACACCCTTTCTATACAAATATTCCACCAATTTTCTTTTTTCTACTTGTGACATTATTTCACAAACCTTAAGTCTGTTTACAAACAACAATATTTGACAGATGGTGTTGTCATGCGATTTTGTCCTTAATCTACTATCGGCACAACCTACTTGATGTCTTAAAATGTTACAAAAAGGAAATCTATTAAAATTAGGAATAATATAAAATTCCTGATACTTTCTAGATGGACTATATATATAATTCATTTATTTTTGGATAAACAGGGACATTTAATACACTCAGGGGTCTTTCGGAGCACTTTAGAATTTAGATATAGCACAGACCTTGGGGTACATCAGATACATGAGGATATAATAATAAATTCAAAGGAATACATTTGGATTAATTATACATTTATTTATACATTTGGAATATTTTTCTAAAAGCTTCTGATTAATTATTGTAATCTGCTTTTAGGTTAAACTTAACATGTAATAATTATGTAGGTAAAATACACTTTAACAGCAAGAGAAGCTCAACTTCAAAATTAATTGGGAGTCCAAAAAACATATCGCTACCTACATTCTAATAGCACATATGAGAATTTTTAGACAAAGTGAGTTAAGATATTGACTCTGAGTCTATTGCGCACGCTCTACCGAATGGTTCTAATCTGAAGTACCAGAACACATTATTTCATTATGTATAAATTTGTAATAGCAAGGATCAGATTCTTTCTCAAATATGTACTAATACCACTTATTCGGTCAATTCTAATACCATGTTAAAGTGTACCGCTAAATTTGAGTTCTAATTTTACTTATGAACCCTGAAAAACAGCAAGTGCATATTCTAATCTAAAATATATGAGTTGCCTGTGGTACACAAACATTGCAGGAACTATTGGTGGAATGAGACACACAGTGACTGACAAGCTTCAGCTTTTGTCTGTTTTTGATAGACTATTTACAAGAACAGTGCCCGAAAGAAAAATTACTGGTCGTGATATATAGCAACAGATGCACATATCAAAACCGCAGCGTCACAATGGCAAATGCATTGTTACATTTGGCTATCTAAATGGATTTAGAAATAGAGCAAAAATTTTTAGTTAAAGGGCATACGCAGGTGGAATGTGAGTCTGTCCACGCCTGTATTGAGCGGCAATTGAAAAATTGAAAAAAAAAAAAAGATATTTATGTGCCTGATGATTATGTGACTGCTTGTCAGGATGCCAGAAAAATACCATTTCGATACGATGTAAATTATGTCACACATAGTTTTAGTAAAGATTATACCGCCACCAAATTGCAATATTATGATTCCATCCATCCAGGTAAAAAACGAGGTGACTTGGTTGTCACAGACATTGGGTGTCTAAAATATAGCATCAGTTGTATTGAATATAAATTAAACTATGAGGATGTATGCCAAATATTACCTGGAAGAATGTTTAAAGTGCCGATTGACGAGGATCCTCTAGCTCTATTTCATTGCACCGTCAAGTGTCATCAACCAATTTTTCATAGTTACTATCGACAATTTACCGCACCTAAACAAGAAGTGTAAGACAAAAAAGGCCGACGAGGAAAATAAACATATAGAAGAGAATAGAAAAAAAATTTAAAATCAAACCAAAAGATCAAACCAAAGTTAAAACAAAAAAAAGAAAGAATGAAACTTAATTCACTTTAAATTTATTTGTTACTGTATGGTTTTAGTCATCTGAATAAAAATAATACTTGTTACTTTTACCAGATTTAGCCATATGGCTCACACTCCTTCTAAGGGGAAAATTCACTCATCGCAGATACCTACGGTATCAACAGGATTAAGCTCTGGTGAGCCCTTTCCGTGTTATCAAGCACTAGGTGACTTGGTATGCTGGAGTATCTCCCAAAAATTTTCGTACACATCTGGATGTCACAAGGAGTACAGCTCTCTGCATGGCCTTATAGAGATGTTCATTGAGACCTAGCTGTTTTGTTTTCTAGGAGGTTTTTGAGAGTACATAACATCATGAGCAAATAGAATAATAGGTACTGCCTGGGTACTTTCCATTCTCCATTGTCGCCTGATTTGTATTTCTAGATCTCTGTACTTGGCGATCTTTTCGTTGTATTTAACATGTAAATTATTGGTCTTAGGTATTGCCAAGTGTTGTTTGCCTAGTAAGTTATTAACTAGTATGAGATCCGTTCTATTATGTGCCACTGGTTAGTCTGCAAACACAGTGCTGTCCCAGTATAGCTTGTAGTTGTCATTTTCAAACATTCTCTCAGGGACATATAGATAATAAGGAAGATGGTCGGTTTACAGAAGTTACTTTTAAGTTGGTTACTTTTACTATTCTTAAGTTTATTATTTAAGGTTTCTACAACATAATATTCAGTATTAATATCCATGCATGTCACTCATAAGACCAACTTAAAACAACACAGAGCTTTTGGGTGATGTTCGTTGGTATGTTATATTAAAAACATATTACATCAATTCTTATATAAGTAAACGGTACCACATATGAAAATGTATAAACAATTCTAATACAGTGTATATGGAATAACAAACCTAAAATGCCACATATCAAATAAAATTATAGTTCTAATACTGCTTAAGTGACCTAAAACACTCCAAAGCTTATCTTTAGGAATTTTTTTTATTACAAACAATAAAAAGCAAGAATGTTATAAATGAATATGCAATAAAACTATTAAGAATATATGTCACAAAAGAAAAAATCAGTTTTTTCGCTCTGCTGAAAAAGTTACATTACTCATACCTGGTATTGGAATGTAGGTAGTGATATATAATTTTGCTTCATGAATGTATTCTTTGTGTCAGTTAACACATTCTAGTTTTGTTAAATGTTTGAATGAAGATTGATATAAATCGTTTTTTTGGTCAATTTGTTATCAAAAAATATCATTTGATGAACCTGGTCATCAGTTACAAGATTCTGAACAATATAGTTTTATTCTACAATAATAAACACCGCCCTGTATTATAAACACCACCTAAATTTTATATACCTTCATTAAATTAACATAAAGCAACACTAATAGATGTCATTTTTCTATTTTTGACTTACCTGGTGGAGGCCTCATGCCTGGTGGAGGTGGTCTCATTGGAGGCATCATGGGCCCTCTGGGTCCCATCATTCTTGGCGGCGGAGGGGGAAGCGGACGTCCTCTCATAGAGGGTCTTCCACCGCGCATCGGAGGACCTTGTGGAGGCCTCATATTTCCTCTAAAACCACCTCGCATCATTCCTGGATTCCCAAATGGCGGTTGTCCATTAAACACACGCCCTTGCCCTCGCATTTTTCCATTTCCACCACGACCTCTCATATTTCCAGGACCTCGTCTATTTGGCTTTCCCTGTTGTACTGGAGCTCCCATTAGAATTTTTATTACCCAGTATCCCAATTTTCTGTTTTTACCTCATTCAGAACTTAAAAAAACCAAAGCGTCTTCACGAAATCTATGACGTTATTTAAGTAAAACCAGAAAACAGAGTAGAGAACACAGAACACAGAACTGACAATGACAACTGACATAACAGGTACAGCAATATTATTAAACTAAACTAAAAGAAAAGTCACTACAAACAATTCGAATTTTTAATAGAAAATAATACAGTTTGAGTTTGCTCCATTCGAGTTATATAATTGAATGTAATATTATGTAATTAGAATATACAAAAATATTAAATAAATATACTATTTTTAACTGAGGAAGGGTACATTAATAAAATAATATTCTACTCTACAATGCTTTCAATATTATAATATAGTTTCCTTAAAGTTTAATTTGAATGTAATATAATGGCAATTTACTGCTATTAACAATTATATACATTTTTTATATTCTTGCACTTTTGTAAAAACCCCCTATTTTATTTTTTATTAACATAAGCACTACGATAAACTGGGAAAGTCAACAGCTGTCATTTCTGTTGGTTGGCATTATTTTGGCGCTTTTAGAAACCAACGAATATATTGTACCGCCACCGCCATTTTGTTAAGTTTCGGCGTCTATTTCTATTTGCTCAGGTCCAGTTCTGTTGTTGTGTGTTTAGTGCATATTACTATTTTAAGAAATTCATTGTAAGTAATTTATAAAGTTGTTTTAAGGTATATAGTATACCTCTTCACTAATTTAAAATTTTGATAATACCATTTTAATCGGTTATCTCAAATTTTGCCACAACTTTTGCATGAGTCTTGAATAAGCATTTTATAAATATTCTTGTAACTAAAAACGTAGTGCTAATTGAAATCGAAATAAACCTGAACTCAAAGGCAAGAAATTCATGTTTTCATCTGTTTGTAAAATGTACACTATACGTCTATAAATACTGGTGCTTATTAAATAAGAATGCCTAGTTTTTTTTTGTAGGTTCCTGCTCTTGTATATTCCTGTTCTGTTGTATGTTCAGTATTTGTCGTATATCATTATTTATTTATTCTGACTTGCAGTAATTTATAGACATTTCTTGAATAGAAATTTAAATTTGAATGACATAATATCGTAGTATGTAGTCACTTCCCCGGGAAAAAAATTGAAAGAATTTAAAAATTACTTCTTTTATATTATAAATTGCTCTTTTTAGTTTGTGTACTCTTCATAACAATAACCCAACGATATATAGCTAAGCAATAAATTATTAATATACTATTAGTATACAGACACACATACAAATCATTTCTTGTTTCCATAGCTGCAGTTGAAGCTATGTAGGACTACTGTGCCTGTGTTTCTATTATATTGGGTTCTAACAAGAAAAGTAGACTCCTACAATCTACTTCATCTGTTAGAACCGACATTAGTTGTGTTTTGTAAAAGTATCACATTCACAAACATTTTTATGAATGTTTTTAATATGGATTCTTTAAAGTTCTTTATAACAGAATTGTTTAGACCTTTGATTAAAATATTTTTAAAAATAAAATATTAATAGCAATAAAAGTGGGAACACTGCATTACAATGCTTACATTACATACTGATAAACACACAGTAAGAGTAGTATTAAACTTCCTGTACCATACTGCATATGAGTAGAATTATACCCAAGCAAATAAATGTAAGGCACTTAAGCTTATACTACTTTTTCCAATTTAGTTAATCCAATCAGTTTTCTCTATTTGATACCCAGGATAAATAGGAAACAAATATGAATGTATTTATTACTGTCACATTTTTCAATACGGCCTAATCTTGTATTAATTACACTATTGATGTGAGAACTTTACATTTGAGATCAATACTGTGGAAGTCATAGCTCAGTACCTAGGTACTGGATTGCCAAACAGAAATTTTTTTAATGTCCAATTTAACGTGAGCCACCATGCTTGAGAGGGCACATAAAGCTATTGATCTCAGCTATGTAAGTGTCAGAACAAGTCCTGGCTACTTACGTAGGATTGTCCTCAGGCTTTAGTGTTAACACTAAAAACTGAGCCAGAAAATGTACAAAATGACAATTGTCTGTAGTACTGTTTACAAGAACACATAACTTCAAAAAAACATTAACATATAATAAAATTTTATAAATTGATGGCTTACTACTCACAAACTAAGCATTATCAAATATTAACAATAATATGGAGTGGAATCAAATACTATCAAAATTAAAAGTAATGTCCATATAATTTTCTACAATTAGTCCTCTTTTAAAATATCCTTATGATTCTATTGTAGCTATTTAAATAAAACTTAATCAGTATATTTGTTCTCCAATGCAATTCGTTAGATATTTTTAAAAACTTTACTCATTTGGGTAGACAAACAATATTTTGAGTTTATGGAAAAAGCACCTGGCATTTAACCAGTTTTTTAAAATTTTAAGAACGTTATTAAAATTATTACAAAATATGTATAATTTTTTAGGCAATGGGCAAAAAGAAGGTAGAGGAGAGTGAAAGTGAAGAGGAGTACTCTGTAGAAAAAATTATTGATAGGAGAGTTGTAGATGGAAAAGTAGAGTATTATCTTAAATGGAAAGGTTATTCAGAAGACGACAACACTTGGGAGCCTGAGGACAATCTAGATTGTCCTGAACTTATTTCTGAGTTTGAGAGAAATCGTAAAAGTAAAAAAGCTGCTGGGAAAGAAAAGAAAAGGACCAGAGATAATTCTACTTCTTCTGTAGAGTCAAACAATTCATCTACCAAAGAAAAAGAAAAAAAGGTAAGTAGTGGTGATAACATATTCACATAGATGTTTTCATTTACCACCAACTTATAACATTAGTCATTCTTTAATTCACTAAGTAGTGTGTTGAATTCCAGTTTTCAACTTGGGTGATGGATTTTAATTTTTGTTTATAATTTATTAAAGAAAAGGAAATACCATATTTTGTATTCAGAAACAATATAGTTTGCATCTTTAAAAATGTTTCATTATGTGTATAACAATATAAAAAAATAAAAATTGTTTTGAAATGTTTATTTTTTAATGAAGCCATATTTAAAAAATCCTGAAAGATGAAGATAATCTGAAAGGGGATGTATATATTTTTATATTTCAAAAACAATTTTCTAAACTGTTAAACAACTGTTTTATATATATTGTGCTATATGCTCCTCATTCTAAAAAAATGTTCACATACTTAAACTAGATTTTTTGGTCCAGTGGATTGGTTATAAATAGATTCACATAAACCTCTATAAAAAAGAATAGGCAATAGAAGAGGACATGTTTGAAGAAAAAACTAGAGATTGTTAATGTTCTCTATATAAAGGAATTGCTGTAATACACCAAAATGTACAATATATTGGTAATCAAATTGATTACTAGAAGAACTCTTCTAGTACCGATAATGTAAATTATTACTGAGCCTCAAAGGACCCCAGTCTTTGGTCTAATTAATTTATGTATTTATGGAAATAATTTTTATAGAGGTTGAAAATTAACAAGGTGGTGCAACAGTGTAGTTGAAAGGGGAAGTGACAAAGAAAGAGAAGATATAAAATCTATGCCCCCCAGTAATATTTTAGAATGTGCAGCCTGTGAAGTAATAATTCAGGTCTAGTTATTTGTTCATAACATAGTTCATCAAACTCACATTTTTACACACATTTAAAATTAAGAAAATATATTAATTGATAATAGGTTGCCCTGTGAATATTTTTAATTCAATTAATAGTAATTAGTTTTTGACAAATATTTTATTTCGTTAATTTATTTTTTTAAATAAAATACGCTGCTCATGACATATAGTTCGTCCCAAACCCTTCTTTCAGTGCGTCATAGTTGATCGAATTCTCTATAACACATTAAGCTAGAAGTGACAGAAAAAAACGTGAGTCTGTGATTATTATACATAGAACTTAGAAAATTATTTATCGTAAAGCTAATTCTACTTACGGGTGTATAATTGGTTGGAGTTTAGAATACGCTAAAAAGATATCCAATCGATGATGCGCATATATAATTTGACGCAGAAGGTCTCGATCTTGACAGTACTTTCACAACGTCAACTGATAAAATAATTGTCATTCCAGGTTAGTATTATCAGACATTTTACAGTGAAAATTTAATTTTGTATTTATTGTCATAAAAATATTTTAAATATGCCGAGATATATCGAGAAAGAACAAAGACTAATATTTAAATTATTAAATTATTTTCAATTAGAAAAAGAGGGATTACGATCCTGCAACTGTCAAATTTAACTAAAATGACATGCAATAATTTTCTACATTCTTAAAATCCTATATTATGTCAAAATTAGTGACGCACTGAAAGAAGGGTTTGGGACAGACTGTATATACATGTTTTTATATCAAATTAAAGCTAATTTTTTCTTAATATGATATATGGTTGCCTGAGAAAAATGGTCAAAAACTAGATTTGCCAGCTCTTAAAAATGCGTGATATCATACGTAAATTAAAATAGAGTTACAGCATAACGACACTTATTTGACAAGTGATAATATGTATATTATTATATATCAATGGACGCATGATTTAAAAACACACAACTGGACTTCAAACCAGTAGTGTTGCATGCTAGCTGTCTTATTTTCTCTTGATTCCTCGTGTTTTTAACAGCTGAAACCCCAAATTTTTGACCATTTTTTCTCAGGCAAACTTATCGTATTAAGAAAAAAATTAGCTTTAATTTAATATAAAATTTGATTTGATTGTATTTAAATTTTGAATTGAATTTGAATTTTTTTGAGTTCCTGTTTTATTACAATGAAATGAGAATATATTGCAAATAAGTTTTTGTTGAAAACTTGTTACCTAATATTTAATATTTAATTTTTTTTAATATATATCATAATTTCTATTATTTTTTCATCAAGTCCAAAAAAGGGTAATCTCTGGTGGGAATTGAACACTAATCTGCTGGTCAATAGACGTTGGTCTAACCATTTTACCAACTCCACACACAATAATTGTTTTCTGCCATAACCTATCTTTTAGTTTAGTAAAATATATTAGTTGTTATTTTTATTAGTTTGATTTGTAATTAACACATTGCCTGCCACACGCCTTTCTCAAAAAATTTCATGGGGCGCCACACCAAAAAAGTTGTTCAATTCTTGGAGGCCATGACTGAAATTTTTATGGTGAGGTTATGTCAATCATATATGACATGACACAATAGATTTTGAATACCCTTCTATCACTCAAAATTACGTGAAAGTATATAGATTTTTGGAATATATGGAAGCAATTTTGTTGTTGTGGGGTCCAGTGATACTTCATTAAAACATTGGTGGCGCTCCAAGAAATATTTTTCCATGAAAAATTAAAATAAAAAAATAGTTTTTATTTTTGCCATATAAAAATGAAACAAACAGAAAAATATAAATTTATTACTTATGAATATTTTTAAGGCAGTCCATGCACATATAAGGTTGATCAGGATACCCACAGCAATAAGTCATTACTTTTTTCACTTTCTTTCTGGCTTCCGATCTTCCTAGAGAACCAATCAAATGTCTAACAAGGCTTGCAAATATGACGAATTTTTTTGTCTTTGGTCAATGCATGTCCTGTTTTTTTTATAGGTTCTTCTCTTGGTTCTATGTCTAACAGAACCAGCTGTTCTCTGAACCTTCGTATTTGCATCTTCTTTTTCTTGGAAACCATTTTCATTACCAGGTAAGCATTGACAATACTAATGCCGAGGAGATATTCCATGGCCAGCTTCCTAAACCACTTTACCCCTTTTTCTTAAAGTTTTCGCATAAGACATGCGTTCAGATATGTCTATGCCAGATTTTCCCCGATGGTAAGCTACTACCATACTTGGGTTTTATTTTAGTTTCCTTTCTCTTCTTTTTCTTAAGTTGTTTACTAGTTGATGGTGTCGATGTGGTTGTGTTCTCTTTATTTTGTGAAGTATCAATCAAGTCAGGAGCATGTTTGGTAGACAGTAATTTTACATCACGAGTATCTCGCTACTTAGAATTACTATTCCATTTTCGTCTTCTCTACTTACAGATTCACCTTTCTTCAGCTTTTTCATGATACCTTCTTTTGGAAAATGTTTTCTTAAGGTCCTAACAGTACCGATTAAATGCGTATTTTGATTTAAGAGCGATAAAGCCAAGGGGTAACTAGTGTAGAAGTTATCAACAAACAACGTACAACCGTGATTTAGAAGGCCGTGCGACAATTTTAGACACACATGATGACCCAAACCTAAATTTGTGTCAATGTTTCTGCATTGCCTTCAGAAATGCTCGTAGTCCAGGTATATCCATTTGTTACACAAAGTTTGAATAATTTTATCCCATATCGGCGGGCTTTATTGGGAATATATTGATAAAAATTAATCTACCTCATGGTACCAAAGTTTCATCAATAACAAAGTTCTCACCTGAGGTGTACACCTCATGGTACCAAAGTTTCATCAATAACAAAGTTCTCACCTGAGGTGTACACATTTTGATATTTGTATTCTTTTCATCAACCAAAGATTTGAGTTTATCAATACGACTTATAGTAGGTGTCTCTGGATCTGTAAAATGTATAAACTTCAGCAACAATTCATATCTGTTTCGAGACATTATTTTAGGTGTCAGGAGAATATTATAAATACTCTTGGTAGACCAGTAAGCTTGAATCTTTCATATCTTTACCAGACCCATCCATAAAGTGAGGTCCAGAAATTTTTTTATTTCAGTACTATTCGTAGGAATCCATTTTGTTAATCTTGACCCACGTTGTATGCTAGTGTTCTCGATTACCCTTGCTGCATATTTATTTGTAAATTCCACAATATTAATTATAATCTCATCATTTACAAACAAGCAGTATGCCTCATAAGCTGTTATATATTCAGGGATGTCAATTTTTAGTCCAGAAGGCCCTAAAAAATTATAATTGATTTATTCATTCAGAAAATTACTTATATTCATATTACCTTGAAAAGAAAAAGTTTTATGACATCCTGTATATTCTGACCACTGGAGATTATAACTGTGAGGATCATTTTTATTTTCTGGTTCTAGAACATTTATTTCTAAAGCCTCTTTATCTTCATTTTCTGCCTCTTCTCTTTCTTCCTCCTCTTGCATATAATGTAGTAATGTTTCAATACTATCATTGCTGGGTTCTTCTTCAGAGGGAAGCCAATCTTCGTCTGAATCATCTAACCCAAAATTATCATTGGCACTACCTGTACTGCTTTCACTGTATTGTAATTGATCATCTTCATCACTTTCTAATAAAGCAGCTTCCAATTGTTGCTCTGTCAAATACTTTTGAGACTTTTGCTTGGACATCATATTTTTTCAACAAAGTGAACAAGTACCCAAATTGTAAATTAAGATACAAATACCTATTAGTTTTTTATCATGCAATAATTTTTTGCTGTGGCCTCCCACGAACTTTATTAGAAAATGCCTGTGGCCCCCAGTGAAACAATGTTGTCACTCATATATGACCAACATGACCAACAGCAAAAAATTTCTGTCAGTCAATTTTGGGTGACGTGGCAGGCAATGTGTTAAAATGGTTACTAATTAATATTTTTTTTACCAGCAACTGTCTTAATTTATTTAATCATTTGTTTTAACATGGGAAATTAAAATAAAGTGTTTTTCGACATCATATGTATGTCTTCCATTTTTTGATTCATTTTGCCCAGTCTTAATGCATTGTATACTACCCATTGCTGATTGATATTATGCACTCTTTGGTGTATTTGAAACTCTAACTTCTGGAACCAATATTATCCCATTTTTGACACTGACAAAGAGCTTTGAAAGCATAATACCACTTTTTTAAAATTATTCTGTATCACAATTTAGATAATATTCTATAAGTAGATCTGAAGAAGTTGATCTTGAAAATCTATACTGAAGTTTTTTAAGAATAATTGAAGCATGAGTATGAAATTTTCCAAACTCTACAAAAAATGAATTTTAA
The DNA here is from genome assembly GCF_040954645.1 of Diabrotica undecimpunctata. NCBI lineage: Eukaryota > Metazoa > Arthropoda > Insecta > Coleoptera > Chrysomelidae > Diabrotica > Diabrotica undecimpunctata. The sequence continues at coordinate 75,489,728 of NC_092809.1, read as the reverse complement.
TGGTATATTATCAATAAAATCCAGATTTTTCCCCTAGGTAGCTCTCATTCCACCTAAGGGGAAGTTCACTCATCCCAGATACCTAAAGTATCAAATGAATTGAGCTCTGGTGGGATTTCTCTGTGTTAATAAAATTATTGTTATGTCTCAGTGAAAACTAACTATCTTATATACTGCATATCAGAGAAAATGGGCAACCCACAAAATTTAAGAAATTTTTTTATCAAATTAAATCTATTGTATATTGAGTCAGTTACTCTTGTAGCACATCACCTGACATTAATCATTAGTAACAAATGGAAAACAAGAAAACCTTTGAAAAAGTAATAAAGTAGTAGTCTCCCGTTTTATACCGCTGTCGCGGCTTTGGGAGTATAGCAGGGTAGTCTGCTATATCTAGGGCCTACGGTATACAAGGAAGGTAACATGGCCAGTGCTACGCTTCAACCGTCTATTATTACCCCTGGTTTTACCCAAGGTACTCATTTTTATTCAGGCTGAGTCAACCTGGGGCCTATAGACATTTTTAAAATGTCTAGATGTTCTTGCCGGCGGTGGGATTCGAACCCCGGACCACCGGCTTGCGAGGCGAGCATCCTACCGCTTGCGCTACGCAGGCCAGAAAAAGTAATAAATTTTTTGAAAATTTTGATGTATCATTACAGTTAACAATAATTGAATTATGAGTCAAAAAAGGCAAGTATCACCCATTTCAATAATGTGTGTTGCTTTCTCTATTTCCTAAATTTTCTGGATGGCCTGTTTTCTCTGATGCTCAGTGTAAAAATAAAGTTTTACTAGGTGCTTTTAAACACAAGTAAAAACTTACATTTTATGTGTCCTTTGAATCTTGCAATTTTAAAATAGTGAATACTCATTTTATGAACCTCAAAATATATCGTTTACTACCACTACTAATTGTAATCTGAAATGATTAAAATAAAAAACAAAATAATGGTTTATTTCTTTTCAGAAAAAGAAAGGTCGTTCCCCATCACCAGAGTCTGAGAGTGAACCCAGTTCTAAAAAATCAAAAATAGATGACTCAGATGATGACAAAAAGAGCAAAAAGAAATCAAAAGATGCCGATTCTGATGATGATAAAGGAAAAAAGTCAAAGAAAAAAGATAAAGGTTCTGATTCAGAAGATGAGAAGTCAAAAAAGTCAAAGAAAAAAGATAAAGATTCTGATTCAGACGATGAAAAAAAGAAAAAGAAAAGAAAAAGTGGTCCCAAATCTCGCAAAGCTGCCATTTCAGATGATTCTGACGAAGATGATGCACCAAAAAAGAAAACTGAAAGTCGAGGAAAAAAAGATGAAGAGAAATCTAAGAAGAAAGCTGATGATTCTGATGATGATGATCCGAAAAAGAGCAAAAAAGTTGACAATAAGGAAAAAAAGGGTGCTAAACCTAAGGACAAAGAGAAGTCAGCATTTGACAAAGGTTTAGAGGCTGATAAAATTATTGGAGCATCTGACACAAGTGGTCAATTGATGTTCTTGATGAAATGGAAGGGTACTGATGATACTGATTTAGTGTATGCAAAACAAGCTAATTTGAAATGCCCACAGGTGGTCATTAAATTCTATGAAGAAAGAATTGCATGGCATACACCAGACGACTTCTAATTTTATTTAGTAATAGATCCTATTGTAGATTTAATTTCTTACTATTTGAATAGGTAGAGTTATGTTTTATATTTTAACCTATAATTTACATTTTTTAAAACAAAAAATCACGACTTGAGTTTTTGTATTAAATAAATTACATGTTAACACATTAATTTGTGAAATATAAAATCTGTAAAATCAATTTATTGTCTCAATATTCTTTAGATTAATCCCAAAAGATATCAATATATAAGCAAATCGTAGGTTATTTTAGAAATTTATTATTGATACTATAGTTGTGGATGCAAAATATCCATCAGAACTCGAACAAGCTGTAGGAAGTACCAAAGGAGGTGAAGGAAGGCTCAGTTTAGGGCAAAAAGAGAATCCTGGAGAAGACATTGCGATGAGATGTAACTGACTGCAGAAATATCGAGGCTCTATAGAATTCTCTCAAAGAATGCCAGATAAGTATTCTGTCACTCCAAAAGGAGTCCAGTGAATACACTCAAAATGGTGAAGAGACTCCGAAAGAATGTTTCAGGGTGAGTCTAAAACAAAACTAGAGAAGGTAATTGACCTACACAAAACATGTAATGAAATTGTGTTGAATTGAATTGCGTTAAATAAACTGCGCCTAATTTCTAACTGCGGTTAATCTTAGATTAATCAATAGAGTCCACTCTATCTTTTCCAGTGCGTCATGATTCATTTTCAAACAAGTTAAATCAAAATATTAAATGACTATTGATACCTACTACTGTCAATGTAATAATAACGAATTGGCTGTTATCCCGGTGGATGTGTTTTATATAGTTAAATTTAGTAAATATATTATTTTTATTATCATTTTTGTGTATTTGGATTAGTATTCTTTGGGAATAGGAATAATAAAATATGATGAAAAGAAGATTAAAAAATAATCTTAATATTATTTCTACACTCTGCCAAAATAAGTAATTTTGTATCAAGTTTATTCTATTGTCACATAGTGTCGAACGCGGTTATAATCTGGATGGGTGACGTTTACGAAACGATGTAGCTGTGAAACACCTCATATTTTTGCCTTACTTTTTTTTAATTCTTGGTATTATTTTAAGAACTTTTTTGGAAAACAGTAAGTATTAAAATAAGTTTAATATTAAAAAAATACAAATAAACTGTTTAAAATATATTTATTTCGTTGAAATCATATCGATGGCCTGGTTCCAAAAGTGGCTAACTACAAAACCGTCGTTTTCGATTAAACGAAATTTTAAGTTTAACCCCGTCGATTAAATTAGGCCTTTCAAATCGAATTATTTCCCTATAAAATATTAGGTAGTAATACTGACAAACACTGTAGATATAAGAATAATAAATAGTTCTTTAAATTACTCGTCTGGGGAGGGTTTTTCGTAATAAAATGCACGTAGCTACATCTGGAACTTAACTTTATTTTTAAATTGAAAAATGAATACATCTACAATATTACAACTACAGTAAAATTTATAAAAATCAGTAATAAATAAACAACGGTGTAAACTTCTTGTAAAATAAATATTTAAAAAAAAATTTAGCTTTTGGTCATTTATATCGGGTAATACCGTCTCGTCCTCAATATTTCGATCTCCAATTAAATATATAAAAGGCTCTGCAATCGTCGGGAAAATTTGCGGCACTTCTGATTTCTTTTAGGTTTTGAAGTTTTACAGCTGTTATTCTTTTTGACGTGACAACGTCTTAAATTAGGTTGTGGCTCGGAGTCATTTAAGAAAAAGTGTAACGCCCGCTCACGTCTGTTACAGTGAGTCGCCGAACGAGAGAGAGGCCCGCCGGACCGGCGAATGCCTTGCGTCTCTCTCCCACTCAAACATGATCGGTCCGCTGCGCGCGGCACTAGAGAATTAGGCGCGTTGAATCGCTAAAGTTGAAAATCGTTAAAAGTATCGTCAGCTGTGTCTGTAGTGAAAATGTGGAGTGCTTAGATTCGTCATTTACAACAACTACAACAATAAAGGTAAATAATTGTACACTAATATTTCATTATCGTAAACTTTGATTAATTGTTAGATTGACACAAAAGTTGAGAAACTGAGTTTATAGGTTATGTCATACTATTGACAAATGTTGATAGTGTTAAGTAAATTATTAGTTTAAATCACTCTGCAATCAATCGTAATTCAGTCGATTGAGAAGAAACAGCGCGTATTGCTAGTCAAACATTTAAAATAACAAATTATAACTTCTAACCTGTCAAAACAGGGCGACCAAACAAACGAACTAAACCGACCAATCACCACGCGCGGAGTTAGAATTTAACTGTGTTTAGCAAGAATTTCAAATTCCAATTTTAGTAAATGTTTTAATTTTCAACTTTACCATTTACATTTACAAATTTTAATTAATTTCAAATTTATTTAGCAAAAATTTGAACCTTCGATCTGAATAAGTGTTTTGATTTTCAAATTGATTCTTTAAAATTAAAAATATTAAAATATATATAATCAGAAGTGAACGTCACATAACATTATCTGTACTTATTATTATTTAATATGTAGGCAAATACATGTGACCATACGGAGATAGTCATTTTTTATAACTGAAAAAAATAAATATATAAAATACTGGTAGCAAACAAATAACTTCAATGATCGATATCTCCGCAACTAATTGATATATCGAAAAAATTTTCAAATAAATTTTGTAGAAAATAATAAGATCAATAATATAATATAAAATAAATAATATATAAAATATAAATAATATATAAAATAATAATATATAATATATAAAATAATATATAAAAAAGACGTTGTCACGTAAAATCTTCGCCCGTAAAACCGACTTTACAGGCAACCGATTTTTTCTTCAAACAAAGGCTTGAAAAGAAATATGGGATCAAACAAACACAAATCTTAAAAGCATCAAACCAGACGTATCTTCAAAAAATCTTCCTATACCACCAAAACGAAAATACCAGGTAATTATCAGCAGACTCCGGCTTGGGCATACACGACTTACGCACGGCTACATAATCTCCCAAACAACCACTACCAATGTCCCAAAGATGCCAAACACCTTTCACAGTCAACCATATAATAATAGAATGCCCAGAGTACACCTCAGCCAAGGCGATATTCAAGATACCCAACAACCTGAAAGAAGCACTGAACCTCAACCTGAAGTACATGCATAAAAAAGGCTTGAAACAATTTTTCATTGTGGACGTAACTCTTCGACCCCTACGGGGAACAATCAATATTTTGTGAAATACTTCTTCGTCTAAATAGGTTTTAACGTGCATCACAAAAGGATTACGTTTTTCATAACGAATCCACTTAATGCCACGCCAATTAATCAGTTCCATTTTCAGCTTTGTTTCGATTAACCATTATAAGTTTTGCAAGGGGTTTCCAATCATTAAAGGTAAGGTCAGGTGTTGTATAAACTTCATATTTTTGAGCATTTCCTTTTGCGTTCTTTGCAATAGTTCATGTATGTGGCAAGTATACAGGGATATTTTTGGCCGCGGTTTCTATTCTAGTATGCATTGAGTCACATTACATTTGACCGTGACCAGAGATAAGAAATTTTTGATCGATTACTTCAATAGGTAAAGCCTGAAACAAGCAAGACATTACTTCGGAGGGCCCACGTCCAACCTCAATATCACTCCACATGAAACATTTACCAGTATTGAAAATCATAAAATTATAAGTAGCAAGTTTCGTTCTATAAAATAGAAGCGGATTTGTCGGATCTGTTTGAACGTACAGGACCTGTTGCAGGTGAAAATTACAGGCATGTATGGTTGAGTCATTTAACGCAGCGGCAATTTTATCAGATTTTTTTTTCATCTCTTGCCCTGTTCTTTAGTTGTATGTGGCAATCGTAATTCTGCTGTAGCGTGTGCTTGTCTGCAGGATTTGCTTTTTCATAGTACATGTCACACACTGATCTTTCTTTGGTGTATGAAAGGATAAATTAAAATGGTTATTAAATACTTTTCGGTAGTACTTCAAGTAGTACGATTCTTTAAGACAAGTTTTATTGTTTATGTTTACCATGCACTCTGATTGATAAAGTTTGAACATGGAAGAAATATTGAATTTTGGATCTAAGTAAAATCTTTTTGAATCTTTGCGGCAATAATGCGATTCCATAGTGAGAATCTTTTTGATATGTTCTTTTAAAAATATTAGTGATTCATCGGATATTTTTGATGTTACATAGCCGCCCCTTTTATCATGTTCAGTAGTAGTACTATTGGGGAAACATTTTTTAATTGCAAAATTTAGTACTCTTTTTTTATGCCTAGAGTTTGTAAAAACATCGTCGTATATACTCTTTGAGGAATATTTTCAATAATAAAATAAAAGTTCTTGATCTTGAATTTTTGTTACGATATTTCTTTTGCAATATCCAACTTCCACTAAACTATTTATAAAATCACGTTGTCTATCAATGTTTCCAAGTTTCCAGTTAGATTTAAAAATAAGAAGTCTCTGTTCCTTGTCTATTTGTGCATTGCATTTGAGCCTATAATTGCAAAATGTTAACAAAAAGAGTAATATTAATATATATATATATATATATATATATATATATATATATATATATATATATATATATATATATATATATATATATATATATATATTACCTACAACTATCATTGCAAGGTTTACCCATTGATTTTCCTGGTCAGTAGTCGTAGTTACCCTTGCTAGTAACATACGGGTTTCCACAGTTTTTTTTTCCATTTTGCGAATGTTTTTTGTTTCAAAGTTTTAGTTGTTTTCGTTTTGGGGTTTTTCGTTCGCTGTAAATATTGGTCTCAATCACTTGGGAATTAGAAATAATTTCGTTGATATTCTCAATATTACTATTTTCATCAATCAGAATGTCATCACTTCTTAAAATATTGGCAGGTATTTTAGTTTCATTTCTTAACTAAACAATATTACCTAACCGAAAATGAGTTCTGCGTATTCTTATTGCTAGGTATATAATCCTTATCACGGTCAGAGTAGTCAGAAGCAGTTACCTCCTTCCTAGGCTGTTCTTTAACACTAGAAGCACCAGCATTTGTGCATACCTAGAAGCACCACCGGCGGTCAAAATGACGGATATTAGAATTTTCTATTGCCAGCCGTTTTTGTATTCTTTTTTATTTGATAAAAACCTATATTGAGTTAATAACTAATAATAAAAGACATATTTAATATATTTAAATAAATTATTTAATTATTTAAGTACAATTTATGCAGTAGCAAAATTTTTCAATTTTGCTTGTACATGACCCACACACAAATTTTTTACATATGACAAATTTCAAATGTTTTATTTTTGTTGCAATTCCCTGTTTGACACTGCTTACGTTTATTATTTGGTGGTTTTTTTTGTATCTCTTGGATTTGTATCCGTTGATGTTGTCCTGCCCTTAGTCATGTGATCTTCTCGCAATTCTTCTGCTAACTGAAGTAGGAAATCCTGCCTAGATATTTGACTGCCCGTAACTTTCTTATACAGAACCCAAGCATTTATTCCTGCCATATCTAAAATATTAAATAAAAACTTGCAATGGCCATCTTCTTGAAGCAGATTTGGTTGAATACAGTCTAGCCATCTGATCTACGTCTACTCCGTATTTTGTCTGGTTGTGGAATATGATGGTTTCCGGTTTTTTCTTTTTATCTGTGCCCACTTTAATATCATTCGAGTGTAAAGAACTCAGCACTAGAACATTTTTGTTGACTTTTCCCTGATACGCCGTTAGCGTCTAGTCTTCGTGTTTTTTGTTTTGTACAATTCCATCTTTACATTTTTAACTGACGGTTGTAACGATGCTCTGATCGTTTAACAGTTCGAACCGTGGGAGTGTCAATATTTGCGCATCCACTTCTACAACGTGACGGCCAAGTGGGATTCAGAACGGCTATTTAAGGCGTGTGAATAGCGGAATTAGAGAGTCTTGTAGCGCTCTAGGCTCCCTGACTCGCCGGTGTAGTGAACCTGCGAGCCATTCCGGACAGAGAGATTTCCGTATTGAGGATCATACTCTGTCCCTAGCCAAGCGGAACCCGTCGGTATTGTGTATTGAACATTGCCATGGGTATGCACAGCTAAATATTTTGTTTGCGAGCGTACTCGGAGCTTTCGCTGAATTGAAGCGAAAGCGAGTATAAATCTGCGCGCGATCGATTTCCCCCATTTCGTTTCTTATTAGTACTAATTAATTTCTTTTCTTTTATAGACGTTCGCCGAGGACTTCGTTCATCGCGGGATCCAGACGGGGACGTAGAATTCGTTTTAGTTTTATTCATTGTATAAGTATTATATATACAACGTAGAATTCCTTTTTATTTTTATTTATTGTAGATATACTAAATTAATAGATTTATTTTTATTTCAAACCTGTGTTTTACTGAGTCTGTCGCCCCGAAAGAGCTACCCATCACACGGTGGAATATCCTTTCTTGTTCGGTTGATTGTTCCAACAATTCTTATAGCCTTCTTTCGTAATTCTTTTGCCAACTTTATGGACGTAAATAAATTATCCGTCGTGACATTTCTTCCTTTATTTATAAATGGTTCCATTAGACGGCTAACAACATGTTCCCCCAGAAGTTGATTGGCTGGTCGTTGTTCATCTTTCCCTAGGTAAGGAAATCCGTTCAACAAATATTTGGACTCGACATCAGCTGCAAGCCAGAATTTAATTCCAAACTTATCGGGTTTATTCGCCATGTACTGGGTAAAGGGGCATCTTGCCTTCGCGGAAAAAAGCTGTTCGTCGATAGTTATATTTTCGCCAGGTGTATAACATAATATACAATTTTCTATAAATGGGTTCCATATTCCCGACGCAAGTGCAAATTTATCTGTTGATAATTGCTCAGACCTGGTATTTCTCATATCAAAACGGATAAAACTCATCGGAAAAATATTTGGAAAACGGGGTCCAGGAAGAAGAACATCCTGCAGATAAGGTAAATATTGCCATGATTATCGCCAATATTCGTGACATCAAGAAGAATATGCTCAAAAATATTATACACCTAAGTGAATACATAAATAGAAGCTACTAATATAATATAGTTGCTTACCTGGTGTACTAGCATTGTTGTCAAGTAACTCCCATCCTATGGTATCTATGGAAGAATTCTCCAAATTGCTTCTGCGAATTCCTCTTACCTGGTTGGTAATCATTTCTGAAGATGTAGTGAAATCTGCATTCGAAGTTGAAGCAGAAGTACTGGGCATCACCTCAATCTCAACTTCACCTTCAGAATCACTGCCCGATGAATGTCCTTGATCAACTGTATTAGGCACATACTCGTCAACTTCATTATCGGATACATCTTCATCAGATAACTCTGCTACAGATTCATCTTATGACAAATTCTGTAGACACTATAATAGCTCCAGCTGAGTCAAATATCGGCGAGACATGATAACAGCAGCAGAAATAATAAAAATTACAATGTAAAATTAATCAAAATACAGATTGAACATGCAATTGCAAAGACTATACTCAAACTACATAATAACAAATATTTTCGATGTATTTTATACATAAAATAAGTAAAAACTTCCCAGAAAAGTAGAACAAAAATTAGACTACCTCGTCATTAGGACCGAATTTTTCTAGGTAGACATCAACATAAATATATTCAAAATGTAATTATACTAAGTACCTACCTGTAAAATAGAAATTATAATCCTCAAGTAAATAATAAAGTCCCAAATCATAAATTTTGTAAAATAAATATGAATGAGTAATACTCTAGATTAATGAGGGTCGAAAATAGAAAGCAGTCAAAATGACTGCTATGGTAGTTCTAGGTATACTTTACCATATCTTAAAAAGTAATTACGCTAAGTACCTGTAAAAGAGAAATTATAATCTTTAAATAGATCTAGGAAAAGTCATAGATTATCGAGTTTCTAAAACATTTATGAATAGGTAATACAGAGTGTCAAAAATGAAAAGCAGTCAAAATGACCGCTCTGGTGCTTCTAGTGTTAAAGTATTAACAGTTAATGATGAATACCCATTTTCACCATAGACAATCAAAAAATTATTCAAAATAATTTAAAAACTATTTACGGCACTTTTTCTTTTCTTTGAATTAGAATTTTTTACTGTAGCATGGTAAATTATTTTAAATTTTGATGTTCGTATTCAGTTCATTGTTCCCTATATTTCCCTATGCGTCTCTTTAATTAAATTTGCTAAGGGAACATAAAAATAGGAACTAAAGATACGCCGCTGTAGAAATGTATCATAAAATAAAACGGTTTCAACTTATTTTGAAAAATTTTTCATTCTAAATACGTGTGTTATTACTCATAAAATTTTTTAAGTATAGTATTCTTAATAGCAATTACTTACCTTCATCATGATGGACAATTGCATCGACATAAATTGACCGATTCGGAACAAAAGTTTCATTATTACTTAAATCCGCTTTTAGTCCTAAATTTAATATTTTTTCCGCTCCAGAACTCATTTTACACCAACACTAACAAACACTAAAATATACCTGAAATGGGTAGATATAAATATGCTTGATGGTAGATATAAACACTGATAATAATAATTAAATTTAATTATAGGTTATAATCATGGTACAATGAACACAGCCCTGCCTTAGATTCACTTAAGCTACTATTCATATTATCATATGCAATGTACTGAGTTTCAATAAACTCGTACCACTTTTTGAAATGATGGTATTTCAATCGATTTTATTCGATTTGTTTTCGAACTCAAAAAACTTTACTGAATCCGCGTCTAGTTTCGACAAAAGTAAATTAAACATAATATAATAAAGTCCCAATGTTATGTCGGAAGACCTAATGTTTTCAATTCGGCTAAATTTTCTAAAAGGGTGTCTACTAATTTAGACAGATTTTTTGAATTAACTACTGAGATTTTCTGTACGCCCATGATCGCATCCCAATGCGCGGTCGCACAACGACGAACATTTGTGTAGCGTTTAACACTTAGATCATAAGCAATTTGATAATTATAGCTATTTAATTAAGCTGAGTGGAGTTTCCTCTAAACATCCTTTCAAATACTTATAACTCTTCTACGTCTACTAGGCCTGCGTTATTATGTACAACCGAATTATATAAGTCTAAAAATTAACTAAACTCTTTAAAATCACTCTTAAATTTAGGCAGCCCTATTTTAAGTAAGCGAATGTTAGATTGTTGAACTACTACCGATCTAAACGGTTCTGGAGTTTCAGATTGTGACTCAAATAATTCCGCACTAAACAGTTTTATTTTATAAAATTGTTCCAAAAATAATTCCCGAACATTTTCTTCAGCCCTTGTATCCGCGTCTGGTACAGAAAGAATATTACCAATAATATTTGTGTGATGTTTTAAGAATTCTTCACGAATTGGGTCTAATTCTTCTACTCTAATTTTAAATAAAGATCGGTTAGATGAATCTGATAAAGCTTTAAAACCTAAATCGAAAATTACCTGAATGTCATTCATTTAAGATTCTTATTCTTATCTTCAAGTTTTTCTATTTTAAATGTCTAACAAATTCCAATTAGTATGTACAAGAATGTGCTTAAAACTCCGAAATCAACCAGTTGATATTTGATACTTTATTAAAACGACTATAATCTCTACTTCAAAACTCCCATAAATCTCCACTTCAAATGCTGATAAATTATTCTCGAGTCTCGAATTTAATAGTTTTCAACAAGAGACACAAATTAATTAACCCGAATTTTATGAACCTCCAAAACGATAAAAAATACGACACGAGACGAAACCAGCCATTCAAATTTAAATATAAAAAATATTTTTTCAACAAATGAGTTCAAATCCGGCTAGATAGGCCCAATGTAGTGATTTAAACAAACAATAAACTATTACGAGAATTAATAATAATTAACATCAACTATATTCCTTCGATAGTCTTGGCGAGATGAATGGACTTTAAATAATGGGTGCAAATAATCATCAAATTTTAAATGGTTGCAATAAACAATCAAATAATGTATATGTTCAGGTAAAACTAGGTGTGGTTTACCGTTAATTGAAGTTGATTACCATGGTTTACACTATTTTACGAAACAACGAACGAAACGAATTTAATATATGTGCATTGGTTCACTGTCGGGTTGTGTCTGTCCTTCTTATCGACGATCGCGCTCTAGTGGTTCGCGAGATGCATTCCCCGAGCGGTACTAAGAGATTGTAGGGATACAGGGAGGATAAATGTATCGATTAATTTACACAACCATATTTGAATTTAAACTATGTATAATTAACATAATGTTTTAGGTGCTGTTGTATGGGGTGGAGGCCTGGACCTTAAGAAAGAGGTGAGCGATCGACTTGAAGCATTCGAGATGTGAACCTACCGAAGAATATTAAAAATAAGTTGGGTAGACCGAATAGCAAATGTTGAGGTCCTCAGAAAGATGACAAAGGAAATGGAAATCGTGAATACGATTAAGATAAAAACGTTACAATATCTCAGCCACGTTATGCGAGGGGATAAATATGTGTTGCTACAAACCATAATGCAGGGAAAACGAAGTATTGGGAGAAGACGCATCTCCTGGCTCAACAATCTGAGAAAGTGGTATAATTGCAGTTCCGTCGACTTGTTCAAAGCTGCAATCTCAAAAGTGAAAATAGCTGTGATGATTACCAACCTCCTTAGAGGAGACGGTACCTAAAGAAGAAGAATAATTAACATTGTCGAAATTTGTTAATGTTAGTAATTCAACAGAAAGGGCGCACGGTGGGGGGAATTTTTTTCAAGCCCCCTCTAGTTTCACCCCTATAAACCACCAACCCTAAAAATTTAGTGTTTTATCATTTTTTTCTTTTTTTACGTCTTTCAATTTTGTTTATTTATTTTTTATTTTTTTTAATCAAATAATTTTCTTTATATATTATGGAAGAATACAATGCTTTTTTCTTTACACTTAAAAACTATTTTTCTTTATAAACTTGTTTTTGTTCTTATTTTTGTTTTTATTACTTACACTGCTTCTTTCTAAACTGAAATAATCACTTTAAATTATTAAAATTTTAATCACTTTTGACTGTTTTATAAAAGTAGAATGTTTTTTGAGAGGTATAGAAATGTAAAGTTCGTAACACTTTTTTAACTGTCGGCCATTGTGACAGCTCTCAAGAGATTTACGTAAGGTTATGTTTGGCATTTCAGCATGAATAGACTTTACCCCCGAACAACGCTTCTAAATTGTACAAATTTATTTTGAAAATTGTGGTTCTGTTTGAAATGCGTATCGCGCAGTACTTCTTTTTTTTTGGTCAACATAATAGTCCATCAGAGCAAGAAATTCGATTAATCATTAAACGTTTTTGCACCACGTTTACTCTAAATGATAATATGCATCCACAGACACGTCGTACAGTGTGTACAGAAAAAGTTGTTGCTATTGTAGAGCGTAGCATACAGGAAGACCCCAATCAGTCTATCTGCCATCGTGCACAGCAGTTGAATACGTGTCCATCCACTTTATGAAAGATTTTGTGGAAAGATCTTTCATAAAGTGCTTTTCTTTGATCTGGGCTTAGAAGATCCAACTTATTCAATTTCGATTTTCATAACCCGAGTTTTGTTTAGCGATGAAGCTCACTTTTGGTTGAATGGCTACGTGAACAAACAAAACTGCCCTATTTGGAGTTAAGATAATCCTCAAATGTATGTTGCGGAACCATTACATCCAGAAAAACTGACTGTTTGTTGTGCTTTATGGTCTGGTGAAATAATTGGACCGTACTTCTTCAAAAACGATGCTGGCCAGAACGTTACAGTTGATGCTGACCGCCATAGAACCATGATTACTGACTTTTTCATTCCCCAATTGAACAACTATGATGTGCAGGAGCTGTCGTTTCAATAAGACGGCGCATCATGTCACACAGCTCGTACCACAATTGATTTATTGAAGGAAACGTTTGGTAACCGCATAGTTTCCCATTTCGGACCGTGAATTGGTCTCTAAGATCGTACGATTTAACACTGCACCGGACAACATTCGGCACGTTATTACTGATGTACTGCGAAAAATATTGGAAAAAGTGATCGAAAATTGGACCTCCAGATTAGATTACGTCAGATCCAGCCATGACGGTCATATGCCAGAAATCATATTTAAATTATAATGCCAAGAGATTCTTTTTTTCGAATAAAGTAAATGTCATGTAAATTTATAAAAATCATCTTTGTTTTATTCCATTTCAAATTTCTATGCCTCTAAAAAACCCCCTGTATATAAGTATGTAGATATACATTATATTGATAATTTTACTAATAATTTAATAAACATAAAAACTTAAAAATAAAAATTTGGACGGACAGAGAAGATTCTGACAAGTTGTGGTCTGAATCAAAAACAATAATTTGACAATAATAAGATAATCTAAAAAAACACAAATCCACAGGCAAAAAACTATGGATGGATGATGAAATATTAGAAATTATGCGGCTTAGAAACGTGTGAAGAGATAGAAGTCTTATAGAAAAAACGCAGAAAAAAGGAATTAACTGGAAATAGAAATAAAAGACAGTGTGGCATGCTATCAAGCAGGGATGATAGGGTACTGACAACATAAAAAAAAAATAAAGGACGAATGGAAAACATATACCTACTAAATCTATTCTGAAACAGCACGGAAAAAATATCAACAGACGTGTGAACAAACAATTATAATAATTTACCTATTCTAACATCAGAAAATAAATATACTCGTACATTGAAAAAATGAAAACTGAAAGAGCACCTGGTCCAGATAACATTTACAGTGAAATTGTAAAGTTCTAATAATATGAAAACAGATCTTGCAAAAATTTTCAATAATATATATACAGGGTGAAGATACTTAAAGATTTTTTCTTCACAGAATTATACAGAGTCATTAACACTACAATTTAAAAATAATGTTAATTGTACAGGGTGCTCTAAAGAAGATTGGTATATCAAAGTTATATTTTTTCTTATGGAACACACTATATTTGATGACATTTTTGAATTGTCCGTAAAACATAAGCTATACTTTTATAAGGTTTCTCCATACCTAAATACCGGGTGCTTTGATTTATTTCGATTTTTCTAAAAATGTAAGATTTAAACTAAGACATTTATCAACTAAGGCAAATTTTATAATTCAAATATACTTGTTTAAATCTGATTTTTCACGAATTAGGAAAGTGATTGTAACATTACTAATACGATTACATGATGTGACTTTTACTAATTTGACCAATTCTTTGTAACACTTCTTCTTCTTAACGTGCCCTATCAAGTCCCTTTGACGTTGGCGATTAACATGGCGAAACTGTCTCTGTCTTGACCTATTCTAAAGAGTTGCTCAGCTTTCCTCATTCCTGTCCACTCCCTGATATTCTTCAACCAAGAGGCCTGCTTTCTACCAATTCCTCTGCGTCCTTCGATTTTATACATCATAATAAGTTGAAGAATATTATATCGGTCTCCCCTTACTACGTGTCCAAAATAGGCCATCTTTCTACATTTGATGTTATCAAGCAGCCCGCGAGCAGCATTTGCTCTCTCAAGGACTGCCACATTTGTCAGCATAGCCGTCCATGGAATTTGTAACACTGGTAGCTGTAATTACCATCGATATTGTATTACTGTTCACGTAAGTCACATTTTCATTATTATTCTCCTTTCTATCAACATAAGAGGTCACTTATTGACCTTCTTTAATTTAAAGAACTTCACTAATGCTTCTAAAAAAGTATTACTCTTGTAGACTGATGCTGTTTTGTAAGTACAAAACGAAACGTTTCCGCTAATATATGGAATAGTAACATCTAGCTTTGTTTCTTTTCTCCTCTTATCTGACTGAGACCTTCAAGAGGTTCATTGTGAAAGGTTTCCAACCCTTTCCATTGTTTTATCCCTGCTTATTAAGTTTGACAGTCGTTGCTCCTTATACATATTCTCCATCCCCTTACTACAATCTCTCTCAAATCGTTCTGCACATAATCAGAATATAAAAATCAAAAACAACGGTTTCAAATCACCCCTCGGCGGTATACTAAAACGTGGAACTAATTGTGAATTTGATCACAACTTAATTGAATTCAAAGTATGAATAGGTACTGCTTATATAGGTACTTAGAGAGGTTCTGTAACTATTTTGTTGTGGATCTATGTTCATTCATGGATTTTACTGTAAACATTTTTTAATTCTTAATTACCCTTTCTAGAAATTTGTAATTTCTCATCGGTTTTACTAGAAGTTTCATCGATTTTACGGGACATTTCTCTGATTATTTTCATGAGTACTAGTCTGCTGACTGGAATTTGTATGCCTTTGGGGCGCGGTAGTCTCCATTCTTAATTAGATCATACTTGATCTTTGGAAAACTACTAGAAACTTCATCACAGTCATCAAGCTGTTCGTGCAACTGCTTCGCGATCAAATATTTTAGCAGCATTGTTGATCAGACAGTGTCAACTTTTAAAAATGTAATAAATAGTCTGTACCGAAAACCTGATATAAAGGGTGTTCCGTAATGGAATTTAGTTTTTGAATAAATGAAACTCTGTTACTCTACATGTTAAAATAAGTTTAATTAAAAATTTAAAATCAAAAGACATGCGGATTTTAATGTTTAAATAAAAGGTATTTTAAATGTTGACCGTCTTGTTCCTGGCACTGCTCCAATCTGGATCTTAAGCTAGCAAAAACTCGTTGACACATATTCACAGGAATGTTCCCAATAGACAATGACAATGAATTCTCTACAAATCCGCACGATTCTACGAGGCGACGGCAGTGGTACGACTTCATTCAATTGCACAGGGTCGGCATAAGGCTCATTTGAAACCTAAATTTTATTCTGGAACACCCTTTATATTTTTAAAAA
Organism: Diabrotica undecimpunctata; assembly: GCF_040954645.1. NCBI lineage: Eukaryota > Metazoa > Arthropoda > Insecta > Coleoptera > Chrysomelidae > Diabrotica > Diabrotica undecimpunctata. The sequence goes on along the minus strand of NC_092809.1, from coordinate 75,473,217 downwards.
GACAAGGTTTTTTTTAACTTGGCTAAAGTGCTAATCTCGCCCAAGAACCTTCCTCCTTTATCCGGTCTTAGGACCGGCAACAAGAGCATTTAGGTATTAAATCTACTCAATGATCAATGATCTGGTAGGTGGAGTTAAAAAACCTTGACTTACCGAGACAGGGACGCCGCTACCATGTGTGCCAAGTGTGCGTCGCACACAGGCGGTCAACAATAGGGGCGGCCAAAAGCAGTCCACTGATGATAATACTTTTTTAAAACGAATATAAATTCAAATATTTAAATAGTAATGATTCAGATAATTTTGTGAACTCTAATATTCCAAACAATAATAATTATCCAGTACGTGATAATACTCAAATGCGTTTTATTTATCATGTATACTTATTTTTTTCATCCTAATCTAAAAAAAATGTCAGAAAATATTATTTATTTTATGAACTGCCGCCCTTTTGCAGGTACAGTCATAAAGCAGTTTCGGGAATTTAAGCAAGTGGTTGTAAAGTTTCTGTTATAATATTGTTCCTATGGTTATGTTTATAGATGGGTTATTATGTCTTATGTTCAGTCTTAGATGAGAATTCCATGAATTTAGACACGCTTTTGATAAACGATTTTGTTTGTAAAATATAGTAGTGTACCCGTTTCTTTTGCACAGTAGGTACTGTATTTCGAAGTAACGTCAAGATCAGAGCAATTTCATTCGTATACGCGTTACGGCTACATATTATGTGGCGAAACATTATTTGGACAACTTATTTGAAGTGTTTTATGATTTATTTTGTTAAATTCGCCCGGCTTCGTTCTTAACTGATAATTTCAAAATGTCCGAAAGAAAAAGAAAACGACTTACAGGCTTTCAATATAGAAAAATAAAAGAGACAAAAACTGAGGAGACAAAAAAAATTAGCGGTGCACTGGAATCATTTTTGATGAAAAACATACATGAAAATATAGAAGACTCGGATATAAATTTAGAACCTTCAACTTCAAGCGAAGTCCAAACCATAGAAAAAAGTACCAAATAATTGAATATTCCTGCGGATAGAGACGGAGGATTTGATGACAATAATAGCTATAGTGCGAGTGCTGATGCTGAAACCACCAACCAAGGCAGAACCATTAATGTTCCAGTTAATCTGGATTGCAGTATAGTAAGCTCCAGCATATACTTGGTTTCAGATGAGCCCGGAAAGTGGCCTGCAAATATGAATCCAAGTGAGGTTCAATTAGTTGTTGAAAATTTTCCTCAGCAAATTACAAAAATTAACTTCCCCAGAGATACAAATAATAGGAAATTTTCAGAAACTTATTATTATCGCACATTACCTAATCAAGACCAAATTCATCACCCGTGGTTACTTTACTCATTATCACTAAATAGTGTTTTTGTGCACCTTGTAAACTGTTTTGTTGTGATATAAGCAGCCGAAAATTACTTAGTGGAATTAATGGGGTAAGTGACTGGCAACATTTAGCTATTATTTTAAAAAGACATGAATCCTGTGCAGCTCGTATAAAATATTCTCAAAAACTGTTTGAACTATCTACATTACAGCATTTAAAAAAGGATTAACAGTTGACTCTGCTCTTAAAAAATTATATGAAGTGGAGAAAAAACATTGGGGCGCTGTTGTAGAAAGATTATTATCAATTGTAAAATTTTTATCTAAACAATGTTTAGCTTTTAGAAGATCATCCAATAAGTTGTTTAAACCAAGTAATGTATATATGAATATATTTACGAAAATAATCTTGTATCAACATTTCCCATCTTAGCTATAATAGTACGTATATTCCTAACTCTACCTGTTACTGTAGCTACGGGTGAGCGGTCGTTTTCAAAACTTAAGATTATTAAAAACTATTTGCGATCCTCAATGAAGCAAGATAGACTTTCTGCTTTAGCAATGTTATTATAGAACATGAAGATATTGTCAAAAAGTTTTCCGAGACGAAAGCCAGAAAAGTGCGTTTTTAGTTTTTTTATGTGTTTATGTTTCTATTCACGGTTTATTTTAATTAAATGGACGTCTAAATTAGGATATACATATTCTGGACGTTGGATCATGGTTATTAAATTAGTGTTATCTATAAGTGAAGTTAAATGTGTCGATAGCAATTAAAGTAAACTGTATACTCACGCTTAATCAAGCCATTAAGAGCGATGCTGGGAATATTTATATTCCACTATGCATCAACAATTTACTCATATAAATTACCATCTTTCTTGTACTCATTGCGTCGAGTAAGAACGATAAATATACGAAAATGGTTGCGTTTCGATTTAATTCGAGTTTCTTACCACTCCCTGACACATGTCAGGGAGTGGTAAGAAACTCGATGACATCGAATTGAGTTCATCCTCGTATCTCACCGACCAATGGTGACATAGGAACGCCCCCAATGGAAAAATGTGCATCGACGTCCAATGAGAACGACATACATCAATGGCGGAGGCTATTTCCCCACTAGGAGTGGAGCTGTGCCCCCCTCCCCCCCATTCCCTAATAATAACGAAGATACGCCTCAACGTACACCAATAAGAACGACTGGTGGAGGCGTATCACGAAAAGACACCCAAACGCCCCCCATTCCCCCCATAATAACGAAGATACGCCTCGACAAACACCAATGGCGACAGCCGAAAAGAAGACGAATTGACAGCCGAAACGAAGAAGACGAATTAACGTTAACAGACAAAGAGAAGAAATGTGTAATTTTTAATTAACCTCGTATATATTTTATAGACGATGATTAACGTAAGAACTTTTAAATTTTCTCAATTTATATTTTACGAGTAATTTTTAATCAACCTCGTATATATTTTATCCACAACGAATAGTGTAATAGCAAAAATTCGTTTATTTTTCAATTTATATTTTACTAGTAATTTGCGAGTAACTTCGTATATATAATTAAACTTATAAATCTTTATAAAAATTCCAACCAGCGGATGTGCATTTCCTTTTAACATTTCTCACACGGTCGTCGGAAACACGTGCAACAATTTTTTTCAAGAATCAGCTTGTTAGTCATATAGAATGTACGGCTGGACGTAATATGACGCGAAATACTGCTAACGAGAACTTTAGCGAATATTATTACATTCCTTTTTAACATTGTCTCACGATTCAGCGTTTTCACAGTCGACAATATCCGGTGCACGTGTAAATAAGCTTGATCTTGCAGTTCTCGGTAATTTCCAGTCGAGTTACGTCATACCAGCCTGACTATTTAATAAACAACTACATTCTGTAAAGTAAATGTATATTTATGTATATAGGGTGCAACGAAAAAGTTTTGTGCACAACAAATATTATTTATTGGATTTGTAAAACATTACAACCAAATAATTAGGTTAGAATAATACCATAGCAGTTGGAATTATCGAGAATACTTTTTATATTGGGGTTAGAATGAAAGTCATTTATTTAACTGATGTCGCTCGTACAGTGCAGGCTAGAAGAGTTTTGTGAAAAAATACAAAAGTTGAAGGTGGATATACAGTGGTACGAAGATATAACGAAAATTGAAAAACGATTTGCAGAGTTTCATTTGTCTGATAGTGTTGCCGAGAGGCGTGGAGGGAGGCTGCTTGGCTTATCTCCGGCTCTACACGCTTCTTGCGGTCCGTGGAATTGGACCTACTTGTTCCTCGAGTGTCCACCATTCTTCACGGAACAAATAGTGGGTCGGAGGTAGACGCTGGACGAGGTAGGTGGAGTCGTGTATGTTTTTCGGTAGAAAAACTGTCACAATTCCAGAATCAGAGGTTTGTAGTGCGTGATTAACACTGTAAAATACCACAGCAAACCTCGTAGATAATGTACATATAAAATATAATTGTATGTGTGCAAAACGAGAAGTAAGTTTGAAATATTGGGTGCAAACGTCTTTTCTGTGCTTGATCTACGTAGTAGAAATCCCACTAAAGCGTTATCTGCACGACAGTGATAAAAGAAGATGAAATAAACAATATTTACACAAATAACATAAAAAGAAATAAAGATGCAACAGTAAAACGGCAGTTTGAGAGATTCCTTAACTTACGGAAGGAATTCTCGAAAATTTCTTGTGTCTCCTTAACTTACGGAAGGAGATCACAAGTAAATGTAAATACTTCAGAGCGTATGGTCTCCGTGAGGAGAGATGTCGCAATGAATGTATTTAAACGATAAATAAAAGAAATACAATAATAAAATAGTAATAAAGAGAATATATATGAAGCGTGTGATCTCCTAAGAGAAATATCGCATCAGATATATTCAAAACACAAAGGCAATAATAAAATAGCAAATGAGAATATATTTGAGCGTATGATCTACGGGAGAAATATCGCAGCAATTATATTCAAAGTAAATCAAAGCAATGCAATAATAAAATAGCAACAAATAAGTATTTTTCTCTGTGCGTGATCTTAAAAGAAATACCACAGCAGAAAAAGGCAAAAATGGGAATATACTTGAGCGTATGATCCTCTGGAGAAATATCGCAGCAAATATATTCAAATAATCAAATAAATGCAATAATAAAATAGCAAATATAAAATGGGCACTTTCTCTGTGCGTGATCTAAAAGAAATACCACAGTAGAAAGTACAAAAATAGCACAGACAATATATATATATATATCAAAAATGCACAAATATAAACAATAATAGCAAAAATATATGGTAGAAATAATAAGGCAGATTCTAGGTGGATGACTGGCACCGAACCTAGAGTCTTAAATACGAGGGTGAGCTCGAACTGGCCGACTACAGAAAATCCACCTTCTTTTATACACGAAAATCCTTTGTTTAGGGGATTATGACGTAGGAAAGTGGACTTTCCGTAAAATCGGCCAATGGTAAATTTTAAATTGCTCAAAGGCTGGAATAAGCCTTATTCCAACCAATGAACAATTTTTTTCATGTCAGGAGATGTTGCCCGTACGCCGATTGGCCAGTTAATGCGAGCGCACGAGAACATCCCCCCCCCCCCCTTTGAAGACTCTAGGTGTCGGTTAACTTTATTGAATATAATTTTTCAAGTTGTTCAAAATACAGAAAGAAATTTTTTTACAATTTATGTGTGTAATTTAATTTTCTTCCATTTCTTCCCTGGGTGGCGGAACAGGTCTTATATCGTCCACATGGATGGTCCTGTTGATGTCCTGGTCCCGATGCACTTCGTATGTATGGTCACCCAGTACTCTCAGGATGGTGTGTGGACCCGTCCATGTGGCTCCGAAGTTCCCTTTGCTGTGGTTTCTTACGAGTACCTGCTCGCCTGGGATGAATTTTCTGGCTGGTGGGGCGTTTGGGTTGTCTGGAAACAGATTCCGGGCGTACACTGTAGCCTTCTGGACTGCTTGTTCGACCCTCACTTGGCGTCTGGCTGCAGTGTTGGCTTCCCTCCGTTCCCGTTCTGTTTCTTCCGATCTTCGAGGTAGGTATCCAAGTAGAAGCTCGGCAGGTGTTTCCTGGGTTGCTTCGTTCCTCCTTGTCCTCAGGCTAAAGATGATATCCGGAATGTGAGTGTCCCATCTGGGGTCATCGGCTGACCTGCACCTGGCCCGGAGTCCTTTCTTCAGTTCCTGGACGCGTCTTCCCACCGGATTGGCCCTCTGGTGGTATATGGGACTGAACTCTGCTAGGATGTTATTTGGTCTCAGGAACCTTTCCCAAGCGTCGGTTCGAAATTGGGATCCATTGTCTGTGATGATGACACTTGGTTTTCCCCATCTGCTGCATATCTCTTCTTGGAGGAACGTAATCACCTGCCGGCTTTTTGCGGTTTGGACGCATCTATATTCTACCCAGTTACTAAGGCAATCCGTGGCTAATAGGACAAATCTGTTTCTGGTGCCGCGGGCTGCTGGGTATGGTCCAAGTACGTCAAATGCAACCCTTTCCCATGGGTTACTGGGTTCTCTGGGGACGACAGGGGCTGCTGGTTGCCTAGCTGCTGCCTTGGTTGTGGCACAGGTTAGACAGGATCTGACATGGTTTCTGACATCCTTCGTGAGGGTAGGCCAGTAGTAAATGTTTTTGATTGATCGGACGGTCTCATCTTGCCCTGGATGATTTGCCTCGTCCGAGTCGTGGTAGAATCGCATCACCTCCATGCGATAGGGTAGAGGTACAGCTAGTACATTGTGGTCTGGCTTCATTTTGTAGTAGACAGCATCGTCTATTACTACAAATTCTTTGAGGAGGTCTTCTTCAGCTTGGCCTCTTGGTCCCCTGGCGGTGACTTTCTGCCATCTCCTGGTGAATCTTCTCATTCCGTGGTGGGTAGTGTGTCCCCTTTTGATTCTTGCCTGGAGTGGTAGGTCTGATAAGTCGTCTAAGATTGGATGATTTTCTCCTTCCTCTACGTCTTCCAGCATGCAGAGTAGTGGGAAGGAGTCGTCGTCCTGTTGGTCTGTGGTCTGTGTGGGCCAGCTTAGTCTATTTACTTCCTCATCCAAATCCTCTTCTTCTTCTCTTTCGGAGATCGGATTTCTTGACAGATGGTCCGGGAGCTCGTTCTCTTTTCCAGGTATGTGCTGAATGGTAAAGTTGAACTCCTGGAGTAATAAGGCCCATCTTGAAAGCTTGGCTTTGTCCTCTTTGTATTTGTTCAACCAAAGGAGAGCTTGGCTGTCTGTGTATAGATTGAAATGTTGATCTTGCAAAAAGTGTTTGTACTTTCTCAGTGCCCAAACCAGCGCGAGGCATTCCTTTTCGTTGATATGGTAACGTCTCTCTGCTGGCTTCAGTTTGGTGGAGGCGTAGGCTATCACTTCTTTGTTTTCTGGTGTTCCTTGGAATAATACTGCACCCATCCCAATTTCGGAGGCGTCCGTTTGTAGGCTAAATGGTCTGGAGGCATCTGGTCTGTATAATTGCAGGTCTCCCTCGATTGCTTGTTTGATATTCTTGAAGGCTTCTTCTGCTGCGTCGTTCCACTTCAAGCGTCTTTTGTTCCCTGTCGTGAGGTTCGTTAGAGGTGTGATTATTTCAGCGAATCGGGGAATAAAGTCTCTTAACCAGTTTGCCGTTCCAATGAAACTCCGGAGTTGTTTCATCGTGTGAGGTGTGTCGAATCCTTTGATTTTTTCCACATGTTTCTCCAAAGGTTGAGTGTTGTTTGAGGTGATTTTATGCCCAAGGTATTCTAGTTCGTTGGCTGCGAATCTGCACTTCTTCAGTGATGCCCATAGTCCATGCGTTCTGAGTCTTTCCAGTACCAAGTGCAGGTGTGTTTGATGCTGGTCCCAGTCTTCAGAGTATATTATAATGTCATCCATATAGACTTTAATAAATTCGTCTATATATCCTGCGAAGACGGTTGTTACTAACTTCTGAAATACTGCTGGTCCATTTTTGAGTCCGAAGGGCATCACTGAGAATTCGTATGATGAGCCATCTGGTAAGCTGAACGCCGTTTTTGGGCTGGAGTCTTCGTGTAGCGGGACTTGCCAGAATCCGCTCTTCAGGTCAATTGTTGAGAATATCTTCGAGGTACCGATTTCCTTGATGCTATCATGTATTGGTGGCATACTGGAGGCTTCGTCGACCGTTATTTCATTCAGCTTTCTGTAGTCTACGCAGAAGCGAGGGGTACCATCCTTCTTGGTTACAATAACCACCGGGCTATTGTAGGGAGATTTGCTGGGCTTGATCACTCCGGCGGCTAGCATCTCTCTCACCTCTCTTGACATGATTTTCTTCTTCTCGGTAGAGTATTTATATGGCTTGATGTTTATGGGTCGGTTGTCGGTCACTCGAATTTCCATTTCCGTTGCCTTAGTCGTTGGCTGGCGTAGACGGTCGTCAAATACGTCGCTGTAGTCCTCGATCAGCTGTTTGATTTTTGTGAAAGCGAAAGCTGGGGCTTGGTGCTCCTCTAGGTTGTGGTTTGCTGATTTTTGTTTGTCATGGTTTCTCCAGTATACTGTGGCTCTGGTGGTGGTGCCTACGTGCAGACATTTTCGAGGTATGTCCACATTGGCCTCCTCCTGTTCTAACCATGGCATTCCTAGGACGACATCGTGGTTTAACTTCTCCAAGACGATGCATTGGGCGGTGGTGGAGAAGTTGTCCAGTTGTATTTTTACTTCAGCAGTCCCTAAGCTTTGGGACGTGGTTCCCGTGCATGCCAGCTGAATCTGTCCGGGTCGAGTCTGCAGGTCTCGTCTCTGGATCAGCTTCCGGTGTATGAAGTTTCCGGAGGCGCCGGTGTCAACTAAGATTTTGGCTCGGTGTTGGTTGATCCTTCCGTCGAGGTTGGGGAGTCCTGCTGTCATCGACCGCTGATAGATCGGATTCAGTTGGGGCACCATTTCTTCAACAGGAGTTAATTGGCGCCCCTGTTGGAGTTTTCCGGCCTCTGGTTGTCTTGTTGGCGGTTGTTGTGGTTTCTATGTGGATTGCGGTTTCGCCATTCATTTATCGTCTCGGAACGCCTGGGTGGTTGTTGATGTTCTTGTTTCTCCGGCTTTCTGTGACTTAAATGTTGGGCGTCGCTTTCCATTTCTCTCGCAATTCGTCTTAGGCTGTCCTCTGTTGTGGGCATCCCGATTCTTAAACAGATTCTAATTTGTGGTAACAGTTGATTGGCAATTACTCTGCATCTTTGATCTTCCGGGATGTCTGGTAGGAGGCGTCTAAAGAGGGCTGCTTTTCGGGTGACGAATTCCTCTGCTGGTTCTTTGTCCTGGTTCTGTCCATATAGCTTTACGGTTAGGGCGGATAAAAGTGCTGGATCGTCGTACTTCTCTAGGAAGCGAGTCTTAAATGTCTGGTAGCCTATCTCGGCTGTACCTTGACTCTCTGCCCATAACCGTGCTTCTCCGTGTAGTGAGTTTGCTATCAGGTAGTCGATCCAGTCGGTTTCGTCTACTTCGTGGTAGGTTAGGAATTCTTCTGCTTTTGATAGGAATTTTCCTGGGATTTCGGTCTCTCTTCCTTCGAACCTTGGTGGTTTGGAGGTCCATATCCTTGGTTTGCTTGCAGTTGCGGGTTGAGCTACTGAGAGGGCCGTCAGGGCTTGTAATAGGGTCGTCATCCATGTCTCAGGGTTGGGCTGTTGTTCCTGGCTCGTGGATGATTGGCCTGCTTGCTGAGCTTGGGTCGTGGGTTCGTGTTTGTGTGGTTGGGCGCCATGTTGCCGAGAGGCGTGGAGGGAGGCTGCTTGGCTTATCTCCGGCTCTACGGGCTTCTTGCGGTCCGTGGAATTGGACCTACTTGTTCCTCGAGTGTCCACCATTCTTCACGGAACAAATAGTGGGTCGGAGGTAGACGCTGGACGAGGTAGGTGGAGTCGTGTATGTTTTTCGGTAGAAAAACTGTCACAATTCCAGAATCAGAGGTTTGTAGTGCGTGATTAACACTGTAAAATACCACAGCAAACCTCGTAGATAATGTACATATAAAATATAATTGTATGTGTGCAAAACGAGAAGTAAGTTTGAAATATTGGGTGCAAACGTCTTTTCTGTGCTTGATCTACGTAGTAGAAATCCCACTAAAGCGTTATCTGCACGACAGTGATAAAAGAAGATGAAATAAACAATATTTACACAAATAACATAAAAAGAAATAAAGATGCAACAGTAAAACGGCAGTTTGAGAGATTCCTTAACTTACGGAAGGAATTCTCGAAAATTTCTTGTGTCTCCTTAACTTACGGAAGGAGATCACAAGTAAATGTAAATACTTCAGAGCGTATGGTCTCCGTGAGGAGAGATGTCGCAATGAATGTATTTAAACGATAAATAAAAGAAATACAATAATAAAATAGTAATAAAGAGAATATATATGAAGCGTGTGATCTCCTAAGAGAAATATCGCATCAGATATATTCAAAACACAAAGGCAATAATAAAATAGCAAATGAGAATATATTTGAGCGTATGATCTACGGGAGAAATATCGCAGCAATTATATTCAAAGTAAATCAAAGCAATGCAATAATAAAATAGCAACAAATAAGTATTTTTCTCTGTGCGTGATCTTAAAAGAAATACCACAGCAGAAAAAGGCAAAAATGGGAATATACTTGAGCGTATGATCCTCTGGAGAAATATCGCAGCAAATATATTCAAATAATCAAATAAATGCAATAATAAAATAGCAAATATAAAATGGGCACTTTCTCTGTGCGTGATCTAAAAGAAATACCACAGTAGAAAGTACAAAAATAGCACAGACAATATATATATATATCAAAAATGCACAAATATAAACAATAATAGCAAAAATATATGGTATAAATAATAAGGCAGATTCTAGGTGGATGACTGGCACCGAACCTAGAGTCTTAAATACGAGGGTGAGCTCGAACTGGCCGACTACAGAAAATCCACCTTCTTTTATACACGAAAATCCTTTGTTTAGGGGATTATGACGTAGGAAAGTGGACTTTCCGTAAAATCGGCCAATGGTAAATTTTAAATTGCTCAAAGGCTGGAATAAGCCTTATTCCAACCAATGAACAATTTTTTTCATGTCAGGAGATGTTGCCCGTACGCCGATTGGCCAGTTAATGCGAGCGCACGAGAACAATAGAAAACTACCAAAAACACAATACCCGCTAAAAAGAATTCAGCCGAAAAGATGTCTCAACTAACAATATCATTGACTGATTGATGACTCTAATGGATCATGAAGTGGTGAATTATGGACAGCTTCCAGTATTTTTCAAAGCGATACCAAAGTCAGGAGGAGCATTCTACAAGATCAGGCTAATATCCCCAAATAACACCGAAAGTGATTCAAAATGGTGTACAACTAATAATGGTGTCATCGCTCAATATGGTTCATCGATTATAGTGTTAACAATCATATTAGTAATAAATGTATTTATAACGATTAATATCATTTTAAAATTTTTTGCAAATCGCAAATGCGAATCATCTTGCATTAAAATAAATATGTAAAAAAGGAAAACTGATAAAATAAAACTAAAACAAAACTTTTAATCTTTTATTTAAAAAAATTTAATTTACATAGGTATAATCTTTTCACAAAACCATTGTCGGAGGCGATCCACATTTATCGAAGAGCAGGAAAATAATCCAGTTTTGTGACAAGCATTTGAATCTGCAACAAATTTTCCTGTTGCACACGGTGTACCATCATACTTGCAAACATCGATAATTGAGGGGAAAACTCCAAAAATGTGACACTTCTGTTTTAAAAAATCTGCTTTTTGTTCTTCGCGAACGTATATATAGTCGGCAGCATACAACAACTTAGATTCCAGTATTTCATTTATTTTGGAATATTCAATATTTCCATTAGAATACCAAAGACCATGCACGTTTTTCTCCAAGTACGCAGCAGTCTTCTTATCTTGATTACTCAATGTAGCAAATGGTTGTGGAGGTTTAAATATATAATGACAATGTTTAAAACCAATTTCCATACTTAGTTCTTTGGGTACGAACCGCCCATCTACGGTGAATCCCTGTATGTCTACGAACGCTACTCTCATGATGACTGCTTGTCTGCTTCTAACACTTCATTCAACTTATTTAATCTTTTTAAATGATGTTTTTGACAACTTCAGTTAGAGGAAAGTATTCGAGTAGACTGTCGTGAACAATTAAACAGTACGCTCGAGTGCCTGCCGGAAAACCTTCATCTGCTTCGATTTCCAATTTAACATCAACGGTTCCCGATCTGAATGATGTATCATCCTGCTTGGAACAGTCAAAAACAAACAAGGCATATTTTTTGAATGCCTGATAATCCAAGATGGGATGTTTTGTTGACGAATGAGCATAACTGGGAAAGAATTCGGTATAGTTGTAGTGAGCTATAGCATAGTCATTTTTATTAAAATCTAATTGCATTCTCTCGTTAGGCCAATATTCCCCATTAATAACCACTCGTGTGCTTGACATTCTAATGTGATCGAATAACGTTGGATTGGCGTGAATGTCATCTCGTTTAGAAGTTTGAAAAGCTACAATGACATAACGTGGACGTTCAATAGCTGAAGTTGTCTTTACACTCCATATCTCACGTCGAGATCCTGCCGTAAGTGAAGGTAGTTCATTGAGCTCCCATTTACGGAAAGGTATATTTATCGGTGTATTATTCTTAATTGGAGTCATTAATTCAATTTTCACATCATCATTGGGAAAGACATGCTTGACCTTGAGTTCCATGCTGGTAACAGTTAGAGATACTGTTGTTGTTGTTGTGGCATTAGGTTCTTCCACTAAAATACAATCTCTATCATTACGTGCTCGAACAAATCGAAACACTTGACGACCATAGGTTAGTTTATTGTAATCGTTGAAAATATGTTTTATCGGAATTAGTAAACTAAAGCTGTCCCCAGATAAATGTGGATTATTCGGATAATTCCATCCTGCAGTACTGAGAAACTTGTAATCTTCAGGATTATAACATTCAGGATTAACAAACTGCGAATAGTGCTAACTACGCCTGGATCTCGAACTATTTCCATGTCGTATGAACTTTGGATATATGTACACGTATCAAACAAGAAGGCTCCAACATTCGGTGCAAGAGAAACAGTTCCATTACCCACTTTCTTTATACTTCCTTTAATTTCCAAAAGTGTTTCGTGTATCGCAAAAAATGCATCTGATTGATTTATGATAAACTCGACAACGTCACTATTATTAAATGACTTGATGTAAGGTGTATATGTCCGAAATTCTTCTTTTCTAATAGTATCATCGAAAAAAGGTTTTTGGTAAATGTCGAAAATAGGTGGTTGAGGTTCCTGAACCTGTCGTCGAATGTATTGACGTTTTGACATCCTTCAACTTTAATCCAATGGAAACAAGAAATGCTTTATTGCCAGCAGACACGTCACGTCGCCTGCAGGATTTGAGTGAGACTAATGAATATTGATGTGTAGAGTTTTGTTTTATAATTAAAACTTTGGTAATTTCGCGTATGCTGTTGCTTACTGGTATGTATATAGGATTATGGGGACGTTCGTCTATAGAAAAACCAGGATCAACACTTATCGGAAAATGTAGAATGGTGTGCGCAGGTCTGTTCTCATAGAAGGCTCCTTCGGTAATGTTGCATTCAAAAAGTAGACTCGATACTTTTATAATGTTGACAGGTTGATCTGAAGAATGCATGTTTCCTGGTGTCAACACTCTATTTGAGGAGAAACCCAGTAATTTTCCAAGACTATCGTCTTTATCGAAAGTAATGATGTGATCCTGACAGAAAATTTCACATTTAAGCATATTGTTGTTCGGTCTTAAAGTAAACTCCTGAACCGAATTGTATTTAAGCATTAATTCATTTCGAATGTACGCTTCGATATCAGTAATTTCATAGCATCCGGATGGAACTTCAATATTACGCAGCTTTGTACGATCATTTTGCTCATAGAAATAAAACTTTTCACCATCGATGTTCGGAATTGAATTAAATGTATGAAATCCCAATACGGCTACATAATACTGTCGCAACGGATCAAGCACAAGAGGCACTTGAGGAGTAAACGAAAACTCGTTTGTAGTACTTGTCAGGGTCAACAACCGAGACATGACTGATATATGATACAAGATGTAGTAAGTTAAATAACAAAATATGTTAAAAAAATTCTTTATTTTTCTTATACTGTTACATGTTTTTTGTTTTATTTTTCTTATAATATAGCACTTTACAAAATACACATTTACTTTCCATATACATGCCACACACATCACTCCATTCATGTTTATCATAATCTTTTTTGCAAGGTAAATACTCTTCTAGTGCGTGACGAATATTTTGAGGCAGTTTATACCAAACAACGCTCGTTATATTTTCCATACAAATGTGAATGGCACGTCTCAAGATGTCGTTAGATAGTTCCATTGTAGAGAAACTTTAAACAAAGATGTCCACAGTTTATTTGGTTATAACTTTGATATTGATCGTTATTGTAGAAAATTCTTCCACCGTTCAAATATGATACTAGTTCTCGCGGTGGCTTCAAGCAACCATATGAATCAAAGTATTCTATATCGCTGTTTATCTTTCGGTAAGCTACCCAATGTGTACCGGGGTTCTTGGAAATATCAAGATTAATAATAGCACATTCATGTTTATGAGGGATATGTGGTAAATTATCTCGCATAAACACACCACGAAAATTTGGTATTTTTAATTGTTTAGCAAATTTATTTAAGTCCACGTTGGTTAAAGGTCTATTAGGTAGCTTTAGCGGGAGTTTTTTGACTTTTTTAAATATAATCCAAAGCCATTTGTAGCGTTTTTTCGTAGGTATAATCCTTTGCCTAGATGTTCCATTGCTTTATTGTGACGTTTATCATCTTCTAATTTCTTTTGAGCATTCTTTAAATCAATTACAGTCTTGGCAATTGTGCTTGCGCCTCCCGCCAAACTGCCGAGAGCTGATAGGCCTGCAAGGATGGGGATTAAAGGTAAAATACCACCAGATTTTGGTTCGAATGGAATTATTCTTGGAACTCGTACATTCTTCTTCCCACCTACATTCTTTACGGCTGTTCTAGCTGCTGCAAGTGCAAGTAGGGCCGATTTACGCAGATTTGGTGACGGAGGAGCGCGTTTCAATCTTTTGATAATTGGTTGTAACACATGTCGCTTAAATGAACCAACACCTTTACCACGTTTCATACCCATACCCAGTTTTCGTTTAGCTTTCATTGCTGTAGTAGTCAACCAGGCAGTAGCTTTTTCGCCCAAAGATGCGTCTTTTGCTTTAACTCGTTCCCACGCTTTGTTTTCCAAGACCCAATCTGCTTTATGCCGATTTTTCAATGAATTACTCTGGGAATATGCGATATCGTGATCTCTCGCAGCTCGATCTAACGGATTTATCCCCGGATCTCCACGAGCTAGACGTTTCTGTAATTTAGTTCCAGGTCCTAGATATTGGTAACCAGGAGCATGTAATTCAAACGGTAGACTGTTGATCAGAGAATTCAGCACTCCTTCACCTTGAACGACCAACATTGAAATGAACCGCCTTTTCCAAAATATCTTTATATATAACCGTGTGTACAAAATACATTTCAATCACAAGATGAAGTTCATTCAACATGACAAGACACTAGCAGTGGAAAACTTGGATTTTGTTGATAACGTGACAAGAACCAGTAAACATGGTGCATTGCTACCACATTCTTTTCGTGCAATCATATGTGGTCCAAGTGGGTGTGGAAAAACTAATGTGATGTTGGCATTACTGTTTGATCTGAATGACGCTAAATTCAAAAATGTTTACGTTTATTCAAAGTCGTTGTTTCAACCCAAGTATCAATTTTTAAAGGAGGTGTTGACATCTGTGAAAGAGGTGGGGTATTTTCCATTTAAAGACAATGATGACGTAATAAGTCCTGGTGAAGCTAAACCAAATTCCATTTTTATTTTTGATGACGTATCAACGGATCCGCAACAAACAATACGTGAATATTACTGTATGGGTAGACAAAAAGATATCGATTGTGCATACCTATGTCAATCGTACAGTCGAGCAGGCAAACAACTCCTACGTGATAATGCTAACCTTATTGTATTGTTTAAGCAGGACGAGCTTAATTTAAAACACGTCTTTGACGATTACGTCTCACCGGATATGACATTTGACCAATTTAAACAATTTTGTTCCAAATGTTGGAAGGACAAATACGGTACGTTCGTGATTGTTAAGGATTTCGATATTTCTAACGGACGATATCGTAAAGGTTTCGACAAGTTTATAAAAATGTAGGTATGATCGAAACACGCATTGTATAACAATATGTCAGACAAAGAGGTAGCTGCACGCAAACGTAAAGTTGTCGAACTAGCTCGTGTCATTCGCAAAAAGTATTTGGTACTAAAGCTAGGTAGAACAGAACAAGATGAGTCGCTAAATAAACTCTTTAAACCAATAGCTAAACCTCTAAAGGATATTGCGCAATCCTAAAAAACATTGCATCATACTATTAATCATGTCAAAATGATTAAACAAGCTTAATCATGTCAAAAAGGAAGAGGTGAAAAAGGAAGCCGGCGGTGACGATGTATTTTCAGATGCAGTATCAACTGATCAAGTTAACGAACATGAAATTTTTAATCCTAATAATGTTTCGAAAGAGGTTATTGATGAATATATCGAGCAATATCCTCCAATGAGCCATAAGTATATAAAAGAGTTTTGGATGAAAGATGATAAAATTGATAAAAACTATGGACCTATATACAATGATGAAATTGGTTGGATGTTGGGTAAACGGCGAATAAACTTTAACAAAAACAAAGGTAGTGTACAAGTCATCAGTGTCGGTAGTGAGGAAGGAGAATGGGTACCGGGAATGCCAGGTTTATATCAACTAATTTTCTATAATAGTCCAGAATATTATGATGATAATGATTTCAAACACTATAAAAGTTTATTAAATAGTACAGGAGCTCATCTGAATGCCACAGGTCGTCTTAAAGGTGTACCTGGAGAAAAGTATCATCATATTATCAAGCCACTATTTAAACCTATCGATGCAACAACGAAGTAATCACCACCAAAAACTCGATCTACTGCATTAAAGAAACCACCTTTCGAAGGTCTGGCTCGTTTAGCAAAAGCAACTCGTTCATCATCGTCAACGTCTCCTCGAACATCGTTATCTTCACCATCTAGTTCCAAAGGATCTGGGCTCGTTGGTGATTCTCAATTGATCTACAATGATAATCCTATTGAATATGTGTATTGGGATGATCCAAACGAACTATGTGACAGACTAAAATTGCTGATTGCTTCCCAAGAAGCAGGAAATACATCCCACAATAACGAAATTGTTGCCATTATTAACGAATTACGTGAAGCAGATATTATATATTAATGTTAGGTTGGATGGAGCATCATTTCCAAGATGAGTGTTGACAAGTTTGGTCGTCATCATTATCGATCTAATGAACAAGTTGTTAAAAAGCTACGTGATCGTTTAAAGCAATCCATTTTGGATTTACAAAACCAGATACATGCAGTTAATAAGGATATTAAACGGGATCCTCCTCTAGCAGGCATACATCTTTCCAACAAGAAATACGTAGATGACCGCATTGTTCACGTCAAAAATTTTATACAAAAAGAGTTTACTTTGATACGCAAAGAACATAATGCAAAAGATGCTCAACTTGAACAAAAAATCTTAAACTCAATTAGCAAAATTGAAAGCAGTTTTAATAAATCGATTAATGAGTTAAATGATAACAATAAAATGGATGATTTGAAAATATCTGATTTCACAAAACAAGTACATGACTTTAAAAATGATTTAGATATATTTAAACGTGAAATGAAGGAGAACATTACAGATGCTGCTTACTAAAGTGCACAAAATATGCTGAAAAAGTTGGAAATAGAAAAAAAGATTAAAACAATGGATCTTAATTCGCATGATTTAGACAATCGTCTTAAGGTAATAGAAGAATACATCGCAAATAATAAAATCATATATTATAAAGACTAGGAAACAATGACTTAAAGCGTTACAAGGTAAAAAGGTTTAAAAGAGTGAAGATGTCCGAATCTGATACAAAGTTAAAGCGTTCGAAGCTAAACATGACATTTACCAAAGAGAAGACACAACTAGTTAACGAGCTTCATAAGCAAGCACGAAAAAATTATCCTCGTCGTCGAACAATTATTAAAGGATTAGATGATTTATGGCAGATGGATTTGGCTGAAATGCGTTCGTATGCTAATCAAAATAAACAATACAAGCTGATTCTCGTTGTAATTGATTGTTTTTCAAAGTTTGTGTGGACTCGTCCATTAAAGACGAAAACCGGAGAGGAAATTACTCGAACATTTTCAGATATTCTCGCTCATACTCAACGATGTCCGAGAAATTTACAGACAGACCAAGGTACAGAATTTTTCAATTCCAAGTTTCAAAATCTCATGAAAAAGCATGGTATTAATCACTATAATACCTTTAGTGTTAAAAAAGCAGCTATTTGTGAACGAGTTATTCGTACATTGAAGGAAAAACTTTACAAGTATTTCAGTCTTAATGGTACTTACAAATGGATTGATATCTTACCTCAAATCACCGAAGAGTACAATAACACGAAACATAGCAAAATTCGACTTAGACCTATTGACGTTACTAAATCCAATGAATAAGATATTTTACGAAAATATTACACTCACTTGAAAATCGCTGCTCCACGAAAATTGAAAGTTGGTGATGTAGTTCGCATTAGTAAAAATAAACATGTTTTCGATAAAGGGTATAAGCCGAATTGGACAACTGAATTATTTAAAATCGTTGAAATTAAAATAACAAATCCTACAACATACGTGATTAAAGATATGACTGGAGCGCCTATAAGAGGAGCATTCTACGAAGAAGAATTGCAAAAAACAGCTAATCCTGAAATTTAGTTAGTTGAAAAAGTACTGCGCAGACGCGGAAATAAGATGTACGTTCAATGGTTAGAATTAGATAGCAAACATAACAGTTGGATTAATAGTTCAGACCTAGTTTGAGGATCTGCTTTTACATACGCTGCGTAGACATACTCTAAATGAGTGGGGGGAGTGGCGGACTAAAAAGTATAAATTTAAGACGTTCATTTTATATTCACTTAGTCAACGGTAGTACCATGAGTTCCCAAGATAGCGGCTACGAGTCATTTAATCTAGAACACGATGACGATGGCAGTGAATTTAGTGTAGAATTTTACTACGATGAAAATAGTCAACCACCTAGTCCTGGCGCTGAATTAGATCGAGTATTGGCAAAATTCGAAGAAGCTGCGAAAAATGAGCCATATTGTTTATTGGAAACAACATATCCAATGAGCTCTCTCCACATAAAAATTGGTCTATCTCCAGCTCGAGATTTTTCACCAACCATCATTCTGTGTCAACATGGTAATTTTAAAAGAATCAGTTTAAACACATTCGAATGGGAAGCCATAATTAAGTGGTTTAAAGAAAAAGTGAGTGATTTTTTCCAAGCAGATCTACCGACTTATGCGGATGAGTATGATCCTATCGAATTTATGTGTGGTGATTTTTGCAAACTTAGACAATTGGTGATGGAAAATGTATAGTTGCTGACCATTGAGAAATTTGGAGTAGAATATTATTTATGGGAAGATGAAGTCAACTAAATTATAGAAGCAGACCAGAGCATGATGTTCCCTAGAGTGGCGTTGTTAAAGAGTTTACAATTCCATGAATACTATATAAATATTTCAACTTTTATCAAGAACAATTTTTGTGTTATAGACTCTTTACATGGACCAGTTGAAGCCTTCACAGCATATTGCAATATTTGTCCAAACACTTTGTTAAGTCAAGCTTTGAGAGAATATTTATGGTATTATAAAATTAAAGTTGTAAATGATTTGTATAATTGTTAATAAATAAAATAGTATGTATCTAAACATGTATTTTATTTCTATTTCTATTAAGTTCATAAAATGATTTGATAAAGTGAAACAAACAATTAAAAACATTCGTTTTTTCAACGCTTATTTTAGCACAACTTATGTTTTTTAAATAAAGTTATTTTACTAGTCAACCAACTTGTCTTTTGCTATTTTACAGGAATGAAATACTTTTTAATTTAATTTAATTTTTATTTAGATATAAACATGTAATTACAGCATTTATTTTATAAGATTTTGTTGAATACATAGGTTTTCAGTTAACAGTGAAAATTGTAAAAGCTGGTTATGTTTTCATTTATTAATTTGCTTATTGTTTTACTCAATCATTGTGGTTTCATAATGACCCCAAGGTAACGTGTCATGAGAATTTTGTTGCAAGTAACGTTTATCATCGTAAGGACTTAATGCAATTTTTTCTTGTGTTATTGTGAAGAGATCATGGGCGTAGGAACGAAACGTTGATTGGGAGATGCTTTTAGTTGTAAATTTGTTTAAACACTTAACATAATCATCGAAACTAATGTCATTTTTTACTGTTGAATATTTAACCCCCTTAGATTTTTTTGTGACACCTAAATTATTATTTACAATTCTTTCAATATTTGCATCATCCATATTACTCTTGTATTTATCCCACAATGCCTTTCGATCCTCATCTGTCGTACTGATCTTGAACGAATACATTTTAGATCTAAGTCCAACAAAATGAGTCATAATGCGACCGTTTGTCTCATCTTTCATCATTGCGAGAACTTTTTTGTTGACTTGAGGTATTTCATAAATATTATTCTCAGAATAGTCTGATGTATCGAATTTAGATAAATTTGCTTTAATAACATCTCTGTAAATGTCATCACATTTTATTTCATAGATAAAACTGTCAGTGTCCCCATACATCAGCTTACAATTTTCAACTCTCATATATGGCAACATAAAGTTATAATGAAAATCGTACATACATACTTTAGATATATCTAAAATAGACATACCGATGTACAATGGTTTATTGAAAATAAGCTCTGTTTTGTTAAGTTCGATTGCCATTAGATTTTCATCAAACACGGTTCTATTATGAAATCGTGGACTAGCAATCAAATTTTTTGCCCCATATCTTCCATCCCACTTTGATACTAGCTTTACAATGCGATGTTTCCTAATGTTTTCCATCGTTTTCCTAATGTTTTCCAAGTCTTTTTCAAATGCTGTAGTTGCTGCGGTTCGCAATCTGGTGTTAAGATCGATGTACGGCTTAAGCCAAGCGCTCTGTTTGAATTTCAGGACCCGGTGAATCTTTTTTAGTATGAGTCCTGCATTCAGAGCTTGTTTTAGATTGCGATAGTGCAAAGTGTACTCTTTTTTGTCTCCACCCCTCCCCAATCTCAGACATAACGTTGTGGAGGCTTTACTTGCTTTTTAATCTTAGACGCTCTTCTCCAAATGTGTGTCTGTCCAACGAGCCAGTGACCTTGGTTTTTGGCCTTGATCACCGGATCTCTGCACAGGGTTTTTGTGTGTGTCGGACGATCGGCTGCCGATGTGGCCAACGGTGTTTATTCATATCGCCAACCGACCATACGGAGGGTCTGGCCACCATGCCGTACTAACGGTGCGCGGGCTCAATGCTCAGTAATCGCGGTTGTTCCGTCTAGGGTATCTGTGAAAAAAAATTGTTGTTCTCTTGTGGATAACCTAAAACTCTGAAATGAACTGAAGTAGTATTACTTATATAGTACTAGTATAGTGCTCTCGCGGATAGCATGCCTCGTGGATATATTTTTGGATGTATTTAACCCAATTATTTATTTTATTCGCTGAACTATTCTAACTTCTTCACTTGTCAGGTCCAGTACCATGCCGAGTCTTGTTTTCTACTATGTATTCTCCCATATCTATAGTATTCTCCCTTTACCCTTTTAGTTGAGACCATACTTATTGGTGTCTGTAGCTGTATTTATGTGCATAAATGACACAACACACGTAGGTAGTAAATGCTATAAGCATGTAAAGAAAACTATTTGTTAGTATAAACATTATTTGATATCATTTTAATTTTTGGGTAGATCTTAACCATTAATAACAGTCAGAATTAAATGCAGATCAAGTTGTTTAAATAAAAAATAAAGGTTTCTTTATATGTAGAATTTGGCACAGCGTTTGGTTAAAATAGGATGCCAGTCGTGAACTGAGCTCTACACACACGATATTCGATTTTTATGGGGAAAACCAAATTTCAAAGCAAAAAGCCAAACAGCAAAAATATTACTTCGAGTAGTTTCCTATTTGGGGTAAAAATTAATTGATTTATACCTTAAATTAAGGAAAAACGCGAAGTTTACTTTGTAATTACCAAATAAAATGTACTACTACCAAATGATGAAGTTCTCTTCAAGCGGCTTTCTTTAGGGTATAAATATCAATTGATGTATACATTAATATAAAAAAAAGATCCAACATGAAGAATATTTTATTTAATTTTAATTGTAATGAAAAAAATTAGTTATTGTTACATGCAAAATTTTATAGTGCGATTGTTGAAACAGAGTACCAGATGTTAACTGCGTTCACAAACACACACTTCAATTTTTGCAAAAAAATAAACGAAATTAAAAAACAAAATACCAGGAAGAGAAAATATTTTTTGTGAAGTTGCCTTTCTGAGGTCAAAACCAATTGATTTATACCTTAAATTAGGCAAAATCACCAAGTTTACTTTGATATCGATACTCTTCTTTGGTAATTACCAAATAAAATGTACCAGTAGCAATGTTGTACATTTTCGCGCATAAATCAAATGATGAAGTTCTCTTAAAGTGGCTTTCTTTAGGGTGTAAACATCAATTGATGTATACATTAATGTAAAGAAAGATCCAACATGAAGAATATTTTATTTAATTTTAATTGTTAAGAAAAAAATAATGCTGTCACATTACAATTCAATTGTGGTAAGTAAAAACGAAATTGCAAAGCCAAATACCATAAAGAGAAAATATGTTTTCATGAAGTTGCCTTTTTGGGTGAAAACCAATTTATTTATACCTTAAATTAAGCAAAAACACAAAGTTTAGTCATTTAGTTAACATTATTTCATGTATACTTCAATATAATGAATGATCCATCAATAAAAGTACTTCATTAAACCCTATAATAATAATGTGATTTTATTTAAATTTTATTCACAGTCTTTATACAAAAACACAATTTATAACATATTTTTAGAACGCTACAAATATATTTATTCATCATTCAAAAAATTGAAGACTAAAATAACTCCCTTCAATTTAATTTCTCTTATTTTATTTTCTCATCAGGATACGTGCAATTGCATCATGAGCGTAGCAACGCTATCGTAGCACTAACCTTATTTATCGTTGTAAAGGCAACAATTTTACTACCTTTTAATAAAACAAGAAATAACCTTTAACTAAAATAAATAAATAAATAAATAAACAAAATTTATATATATATATATATATATATATATATATATATATATATATATATATATATATATATATATATATATATATATTGTTATGATATGTAAAATCGAGAAAAATATTGGTTTGTTTAAAAATATTTCAAAATTCAATAACATTAAAATAATTCAGATAAGTAGGATAATATCCAAGAAACATTTCGAAGAAGGAGAGTTATTAATTTCTTGAATTACCTGTACTAAACAAAATGTAAGCTTTGCATAAATTATTTCTTTGTTATACTTGAGTGACCCGCATAATTTTAAGTGAAAACAAAAAGGCAATTGAACGGGGTTTTCCAAAATACATTAATGCAGTGATTAGAGACAAATAGAAGAGATTTTAGAAAGAGGTTTTTTGTTAGTTTTTAAGAATTATAGAAAATATTATTTGTAAATAAGTTTTAGGAAATTTTATAATTATAGGTAAAAATTTGTTTGTTATCGAAATGAAAAAATGGGGAATTGTGACGAGTTTTGATTGGCGGAGATTGAAAAAGGTGGGATATGTATGTAGGAAAAAGTTTAGCGAGATTGAGGAGAGAAGATATAGTCAGTTGGTTTTCCAATTCTGTAAGAGGAACAGTGATTGTTCTCTGGCGTTTCCTGAAATGTAGCAAGCAGTAGTGTTGAATGTTAGTGAGTTTTTGTGGAGTTAGTGTATCTGACAGAAGCTGAAGCAGCAAAATATTGTAAGTCATATTTCTCTACTTATATTCCAAGAGTCACTGTTCAGGCCAACGAGAGATTCAGTTTATCGTAAAGAGAAGATATTCCAAGAGTCATTTTTCACTCGGGCCAACGAGAGATTCAGTTTATCGAGAGGAGAAAGGCTATCATAATTTGAATGATTTGTGCTTTTGAAGGAGATCATTAAGGACGAGATACTTGCAACAATCTGTGTAAGATTGCTGATTACATAGGGAGCGGTTGAGAGGAGATAATATAGTCTACAAGGAACAAGGATTTGGACCACTCATCATCAGAGAGAGATATTTTTGTTTCTGCAGTTTTTTTCTTTTATTGATAACACAATTTTTACACGTAATTTAGAAAGGATATAAATATTTTGATTAGGAGAGTTAGAATAGTTTGGGATTTTGAGATTTCAATTAATATTGTTTGTACCATTAATTTTGATTGTTCACGTACGGAGAACAAAATTTTGAGAATCCTTATATGAGATTTGTTTATTGAAAACTTTTGAGTGTGAATTATTTCATTATTTTTATTTCAATATATAGTGTTAGATCATATGTGTTTTTTATTATTCCGGTATTCTCTGGACCTTACTTTTCACATGTAATAGCATAGATATTGAAGCACGAATTTAACCCTGAGATAAAAGAATTAAAAATTGTGATAGAGTCATAATCGTATCATTTAAATAATTTTAATTAATCAAAAAAATTAATTAGCTAATTATTGCTTGGCGCACCAAGACTTTAAATATCACAATAACTGGCTTCCAAAACGTGGGGCTTGAAAATATCGCAGCTTTACATTTGAAGGAAGGGAGAGAGATCTGGAATAAGTACAGGTGATCCAGAGAAAAAAACTTATAACATTGAGGGAATTTGAATTTGAAAGTATTTTGACAATTTTTCCAGGGAATATAAATTTGATTTATTGATTGATCGTAGTTAGTGGATATTTACTGCTATTGAATTATTTGATTTTATTTTCTTTACCAATCGTACATTTAATATTTATTTTGAATTATTTGAAATTTACTGATTGCATATTTGATATTTGTCGTGAAAATTTAATACATTTGGGGAGAAATATTGTCGTGTTCCGAAACATATAGAGTGTTGTAAAATTTCACATTTGGCGGGGACAAAAACAGTAACGAAAAGAAACAACATGTCGACCACAAGGACTCAAAGCAAAATGCAAGAAAGGAAGGAGGATAACAGAGAAGAGGAAACAATTGTTGAAGAAGGATCGGATAATGAAGGAAATGTTACAATAGTTGAGGAGAAAAAAGAATTATCAGGAATAGAGAAAATATTACAACTAATGCAATTACAGACACAACAAATACAAGAGAATCAAAGGGAAACAAAACAAACAATGGCAGAAACAAAACAAACAATGAATGAAACATCACTAAAAATGGATAGAAATCAACAAGAAACAAAACAAACAATGGAAGAAAACCAACGGGAAACAAGGCAAGCAATAGAACTAAATAACAGAAATATAGAGCAGCGTCTGGAAAACTATGAACAGGAAATTAAAGGATGTGTTGAGGGGATAAAGAAAGAACTGATACAACAGATAGAAGAAATAACCCTAAAGAATGCAAAACAAGAGACAGAGATTAAAGATATCCAAAATACAATGAAGGAGATACAAAATTGCCAGAGAAAGGAACTAGAGATGCAGAGAGAAGAAATAGAAACTAAAATGAAGGATATTAAGACTGTCCAGAAAAAGGAATTAGAAAAATTAGAAACAAAATTTGAAAACGTTTTACAAGAAGACATGCGAGAAATAGAAAGAAAAATGGAGGAAATCAAAAAGGAACAAAATTCAGGGGAAAGAAGGGAAATGGTCATCCATGGAACAAGCGAGGCGAAAATACAATTTGGCGGGGATATTCGGAAAACACACCCAGTACCGTTTGTTAAAAATTTGAAAACCAAATTACAACATATTAGATATTTTGACGATTGCAAAGAAACAATTAGAAACCATTTGAAAGAAGGAGCAGCGTTATGGTATGAAAGCAAGGAAGATGAGTTTGAAAATTGGACAGATTTTGAAAATAAATTTCTCAACTATTTCTGGGGGAAAAATAAACAGAGAGAAATCAACCAAGAGCTACAGAATGGAAAATATCACGAAAAAATGGGAATATCTGAAGAAAGATATGCTTTGCAGATATATAACAATTCAAAATATCTAGAATACAAATATTCTACCGAACAGCTGGTAGAAATGATCAGCAGACATTTTGAGGAAACGTTGGAAGATCACGTGATTTTGAGAAACTATCAAGTTATTGATAGTTTGTGCCAATTCCTTCAATTAAAAGAAGCGAAAAGAAAAGAAATGAGAAATAGAAGACAACATGACCAATATAATGGAGCGGAAAGAAGGTATTCATCAAATTATGACCAGAGAAACCGACATCCCAGATCAACAAACGAATATAGGCCGAGAAATTACAATAATTACAATAGACAACAAAATTACGATAACAGGAATGACACACAACAGAGAAAATATGAAAATCACAACAGGAATAGAGATGCACAAAATCCTCCGAATAGGAATACTAACGAACAAAGGGACGATAGAAATAACCAGAGCTTCCAACAACAAAATAGAAGGGAGATGAATCATGTAGCAATAGGAAACGACAGACAAATTTCTAATTCTAATCTAATATTTTTAGATGCATTTATAAAACATAAAGCGATTAAAATTGTGATTGATTCTGGATCGGAGATATCGCTAATCAATAAAAAACTAGTAAAAGAATTAAATTTGGACAGATTTGTGTATAAGATTCCTAGGGTTGATTTAGTGGGTGCAAACAATAAAAATTTGACGACAGTAAACGAAGGCTTGGGAGTACAGATAAGAGTGGGAAACAAATTCCATATTATGAAATGTGTGGTGATTGAAGATTTAAATCATGATATGATAGCGGGAATTGATGAATTGAGAAAAAAAGATATCACCATAAATTTTTCGGAAAATAAACTGGAAATCAGAGCAGAACCAGACAACACAGGAGAAGAAAAGCAAACAGATAGGAAAACAAATTCTGGAAGGATCAATGCACAGGAAAAACGCAAAGAAATCGATATGACTGTAGAGGATAAACCGAAAGTACAAGAACAAGATCTAACAGAAAAGAAAAAGAGAAGGAAGAAAAAGAAGAAGAGTTCGAAAAGAAAGCAGGAAAATAAGATGGAGACCAGAGAAAAACAGGAAATAGAAGGTACAGAAGAATTGTTGGCAACCGACGATAAAACAGAATGGAAGCAGGAAGAAAAAGAAGGTATCATCAGAAAAATGAAAGGAATAGAAACATGGTGCTCGGAATACCAAAGGGAATTAGAGGATAAAAAGAAACCAGAAGAAAAAATGGCACTGATGGACGAGAATCCAGAATTTTGTGAAGAAGTATTATGGACAGTGAACACATGTGAACAAAAGGTGGATGAAAGAAAAATAAATTGTGGAAAAAACATGGAGAAGGAAATAGAGAAGATTTTAGGAAACCATGGAGATTTTGTTAATAAAGTAAATCAAGTGGTTAAAAATTATGAACTTTCTTTTAAGGGAAAATACTTGGAAAAATTTAAAACGAAAATATATCCAATCCCGTATAGAGACAGGAAATATACGGGGTATTTTTAACATTCACGACATCTATCAATATCATGAGTAGATTTTAATAACATAGTGAAATAATTTGATCCTAGAAAACTTTTGTCATTTTTAAAATTTAACAAAGAGTTTTCGGCTGATCAAATGGCGGGGATTTGTTATGATATGTAAAATCGAGAAAAATATTGGTTTGTTTAAAAATATTTCAAAATTCAATAACATTAAAATAATTCAGATAAGTAGGATAATATCCAACAAATATTTCGAAGAAGGAGAGTTATTAATTTCTTGAATTACCTGTACTAAACAAAATGTAAGCTTTGCATAAATTATTTCTTTGTTATACTTGAGTGACCCGCATAATTTTAAGTGAAAACAAAAAGACAATTGAACGGGGTTTTCCAAAATACATTAATGCAGTGATTAGAGACAAATAGAAGAGATTTTAGAAAGAGGTTTTTTGTTAGTTTTTAAGAATTATAGAAAATATTATTTGTAAATAAGTTTTAGGAAATTTTATAATTATAGGTAAAAATTTGTTTGTTATCGAAATGAAAAAATGGGGAATTGTGACGAGTTTTGATTGGCGGAGATTGAAAAAGGTGGGATAAGTATGTAGGAAAAAGTTTAGCGAGATTGAGGAGAGAAGATATAGTCAGTTGGTTTTCCAATTCTGTAAGAGGAACAGTGATTGTTCTCTGGCGTTTCCTGAAATGTAGCAAGCAGTAGTGTTGAATGTTAGTGAGTTTTTGTGGAGTTAGTGTATCTGACAGAAGCTGAAGCAGCAAAATATTGTAAGTCATATTTCTCTACTTATATTCCAAGAGTCACTGTTCAGGCCAACGAGAGATTCAGTTTATCGTAAAGAGAAGATATTCCAAGAGTCATTTTTCACTCGGGCCAACGAGAGATTCAGTTTATCGAGAGGAGAAAGGCTATCATAATTTGAATGATTTGTGCTTTTGAAGGAGATCATTAAGGACGAGATACTTGCAACAATCTGTGTAAGATTGCTGATTACATAGGGAGCGGTTGAGAGGAGATAATATAGTCTACAAGGAACAAGGATTTGGACCACTCATCATCAGAGAGAGATATTTTTGTTTCTGCAGTTTTTTTCTTTTATTGATAACACAATTTTTACACGTAATTTAGAAAGGATATAAATATTTTGATTAGGAGAGTTAGAATAGTTTGGGATTTTGAGATTTCAATTAATATTGTTTGTACCATTAATTTTGATTGTTCACGTACGGAGAACAAAATTTTGAGAATCCTTATATGAGATTTGTTTATTGAAAACTTTTGAGTGTGAATTATTTCATTATTTTTATTTCAATATATAGTGTTAGATCATATGTGTTTTTTATTATTCCGGTATTCTCTGGACCTTACTTTTCACATGTAATAGCATAGATATTGAAGCACGAATTTAACCCTGAGATAAAAGAATTAAAAATTGTGATAGAGTCATAATCATATCATTTAAATAATTTTAATTAATCAAAAAAATTAATTAGCTAATTATTGCTTGGCGCACCAAGACTTTAAATATCACAATAATATATATATATATATATATATATATATATATATATATATATATATATATATATATATATATATATATATATGGTTTCAGTTGTTTTCCGGGTTTGACTCCGCGTTAAATATTTTTGGTTTTTAGAAAAACCATTGTTTTGACGACTTTTCGGCAAGGTCACACTTGCCATTGTCAAGTCAGATTTTGCTTCGTCTTGATGTTCCAGTTCGCCTGGAATAATAGGACTCATAAATCTTAATAAAATAACTCAAATACATTAATGTGTAAACATGTACATGTGGCATATATAAACTGTGAGTTTTTACGCGATCACTCCGCAAATAACATATTATAAACTTGTTTTACTACAAGAAGAAGAATACCTATTAACGTCATATTCATGCTCCACATCTGCTAAATTGCGGAAACGAGATAGTGCTTAAACTATCATAAAAGCCATATTTAATACCACCACTTTCTTATCAAAGACGACATTACGATATAATAACTTTAAGCGATCAAAGTAATTTACTCAGAATTTAATCATAGTAACTAACAGTAAGTTAGTCCGCCTCAGAAAATTAAAACAATAGTCATCGGCAAAAAGCCAACCAGACGTAAAGAAGTGAGAGATTAAGTACAAAAAGCAAATGGACTGGCAGGATGACTTAATAACACTATATTAAACAGACACATTAACACTGAGATGAAGTCAAGAATTTATAAAGCCAGTATAAGACCAATAATGACATATGCCTCAGAAACAAGACCCGACACAGCCACAACACAAGGGCTACTGGAAACGGCAGAGATGAGAGTACTGAGAAGAATTACAGGAAATGCGCTGAGAGATCGAAAGAGAAGTGAAGACATTTGAAGAAAATGTAACGTACAGTGTACAAACTAATTGACACAAAATAGAAAAAAAGAATGGAATAATACTACATAAGCAGAATGCGGGAGACCCGTGTCAAAATAGCAAGAGATAAGTCACCAATCGGCAGAAGTATCGGACGACCGCGCAAGAGATGGACAACCAACCTTCCATAGAGGTATTAATCCGCCAATGAACAAGTAGAATTGCTTATAAAGATGAACAAGAAAAAGAAGAATGTAATTTACCTGGAAAATCCTACAACAGACCAAATTATGATTCCTCCAAAATACCCCCTCTACAGTTTCTCAAACAGTTTCAAAATAAAAAAGAACACAAAGCAAAGTTGTTTTGAAGCAAGATATACATAAGTTACATGGTCGATAGATGTCACTTAAATTTATTCGTATTTTTAAAAAAATACAGAAACACTAGAAGCACTCAAATAACTGCTAAAAACTGCTAGGGTTGCAGCCTAGGCTTACCGGTGTAAGCCTTGTGTGTGAACAGTGTATAAAGACCAACAAGGAACTTACTAATATAAAAAGTGAACTTGCAGCAGTAAGTAAACTATCATTTTATTTAGAAAAACGTACGGAAGAGCAACAAGATTTAATTTCTTTATTAAAAGATAAATATAATAAAAATTAAGCCATGTCCGTTCCAACGTCATCTAGTGAAAAAACTGTAAATAAAGCACGCCCGACCAACTCAGGTTCTACCAGTCACGAACCCATTAAAATGTC
Organism: Diabrotica undecimpunctata; assembly: GCF_040954645.1. Lineage (NCBI taxonomy): Eukaryota > Metazoa > Arthropoda > Insecta > Coleoptera > Chrysomelidae > Diabrotica > Diabrotica undecimpunctata. The sequence continues at coordinate 75,442,840 of NC_092809.1, read as the reverse complement.
ATTAAACAAAAACACAAGTCTGCCTCATTCATACATGAGTGATAAACAAAAAGAAAATAAAAACAATCTAAAAACAGGATACTCATCTTGGAATACCCAACCGAAAAAAGAAAACAAATACAAACCGATTATTGGAAGCAATGAATCGTTTACTCTAAACACCATTCCTAGACAAGGTCATGTACATGTGTCCCGCATTGGTGTTGATATGAAAGCCGATGATCTTCTAAAATTTTTGGGTGAGACGGTACCCGATATTATTTTTAACTACGTTGAATGGCATAGAACTGACAAATACCTACTCCACATATTATCTTTCCCTTTCGATAAAATTGACGAAGTCTACAGTCCTAAAGGCCCGTTTTCACACTACGTCTTATTGTACGTTTTGTGGGCCATATAAAACGTACGACAAAATGTATGTTTTGTCCAGTGTATACATACTACGTTTTTCCTTCCGTTTTCTACCTCATTTCTAATTCAGAGTCTTGAGTTGTGTGAAGTTTGTTTAGTGTTTTTTTTTATTATGGAGGAAACACGGCTGCTTTCTTTTATTTTTTCAACTATAAAGATACTACGACTGAGGAAAAGGGTGGGGATGAAGACAAGATGGTCAAGAGAGTGGGCTTCTAAAAAGAAGCCAATATTCCCACGTCTCGTTACTAAAAGAGGCGAACCAGATGACTGGCGCAATTATTTGCGAATGGACGCCTTAGCCTATTGTCAATTGCTAGAGTTGGTAACACCATACATATTGAAATAAGACACCTCATGGGAAAAGCCATTACACCCCATGAAAGACTCACAGCAACTCTCAGATATCTTACAACAGGACGCAGCGTCAAGGACTTGGAGTTCACAATCATAATATACAAACCAGCGTTAAGCCAAATAATTCCTGAAACCTGTAATGCAATCTACTTGGTTTTAAAACATAACTACTTAAAAACTTTTATACATTTCAATAAATTCCCCGAGAAAATCGTGGGTGTATTGCCGCAAATCTGACATTATTAGGCTTTTTTTGGGAAAAATGAAACGAACTGCAGTGGAACTAGTCGTCAAATAAGTCAAGATCGGACGACTTGTCTGAACATGTATTTTCACGTAACGTTTTATCCTATCAGTTCTCGCAAAACTATGCTTCTCCCATCATTTCTACGATCTGACATTGGATTTCATTTCGATTCGACAAGACGTACGTTTTGCTGTTTACATGCCACGTTTTATTGTATAGGATTTGTCCTATCCAACAAAACGTACAATAAGACGTAGCGTGAAAACCGGCCTTAATATTTGGCCCAAATGAGCTGCCGTTAGGAGATTTAACTTCAAAACTTTAACTTTAAAAGAAGACGGAGGAAGAAACCTAGAAGCTTCTACAAAATTTTATCAAAATAAACTAATTCGAAAAGGTACGGTAAACATGTTTCATGTTAATTTGCAGTGTATTTCAAATAAAGTCGATATGATAAATGCTTTTCTTGCGAAATATGTTTTTCGGAGCACTGGCAAAGTGAAGAAAATTTAAAATTAATTATTTAAAATAAATAAACATCTCCGGCTTTTCATTGGCAAATTTCTTTTGTAGGGTAAAAAAGAAAGAAGACGGAGTTAAAATTTATGTAAAATAAAATCTTATGTATTCTTCTCTTAATCTAAATGAATATAACGTAGAGCAAAGTTCTGAGTCTTGTGCAATTTATGTACCTTCAATAAAAACCAATATTTTAACTGTATACAGATCGGGTAAGGGTGACTTTGACTTATTTTTGGTGAATTTTGAAAATGTCATAACATCCTTGCTTAGTGAAGCAGACAAACTTATACTTGGTGATTTTAATATAAATTTTAAACTTAAATCTGAACCTTTTTTGATATTCAAAATCTATTAATATCTTTTGGTCTAAAAACAACTATAAAAGATTATACTAGAATCACATCCCAGTCCAGTAGTTGCATCGACAACATTATGACAAATTTTCCTGAAACTATCTACAGAGTGGGCGTATTTGAACCTTGTTTTTTTGACTATCGAGCTCAATTTTTATTTATTGACTTTGAGCATAAAGACACTTATCAAACATTTCAACGGTTTATTACTTCTTCTGGTGTACAGAAGCTTAAACGTGCGCTAGCTAGTACAAATATGGACTTTTTCTACGATATTAATAATGAACCTGATTTTTTAACAGTCTTTCTTACCGAAACTTATAACAATTTAATATTAAAGCATTTTCCACTAAAAAAAGTACGACAAATGGCTGAAAAAACACCTGTGCAATGGTTTAATAATGAATTAAGGTCTTACAGATCCAATCTTTGTCTTGTTAAACACATTGCAGATGCCACTAAGGATCCCGATTTGTTCAAAGTATATAAACAACAAAAAGTTGAATATAATCGGCAATTAAAAATTGCTAAAAAGTCAGCTTACTGTAATTTTATTACTAATTCCAATAATAAACCTAGAGACTGCTGGAAAATAGTAAATTTCGAAACAAACTACATAAGATCCAGTTCGGTACAACCTGATCTACCTCCAGACGAAATGAATCAATTTTTTACTACAATTGCAGAGAATATAATTACATCTCTTCCCAATATTAACGTCGATGTCCTCGTCAATTATAGAAATTATCCTTCTCCGAGCAAGTCGTTTTTTTTCGTCCCGTTCTGAAAGAAGAGGTCTCTCAAATAATAAAGTCTTTTAGTAATTCTAATTGTAGGTACGTTCACGAAATTAATAGCAAAGTTTTAAAAGAAACTTACCAAATAGTTTTAAGACCTTTCACTCATCTTATTAATTTAATTCTATCAACTGGGGTATTTCCAGAAGTACTAAAATACTCAAAAGTACTACCAATCTACAAAAAAGGTGATTCCTCAAAAACTGACAATTACAGACCCATAAGCATTGTTTCTACTTTTGGGAAAGTGATTGAAAAGGTTATCAAACAACAATTTTATTCCTATTTTGAGTCAAATAATTACTTTAGCAACTCACAATATGGATTCAGAAGTGCTAGTTCTACTACGAACGCGGTATTTAATGTTGTGAGCGAGGTGATTGAGGGGCTTGAACGCGGCAATCGCATAGCAATTTCTCTTTGCGACTTGTCGAAGGCTTTTGATTGCGTTTCACACGACATTTTACTTCACAAATTAAATTACTATGGAATCAGAGGTATCCCTCTTAAGCTTATAACTTCTTATCTATGTGGCAGACACCAGGCGGTAGTGTCTAAAGGTCATCTCTCCGATTTTCTATCCGTAAAACATGGAGTCCCACGGTTCGGTCTTAGGACCTCTTTTGTTTATCATTTATGTCAACGATCTGCCTAAATTCATATCTCCGTACAAAACCATACAATTCGCAGATGATACGACATACGTTATATCAGGAAAAAATATTGATGATTTAAAAATGTCTCATTAGGAAGTTTCTACTAAATCTAGCTCATGTTTTGCTGCAAACAAACTAAAACTTAACTCTGATAATACGCAAAATTTGGTTATATCTGCAAGTAATTTACACAATGATCTAGTTAACAAAGAGACTGTTAAACTATTGGGAATAACCATAGATAATCGACTCAACTGGTCAGCTCATATCTCACAACTTAAGAAAAAGCTATCAAGTTCATTATTTGTTATTCGCCAACTAGCAAGGGTTGTTAACTTTAAAACATTAAAAATGACATATTTTTCCTTATTCCACTCTCATCTAAACTATTGTGTAATTATATGGGGCAATTCAACAAATACACTTCAAATTTTTAGAATTCAATAGAAAGCTGTCAGGATTATAGCAGGGGTTAGTTATCTAGAACACTGCCGACCTTTCTTTATTAAATTCAAAATTATGCCGCTACCTACTCTATTGATATTTCAAGTTCTATCTAAAATTCACAGAAAACGTTCCCATTTAATAAAGCAGTCTGATGTCCATGTTCGGTGTCCGAAACTGTCACTACCTACGAACAACTCGCTGTAGATTACGTCTTTCAGAAAAAAAAAGAGTCTTAATTATAACTATTACAATATTTTACCAAAAAGTATAAAACAGCTAAGCTGTAATAGTTTCGATAAAGTTATAAAAAAATATCTTCTAAAACATTGTTTTTACTGCTCAGAAGAATATATGACTCGTTGCAGAACATCCACTGAACTGCTTACCGCAACTTTGCCATAAATGTTTTTTTGTTTAATATGTGTTCTTGTTTGTATATATTATTTAAGTTACGTTTTATATTCCTGTTTTAATACTATGTATGTTTTTTTTACTTGCTACAAACGATATTTGTATATTGTTACGATAAAGAATGACGTGTCATATGACTCAAAACTGTAAACATATTTATTACTAATATCTTTTCTGTTCTAGTTATTTCGGCTCTCAGTTGAAAGACCTGTTTACCTGCCGGCAGAAATTTCTAGTCCCTTCGCCAAAAGACCTGTTCACCTGAAATATAGTAAACACAATGAAACTAATGAGAACGGACAGTTCCTGATAGATTTCGCAAGAGAAAAAAATATGATCATAATGAGCACATATTTCGAAAGAAAAGAAATACACAAGGAAACATGGATATCGCCAGATAGAAAGACTAAAAACCAAATAGACCACGTGCTCATCGAAAAAGAAGAACAGCAATGTATAAAGGAGATAAGAACATACAGAGGACCAGACGCCGACTCAGATCATTACATGGTGGGCATCAAAATTAAGCAACAGATACCAGAAAACAAAAACAAAATAAAAAAAAAGAAATGTATACATAACCCAATTCGATTAGCAACAAAGAAAGAGCAAGAAATATACGAGGAAACAATGGAAAGAGAACTAAAAAAGATACAAATAGAAGAGCAAACTGAGAACAAATGGGAAAACATAAAGCAAATAATGAACAAAGCAGCAAAAGAATGTAATAAACAAGAGAATAAAAAGAGGAAAGACTGGTTCGACATAGAGTGCCAAAAAGAAATAGAAATAAGAAAATCATTAAGGATGGAAATGATCACGAAAGAAACAACAAAGTGTAATAAATAATCTTCACTTATCGTCTTGTATGGTAGATTTATTTAAAACACTAGATACTCATAGTTTAGTTTATTAGAATCAAGTACAATACTAAATAGTACTCAGTTGACGTTGACTAACTTAGAGCGTTCTCTTGATTCTTCATTCTTAACTGTATTGATAATAATACCCCTAATCCCGTGATTTCCAGCTATTTAACACACGTTAGTTTGTTATGATAATACGTTTGTTATTTGTTAATTGATACACGTTATTTAAGAAGCTTTTGATTACATTGCAAATTTCACTAGGTCAGAGTGTGTCCTCGTTACAACGATATTTTCGATGTCGTAAACAAATAATATATTTTCGCAAATGTGTCACGGTATTAAAAAGATTATTTGAATCTGATGCTTAATTAAATCCCGTTACATCCCTATCCCTCAGAAGAAAAATTTTCTGAGTGCTGTTCGTTTTCAATCAATTACATGAACTGTTTCTACTCTTCCCTTCCGAAAAAAGAAAATTTTTCGTGTCATCATCAACTGATTACTGTACATATATACATTATTTACATTCAGTATTTACATACACATATTTATAGAACTATATACAAATTTTTGGTACATACCTATTTCCTTATATCTAAAAATTTTTTTCAATTTCGTAACCTCGCCTAACCTAACATCTGTTTATTATCCTTTATTATGCCTTAGATTAGCTTAATATTTTACCTACGTTTTTTTTAACGTTAAATCATTTAAATTATATTACATATTACCCTTATTATGTTATTATGTATTATATCTTACCCCCTATTATGTGCACATAATATTTACAATAACCTTTACATATTTTAAATAATAAATAAAAATTTATAATAATAAAATCTTATGTTAATTCTTGTATTAATTCTTGCATTAATTCTTGCATTAATTCTTGCATTAATTTTTGCATTAATTCTTGGTACCAAGTAATAGTTCTATTTTCACTTTTCATTTACACTATTAATAACTTTGACATCTCACAATAAAGTTTTGTCGTTTTATTCATTTATTCATTTATCCCTATTTCTTTTGTTTAACTACTACTATACAGTCTAACATTTTTCTTTTTGTTATACACATTTTAAATATATATTGTACGAACTTAAAACTATATTTACACATTATATTCATTTAAATATATTTTTATATATTATTTGCATTCAAAAGTACATGTATATATTACGAGTATATTCATTGACTCTCATAATTGTAGCAAAGTATTGTTTCCTTAATTATTCTAGCTATAAACTCTGTGCCTTGGTCTGCTATTATTTTTCTGGGTACTCCATACCTCAATATAAATTTTTCTACCAATGATTTGGCTACTGTTTTGGCTTATTTTATTTTTTATTACATATTCTTCTACGTAGTTGCTTAATTCGCATTGTACGTCAATATATCTGTTTCCATTTTCATCCATGTATATTTTCATGGGTTCCTTGTTTATGATTTAGTGCTTATGCCTTTGGCAGTTGTCGCATCTCTTCACATTTCACATATTTCTCAACATTTTTTCGTAATTCGTTCCACAACTAGTATTAACTTATATTTCTGTATTTAATATATCCTATTCATTCTTCCATATCCTTCCTCTAACATGTGGAAGTCGTTAATTATAACTCTTCTTGATCTGCTTATCTTGTACTATATTATGTATTGATTGTATTATGTTTATCTTGTACTATACAAGCTTTTATACTTTCCTTAAAAAAATTATATTTTTTCTCTTCGTATTTCATTAAGAATTGGTTGATTCTTTTTTCATCTCGTTTTATTCTCATTTCATTATTATCATTTTCTTTATAATCTTCTGCACTCACATTTGTGAGCCAAAATCCCAACAAGTCTCCTAATGCTATTCCTGAAGCATAAATCCTTAAAATAAATTAGTTTTTCTTCGATAAATCGGGGAATTCCATAACCGGGGCTTATTAGATATATCTTGGGCTTATTAAATTTTTCTTGCATTCTGCGTAGGTGTAGGATACTGTTTATTCGAAAACTTATGTCTTAAGATTTCCTCTTTTAGAAAACATGAACATATATCTGTTCATCGATTTTTCTTCTCTGTCAAAAAAAAAATTCCATACTTGTTAGTTCTTCTTGCATCTTGAATAAAATTTTAAACATACGGATCTTAATAATAAAATAATTAACCTGGTCAGTTATCACTCATTTCAAGTTTATGAACTTGCTTACTACGTACATTCCAACTGTATCAAATATCATACTATTAACCTAATGTCATTACGTAATGTTTTTATGACGAATACTGTTTGCTATCGTAATGAAATTATTATAGTTATGCTTTTTTTGTGTATTGTTTGGTTTCTCGTCTTTTACAAACTAACTTTTGCTTGTACATCTGGGTCTTTTCCAAAATAAAAACATCTGCAAATTTTGCACTTTTTCTATGGGTCTTTTTCTTCAAATATTAATGTTTTTTACTGTGCTTAATAGTTGTTTGACACTTTTTTACTCTTTGCCGTGTTTCTTCCATATAAAATATACAAAATTTTTTCCTGGTTTTGTATCTTCGGAATAAAACTTCTAATTTATATTTCTCGATTATTTACATTTATGATTCGTATAGATAACATAATTTTAATCGGTTTATCTATTAATCCTACTGTAAATTCCTTCTCAACTTCTGGTTTCTTTATTACTGTAACTGTTTCTTCTATTTTTCAGTTCGATCTCGAAATTAATTTCGTCAAATATGTAATAATACTGACATATACTTTTCAAAATAATCTGTTCATCATTTATCGCCTTTGTGCGTACTTAATTTACTTAACATATTTTCTTCTCTTGCATATAAATAAAATAATTGTAGGGAATCGTCTTTCATTGTGACAAACTTCCTTTTCAAGAATTGTTCCGTTTACTTTATTTAAAAAAATCATTATTCAAAATTCGTTCCGCAATTTTAATCCATTCTGTAGTTACTGTATTGTCGTGCTGGAGCCGCAGGACTCTCAGCGGGTTGGGATTCAAGTACCACCCTAGCTTATCCTCTTAGCAGCCTCCTGCTCGACGTAGGTTTCAACCATTAAGGTCGAACCATATGCAGTTTGCCTACATTTCTGTCAAAAATCTACTTCTGTCACTGTATTCGCATTCGCATGCGGTGCGTAATATGCTCTTGCTGTGCCTCTATTTCTGTGGCATCTCACCTGTATCCATTGACTATTCTTTGTTCTTCGTTGTGATTGCCAATCTGCTCTGTTTCTATTACGATATATCCTCGTATTATGTCTTTCATATTCCCTTATATTTCTATAATTTTTGTTTCTATATTGTTTTCTTTCGTCGAATTTATTTTTATAATATCCATATATTGTATTCTTACTTTCTTTTCTCATATCAAAATCGTGTTTGTTCCTGTAATTTAACACTTTTCCTTGTGTGCTATTTTCTGTCTCGTCGATCGATAAAAATTTGTACATTATCTCTTGTGTGGTTGAAAAGTTACATGCTTCCAAAATGAATTTAGCTTTTTCTGTGTTGACGTTGCGTTTCATTGCAGCTACTACTGCCTCCGTTGTGTATTTTTTCGCTAGTTCCAATGACATTCCTTCCGCTACGTATGCAACTTTTAGCTGTTCTGCTAATTCTTCAACTTCAGATGCATAGACCTCTGCATCTTTATGTCCTTGTCTTTTCTTCACCAATTTAGCTATTACCGTCTTTGGACTGTCGCCTCTCAGTTCTCTCTTCAGTACCTCTGCTATTCTTGCGATTGTATCCTCTGTAGTTATAACGTTTCTGGCCTTATTGATTAATCTTGTCTTTATTAATGTTGTCGCTGTCTCCTCGTGTCCTATCGCTATTTTCTCAAGAAGTTCTAGTGCATCTAAAAATGACTGCAGTTTACCTGCTTTTCCATCAAACTCGCTGGGTAACACCTTGCTTGCGATATTTAAAAATTCGTTTGTTGTAAGAGCCATACTTATTTCTTGCTCTGTGTAGCTATGTTCTTCCTTCTTTATAGGTTGTTGTTTCTTTGTCACAGGTAGAGAAACTGGTTTAAAATCTTTTACATTTTGAGTATATTCTTTATCCGAAATTTCCATAATGTTATTATCATTTAAAACTTTTCTATCTCCAGTGAGTCCTTGTATTTGCAATGATTCGGCCATTTCAATGAATGTATTTAAATCTTCTTGTCTAATTTGTACTTCTCCATGGTATATAAATTGTAATAAGTCTCTTAGTGCTTCGTAAGTCACGTTTGTCAAAATTACTATAGGATGTTGACAGGGATTTGACATAAAAATTTCTTTAAAATATGGGCTACAAACCGAAAGAACCATTTTATGCGCTTTTATGCATTTTCCTTGTGCTGAAAGCGTTACGTCTACAAAATCTTGACTTTTCCATAATGAATTTATTCCTGAACTCATATTTTCGTGGAAATTGTTCCAACATAATGAAAATTTTTCTGACGCCATGGTCAATTGTCTTTTAAATTCTTTTCCTTCCTTATAAATGTAACGATAATTCTAAATATCCTAATTTATTGTTGCTAAATAGTAAAATAAAAAGTCATATCCGATTTCTTCGTCTATATTAATTGAAGAATTTGTCATTTAAGCAAATTCTTGTCGTAATTTAATATTTTCCGACTTAGTCACAGTATATTTTCATGGTCAAATATAAATATTTTTAAAACTATACCTTAAGCAAATAAAATTATATGTCACATATTTGTTTCATTAAAAAATAGAAATAAAAATAAATAGAATTTGATATATAAACAGTTATTTAGCGATAATTTAAAAAAAAAAATAAATTATATTCTGTAATTTTAAAAGCCATAAAAATTGTGTACTCAACATTCTGAACTTGAATTAGTTAAATTCTTATATTCAAATACTAAGTAATAATGTCTGTTAGACTGCATAATTTACATAAGGGATAAAAAATAAAATTTACTTACATAATATATTTCACATATTGTTTTTGATAATTCACATTTGTCCATTTATCCATTTTTCCCATTTATTGTCCATTATCAGGAGCTGGAATTCCGTCGCGGGACTCCTGGCGGGTTTGGTTCGGAATTTGGCGGGAATTCCCTTACCTGCTGATGCATTTTCCACAGTGGGTTCCATATATCATCTATTATGTAAATTTCCATTTAAATTTCCAGTATGTGGTTGGCATTTTTGATTTGTTTCTGCGAATCAGAAAACTCCTTATTCGAAAGGCAGGATCGCCATGTAATAAATAATCTTCACTTATCGTCTTGTATGGTAGATTTATTTAAAACACTAGATACTCATAGTTTAGTTTATTAGAATCAAGTACAATACTAAATAGTACTCAGTTGACGTTGACTAACTTAGAGCGTTCTCTTGATTCTTCATTCTTAACTGTATTGATAATAATACCCCTAATCCCGTGATTTCCAGCTATTTAACACACGTTAGTTTGTTATGATAATACGTTTGTTATTTGTTAATTGATACACGTTATTTAAGAAGCTTTTGATTACATTGCAAATTTCACTAGGTCAGAGTGTGTCCTCGTTACAACGATATTTTCGATGTCGTAAACAAATAATATATTTTCGCAAATGTGTCACGGTATTAAAAAGATTATTTGAATCTGATGCTTAATTAAATCCCGTTACAAAAGCAAAGACAAAAAGTAAAGAGGGTGCTGAGAGAAAAGAAGAGAAAACACATAGAAAATAAGCTAAAAGAAATAGAAAAGAATTACAGAAATAAAAAAATAAAAAACCTATATCAAGGTGCTAGAAATGAAAAAAAAAGGTTTCCAACAAAAACCCATATTCGTTAAAAACAAAGCAGGAAATAATATAAGCGGGGAAGCAGAAATAGCCGAAAGATGGAAAGAGTATTTTGATGAATTACTAAATGGCAATAATAAGTCAAACCAAAGAGAATGTATGGAAGCAGAAGCAAGAATCGAACACTTAGAAGACATAGAAGATAATTCACCCAGCAAAGAACAAATCGAGGAAATCATAAAAAATCTGAAAAACAACAAATTCCCTGGAAGTGATAACATAACAGCAGAGATGATGAAATATGGTGGAAAACTGCTAAATAATTGGATATACAAGATCATAAAGGAGATATGGATAAAAAAACGAATACCAGAAGATTGGAAGGAAGCCATTATTTGCCCATTACACAAAAAAGGAGACAAAACAGAATGCAGTAATTACAGAGGAGTAGCGTTACTAAATACCGTATATAAAATCCTATCAAAATCCATAAAAGATAAGCTAGAAAAAGAAGTTGAAAATATAATAGGCGAATATCAGTGCGGATTTAGACGAGGGAGAAGCACAACGGACCAAGTATTCATAATCAGAGAATTACAAGCAGAAAGCTATGAACACAGCTTACCAACGATAGCGCTATTCATCGACTTCCAGCAAGCATACGATAGAATAAAAAGGAAGGAATTAAAAGAGACCCTTGAGGAACTGGGAGTTAGCAGAAAGTTGCGTAACATGATACATCTTACTTTAGAGAATACAGAAAACAGAGTCAAAGTAAACAATCATGTATCGGACAAATTTATAGTAAACGAAGGATTAAGGCAGGGCGATCCTTTGTCATCATTACTCTTCAATTTATGCCTAGAAAAAATAATGCGAGAAGCGAAAATCAATAGAGAAGGACTCCTATATCATAAAAGACACCAAGTTTTGGCATTTGCGGATGATATAGTGTTGCTGGCAAGAGGAAAAAAAAGCTACAGGAGATAGTACAGAGAATAGTAAAAGCAGCAAAGAAAATGGGACTTTACATAAATGAAACTAAAACAAAATGTATGCAGTGGACAGATGATCAGTTCAGGGATGAACAAAAGTTTAAAGTAGAAGTAGAAGAAAGAGTATCATACCAATTCGAAATGGTAGAAAGATTTACATACCTAGGTACAATAATATCACGCAAACCTAACATTAAAGAAGAAATACAAGCTACAATAATGGTAGGCAATATAAGTGTACATGCTCTTAGTGGAATGTTGAAAAGCAAGTTTTTATCAAGAAAGGCAAAAATACAGTTATACAAAACAAATATACAACCAATAGTAACGTACTGCAGTGAGACATGGACAATGACAAAAAATGATCAAAATTTACTGGAGATATGGGAAAGGAAAATCCTGAGTAAGATATATGGAGGAATAATAAGGGACGGTTTATGGATAAGAAGATCAAATGATGAGTTAAAGAAATTATATAATCAACCTAACATAATAGGAGTCATAAAGGCACAGAGACTAAGATGGCGAGGTCACCTAGAAAGGATGTCGAACACGAGGACTCCAAAAAGGGTACTGAACTACACTATAACTTTAAAAAAGAGAAAAAGAAGGCCAAAAAATAGATGGAATCAGGAGGTAGAAAAAGATATGGAAGAAATTGGACTAGAAGGCCAGAAAAGAAAAATGAATAACAAGAAAGAATGGAGAAAAATCACATATCGAGCCAGAGAAGATCTCAGTACATAAAGGAAAGCGAAAATGAAGAAAGAACAAACTTTTTAAGCCATGGGCCTCTAAGGCCTTTAGTGCTATTGTATATATATATATATATATATATATATATATATATATATATATATATATATATTAGTGTAGAAAGTGTAGAACCTTGAATAATAAATAAAAACAATAAATTAGAATAATAAAAACATAACAATTGGTGTCAAAAGTGGAACAGTAAATAAATTGTGAAAATGACTACGATTTATGAGCTCACAGTGACGAATTTAAGAAGACATCTCGAAGACAGAGAATTAGCTTCTACCGGAAAAAAGGCTGAGTTAGTCCAACGACTAAAGAACGCTTTGGAGCAAGATGGTCTAGATCCAGAAACATATATTTGAAGATGCTGTCCTCTCGTTGATCTCGAAAGTCTCCGGTGACATCGCATCATTAGAGAACAAAGTTCCTGGTGACATCGCATCATTGGAAAACAAAGTTTCTGGCGATATTTCGAAAGTTTCCGGCGACATCGCTTCATTAGAAAACAAAGTTTCCTAACCAGATTTCTTCTCTGGAAAGTAAAGTTTCTGCTAACATCTCTAAAGTAACTTCTGAGATGTCTACCCTCGACGATAGAATATCTTCGTTAAAAAACCAAGTTGCTGCCGATATGTCGGCCTTCGAAGAAAAGATGAAAGAGATGGAAAGGAAGATGGAAGAAACAGGGACAGCAGAGAGAGGAAACAATCCCATTACAGTAGAGACAAAGGAAGACGATACGAAATGTAAGTTGGAAATACGGCCGAAATTTGAAGGAAGTGGAGGTTCTGTTCATGTGAAAGTCCCAACTTTCGACGGAAAATCGTCATGGAACAACTACATGAAACAGTTCGAATCAGCTGGAAGAGCGAATGGATGGTCTGAAAAAGAAAAGGCTGTAAACCTAACTATCGCTCTTCGAGGAGATGCCTTAGATGTGCTTCAGACCATAGCCGTAGAGGAGACGGATGATTTCGAACAACTGAAAAAGAGGTTAAATATGCGATATGGCCATGAACATTTGGAGCATGTATATCAGTCGCAGCTTAAAAATCGAAGACAGAAGAAAGATGAGGCTCTTCAAGAATATGAGGTAGATATTGCCAGATTAGTACGATATGCTTATCCAACAGCTCCCGAAGACATGATGGAAAAATTGGCCGTTCAAACGTTTATTGATGGTCTTCGTGATCATAAAATGCAGAGAACACTGCGGTTAGCTCGTCACAAGACGCTGGTTGATGTTTTATCCGCCGCCCTCGAATACGAGTCAGCTACGCAGGCCTCTGGCGGATACAGTAAAGTTAGGACTATAAAAGAGGAAGGAGATGAAGATAAACTTGACCAGCTCGTTAATATGATGAAAAGTATGACATACAAGAAAACGAAGACCATAAGATGCTGGAATTGTGGCGAAATAGGACACGTACGAAGTTTGTGTAAGCACCCTAGGTACGACGCAAATCAAGAAACTCACCACCAGGAAAACTAAAACGGGTCGGCCTTAGGGGGACAGCTTCGACCCGGAACTTTTCCAAAGACCCTCTCATACTAATGGCTTCTTTGAAATGTCGTGAAGATAGTGTATATGTAGATGGAGAAATAAATGGTAAAAGGCATACGTTGTTGATGGATACCGGAGCGACCAGAACTATTATACGCCCAACAGTTATAAACAGCCGTAAGAAACTGTTACCGACTTCGGACCGCTACAGGTGAAAATGCCAACATTCATGGAGAAATCCAGGTACAATTGGGAATTGGAACAGAAAAGTTGGTCCATACTGTTATAGTTGCTGACATCGAAGAGGACGTTATATTAGGAATGGACGTAATGAATATGCATGGATTCCAATTGGATTTTAAGAATAAGGTAATCAAAGTTGGCAACGAGGAGGTATTTCTTCATCCACATGATGACAACACTGTGCAAGCAGCCATTAAACAAGATACAGTCGTGCCTGCGAGAAGCGGAACGATCATAGTAGCGCGGCTACAGGGAATTGTGGACGAAGGGACACCTGTTATGATGGAGCCTAGAAACCATGACGACGAGGTTGGCCGTGGAATCATAATTGGAAAGGAATTGGTGACTTCGGCTAAAGAAATTCCTGCGAGACTTATCAATGTCAATGACTACCCAGTGACCATCAAGAAAGAGACAAAAGTAGGAACTTGTGTACCTGTGACATCCATAATCCGTCAGGCGACAACATCTGATAATTCCAACGACAAATTTGACCAAATGGTTGCAGTTGCTGGACCTCTAAATCAGATGAAGAAAAGGAAATTAAGGGAATTTCTTCGGCAGTATCGTGATATTTTCGTATCGAAAGGAGGAAAGACGGGAAGAACAACCGTTGTTAAGCATAAAATTGATACTGGTAATGCTAAGCCAATTCGTCAAACAGTTCGACGATTACCACAGGCGAAAAGAGAGGAAGTTGAAACAATTGTTCAGGAAATGAAGAAAGACGGGGTGATAGAACCTTCTACGAGCCCATGGGTCTCTCCGGTGGTCCTGGTTAAGAAGAAAGACGGAACGACGAGGTTCTGTGTGGATTACCGTGTGCTGAACAACGTTACCAAGAGAGATAGTTATCCTCTGCCTCGGATCGACGATACATTGGACACATTGGCTGGAAGTAAATTGTTTTCTACTTTGGATTTGAAGTCTGGATACTGGCAGGTAGAAATGGACCCAGTAGATAAAGAGAAGACAGCCTTCACCACAGGATCTGGATGGTGGCAATTAAACGTTATGCCATTTGGACTCTGTAATGCTCCTGCGACATTTGATAGGCTTATGGAAAAGGTGTTGGGAGGGTTATCTTGGAAAACATGCCTGGTTTACCTAGATGACATAATCGTCTTTGGGGAAACATTTGAAGATCATCTGAAGAATTTAGATTACGTTTTTAATCGACTTAAAGCTGCCCGATTGATGTTAAACCCCAAGAAGTGCCAGCTATTTCAAGGTAAAGTCAATTATCTGGGTCATATAGTCAGTAAAGAAGGAGTGGCCGTGGATAAGGGAAAAATCGATTCCATTAAGGAATGGCCAGTACTAACGGACAAACATCAAGTGAGAAGTTTTCTTGGACTATGTACTTACTACCGGAGGTTTATTAAGAAGTTTGCAGATATCGCTAAGCCATTAACGCGATTTACAGAGGAAGCAAGAGACTACCGCTGGGATACAGACTGTCAAAATGCCTTTGAGACCTTAAAAAAGCATTTAATCACAGCACCAATTTTAGGGTATCCGCTGCCAGAAGGAGAGTTCATCTTAGATATAGATGCAAGTAATGTGGGAATTGGAGGAGTGCTGTCTCAGATTCAAGGAGGACAAGAACGAGTCCTTGGATATTTTAGTAAAGTTCTTTCAAAACCTGAGCGGAATTATTGCGTCACGAGAAGAGAACTTCTAGCAGTAGTGAAATCAGTAGAGCACTTCTATCAATACCTCTATGGAAGGAAGTTTTTAATCCGAACCGACCATGCCGCCCTTAAGTGGTTGATGCAGTTTAAGAATCCAGAGGGTCAGATAGCCAGATGGATCGAACGACTCCAAGAATACGATTTCAAGATTGATCACCGGGCCGGAGTTAGCCACAGAAACGCTGATTGTCTTTCCAGAAGGCCATGCCCAGCAGAGTGTTCCCACTGCAACAAAACGGAATCCAAAGAAGCAGCAGTGCTAAGAACAACGATGGTCAACGACGACTGGACGCCTACTAAGATCAGGGAAGAACAAGAAAGAGATCCAGTTATACAGAAAATTCGAAAATGGAAAGAGGAAAACCGTCGACCACCTTGGCAAGAAATATCAAACCTATGCTCAGTAGTTAAGACGTATTGGGCCCAGTGGGACTCATTTATCATTGAAGATGGCTTACTCAAATGAGTACTGGAAAATGATGATGGTTCAGAGAAGAGAAGACAGTTGGTGATCCCAAAGAGCAGAATAACCGAAGTACTTCGCCAGTTACACAACAGTCCATCAGGAGGGCATTTTGGTGTAAAGAAAACCCTTCAGCGAATTTGGGAACGGTTTTATTGGAGGAACAGTTCCGACGACGTAAAAGACTGGTGTAAGAAATGTACTATTTGTGCTACGAGTAACGGGCCTTACCGAAAGAGGAGAGCTCCTATGAGACGATATAATGTTGGAAGCCCGTTTGAAAGAATAGCTTTGGACATCGCTGGGCCGTTTCTAGAGAGTGAAAATGGAGGCAAGTACATGTTGGTAGTAATGGATTACTTTACTAAGTGGGTCGAGATTTACGCACTTCCAGACCAGAAGGCAGCAACCATTGCAGATAAGTTGATCCAAGAATATATCAGCCGATTTGAAGTGCCTTTGGAGATCCATAGTGACCAAGGCAGGAACTTCGAAAGCGATCTATTCCAAGGAATATGTGATAGACTAGGCATGAAGAAAACAAGAACTACAGCATATCATCCGCAATCGGATGGTATGGTAGAACGGATGAATTGGACAGTTGGCAAGTATTTGACAAAGATGGTGTCCGATCATCAGCGAGACTGGGACCAATATCTTCCGTTCTTCACAATGGCCTACAGATCTGCTGTTAACGAATCAACAGGCCAGACGCCAGCCAGAGTCCTATTCGGACGCGAAATGCGACTACCTTGTGATCTAGAGTTTGGGTGTCGACCTGGAGAAGATGTAGCAGGTGAAGATTATGTGATTGAATTACGAAGAAGAATGGACGATGTACATGAGTTGGTCCGTTCCCATTTTCAGATCGCCAGCGACCGAATGAAGAAACGGTACGATACACAAGCCGAAAAGGGTTGCTTTAAGAAGAACGACAAAGTCTGGCTCTATAATCCTAAGAAGCGAAAAGGTTGTTCTCCCAAATTGCAGCAGTTTTCGGAAGGTCCATACCTCATTATGGAGAAGATCAACGATGTCATCTATCGAATAAGTAAGATTCCGAGGGGAAAGCCGATGATAGTACACCATAACCGGCTGGCGTCTTTCGAAGGTGACCACGACGTAGATGAAGAAGTGGAAGTAGACCAAGTCCAAGATGTGTCTGACCTCACGTTTGAGGAATTCATGGGTGCCTATGGAGGTACCGGTAAAGCAAGACATGGTATTACCACTGAAGAAAAGCAAGATCTCCTCGCGCTTCCCGATGCCTACTCGCTGGCCCTTACCATCCCGGTCAGTATCAAAGACGCACCAGGGTTGGCATCCGTATTTCGAAGGAAGTTCGGTCGAATTGCAGAACTTCAATGCCAAGTGCCAGCTCCCGGGAAAGCCTCGAAACTCCAAGATGCATCACGTTACCTTTTCTACCTGGTAACAAAAGACACTGCCCGTGACCAACCTACCTACCGAGATGTATGTGAAGCCTTACTTCAATTGAGAGAGCGCGTACTAGAGTCCGACGTGCAAAAGTTACCCATGCCAAAGTTAGAGTGCCGCCAATTAGATTGGAGGGTTATCCGAAGTATGGTGGAGGAGATCTTTAAAGACACCGAAGTCCAGGTGTTAGTCTGTTGCAATCCACATAGTTACTGGTGCGGAGAGAAAACCGTCCCTTGTCATTTTTTTACAACTGGAAGTTGTAAAAGAGGATCCAGTTGCCGATACCAGCATACCGTTCCAGTTCCAGTACCGACTAGGCTCCAGGACGAACCATCTTTTAAGAGGGAGGCAATGTTACGATAAATAATGACGTGTCATATGACTCAAAACTGTAAACATATTTATTACTAATATCTTTTCTGTTCTAGTTATTTCGGCGCTCAGTTGAAAGACCTGTTTACCTGCCGGCAGAAATTTCTAGTCCCTTCGCTAAAAGACCTGTTCACCTGAATTATAATGAATCACCCACGATTCGAAATTTCCAGGCAGGCCGAATAAAAACCAGTCTGAGCGACATTCTGGGGTCTTCGATGGGGTTTTGCCGCAATTCTCGAATAACTGTATTTTATATTTAAAGAGGAATTTTGTCGTAAGGAGAACAGTTAGTTTTTGAAGATCGCGCCGCGTTTTAAAATGTAACGCACGTATTATAATAAATGTAGATAAATTATATAATTATTAAGCGTAAAATAAATTAGTACAAATAAAGACTTTAAATAAACTTTTAAGTGTTATAAGTGTAGAACCTTGAATAATAAATAAAAACAATAAATTAGAATAATAAAAACATATAAATATATATAATATAAACATATAACAATATGTTATGTAGTTAAATAAATACTTTACTCTACTCTACCGAAATCTTAAGTTTAAGAGTACTCCTCCCCTAGTAGGGTATTTATTTTGGCGTATTTCTGTCCGCGAAAATAGTGATCATTTCTCGACACCAGAAACTTATGCATAGAAAAGAACAATAAGGCAGTAAATATTACCAGAAAAAAGAGCCAGGCTAAATTTACTCTGGAAGAAACTAGTGGCAGAATACATTAACAAGATTCATATAACGAAGATTAGAAAGGGTAACACAATATTCATAGGCTAATCCTGTACCTTAGAAGAATTTTTGTATAAACACCTTTCTACAAGATGGTTTTGTTTATTATAAATTGTAATAAAATCCGAATTTAAAGAAGGTTTGTTAGCGTCAGATTCAATATTATCGCTTATTTACACCATGACAAACTTAAGTATCAAATTTAAGTACTCTAGTTCTTTTGGTTAACAAAAAAGCCATAATTATACAAAAATAATAAGAAGACTTGTTACTCCAATATTTAATACAGTTATTTTTTATAGCTAAAATATTATATATACCAAGCTGCAAGAATCAAGGGCTTATTTTTTAAGAACTACAAAAAAACTTAGTAAGAATAATAACAAGCTGACTTCAAACTCAATACGGTTTTTACTTACACTAAAAGGTACCTAAGAGCCAATTTTAGTAAGACTTTTGTTTTAAGAAAAATACAAGGCATAATAATATAATAAAGAAGAAGAATGTTTATAAAACACCATATTCAACAGAGTACTTTCTTATACCAAGAGGAACATGTGTACTAACTTGTTTTCCTACCACTCAAGACGTGATCTACACAATCGAGACATTGTCGCAACACAGCTTGCCTTCTCCCACACACACTAAACCATTTCCCCTCCCAACAAATTGCGGATACGTGATAGTGCTTTACCTATTAATAAAACCATATTCATCACCACCACTTTCTCATAAAAGACCACATTACGAAACATCAACTTTAGGTGATCAAAGTAATTTATCTGCGGAAAATTCTACAAAAGACCAAATTATGGTTCCTTCAAAATACCCAGTCCCAGTTTCTCAAGCACTTTCAAAACAGAAAAATTATTAGAATAATTTTTATATAGAATCACTTCTAAAGGGAGAACTTGTTAGACCCAACTTCAATCAGATTCCTGCTTTCATCAAGGACTTTTACATAAAAAATGCATAATTGTATCAAAATAGATAGATAACAACAACACATCTGTACATACTGACCTAAAATCATATGTCAGGCAAAAACTTACTGACATATTATATCAATAAACTTGGCGGTACTTATCCAAGAAATATCAACATCCTTAGAAGCTGTAAATAAAAAACAGAAAATAATAAGTGACTTACTTTTCTTCGCATCGGTCATACGCGATCTACCCATTTCTATTTACTTTAACGTAAAAATAAACCTATGTACGGATATGTAATAGTAAACTAATGGTAAATAATATGTTACCCTAGTGCCCCAGTAAGCCAAACCCCAACAAAAACAACATTCCAAAAAGTGCTCTAGAAGAAAACAGCTATAAAAAAAGTATTTTCTTATCTTACAAACCGTTCTTTATTTAAAATAATCCAGCTACTCTTGTATTGCTTCTGTATCAGATAAGAAAATTATTTGGAGTGTGTATATCTCCCTTGATGTGGGTTTTCTTGTTAATTAAAAAAGAAGAGGACAACCAGTTAACTCCAAATTCAATGCGGTGCTTACTTACACCAGAAGGAACGTGAGTGTTAACTTTCAAGGATCTGGGACTTTTGGTTTAAGAAAAATATAAGCTATAGTAATATAAAAAGAAGAACATTGTAATCAGTTCCCTTACGTCAAGAGAATTCGATATACTAAAGTTCAAGACTAGGAAATTTAATTCAAGAAAAAGAAATGCCTAATAAAATGGGAATACGAAGAAGACTCGTAAACCCGAACTAAAATTATGTTCTTGCTTACACCAAAAGGAACTTTACTACCAAATTTTAAGACCATGGAACTTTTGCTCCAAAAAGGAATAATCGTATAAAAAGAAGAAAAAAAAGACCTACTGATCCCATATTTAATAGAGTTCTTCCTTACTTACGGATATTTTATATACTAATTTACAAGAAGACTTGTGTTTCAAGAACAAGAAAAGGCACAATAATTTGAAAAGAAGAAGAAAAAAAAATGAGAGAACTGCTTTCACTAAGGGACAACTTTTAAAACTCCAGGGGACTGGGTTTAAGAGAAAAAATAGCATAAACGTTAAAAAGAAGTCTAATACTCTTCTCTTTGTTCCTTAGTTCTTTCTTAACCCAAGAGGAACCTATGTATTAACTTTAGACTCTATTAATTTTATCTTTCTTCAAGTAAGAGAAGAAAAGTTATAGTATATAAAAAGAGAAAACTTAATTCACCTTAATTGTAACTATGTGTAAAAATACTACTGAGAACGAAGAAGATGAACACATGACAATCCCAAAATCAATAGGGTTCTTTCATACACTAAATATGTATATGCCAAGTTTTAAGACTAGAAATTTTAAGTTAAAGAAAATATTAAAGAACACGAGAGAGAATGAAGGAGAAGAAGAAGAAGATATGTCGATATCAAAATCAAAAGATTATTCTTATACCATGAAAACTTATGTGACAAGTTTGAGAACTCTAGAAGTTTGCTTTCAACATAGTTCATAGGCCTAAAAAAATTAAGAAGAAAAAGAAAACCTGTTAAACCAAAATTGACAAAAAATACAACAAAACACAAAACAATACGAGAAGAAGAAGAAAACGGTTTATTTTATTATTTATAGTATATGTATTACAAAAGATAGAGAAGTATTATAAAAGATAGTATTAGAGAGTATTATAAAAGATAGAGAAGTGAAAAAACAAATAACACAGCAAAAGAATGAAGAATGGGAAAGAATCTGCTTAAATATTGAAACATATATAGGAGGTACAAGAACTTCGGAGTCATGGAAAGTACTGAGAGGATTGAAACAAAACTCAAAAGAAAAAACTAAATTGGGAAATATACAGGACAAAGAATGGAAGGACTACTACAAGGAACTATTAACAGAACAAAGACCACAATTCATTGGAAAAGAAAACAGGCGAAGACGAAGCAGATTCCCACAACAAGAAATAGAAATAACAGATAGGGAAATGAGAACGGCCATAAAAGCAATCAAAAATAAGAAAGCACCGGGACCTGGAGGCATCTCACCTGAGCTTATAAAATACAGATCAAAAAAATTACACCGGATGATACAATGGATATTTCAGAAAGCCATAAATGGAGAACAGCTCCCAAAGGAATGGACGGCGGCATATATGACATCTATATTTAAGAAAGGAGATAGAAAACGATGCGAAAACTACAGAGGAATAAGCGTAATATCATCAATAGGAAGATTATATGGGAAGATACTGCGAGAAAAGATAGAGCAAGCGATAAAAGGCAAAATCGGGGAGGATCAGGCAGGCTTCACGGCAGGAAGATCATGCATAGACCACATATACACACTGGAACAACTGTTGGAAAAGAAAAAAGCAAAAAATTGAGATATACACTTGGCATTTGTGGATCTGAGAAAGGCGTATGACTCTGTACCAAGGTCAGAACTATGGGAGACAATGTACAAATTAGAAATACAGACGGAACTCATAGAAGCTACAAAAGCTCTGTATAAAGAAAATAAAGTGTCCATTAAAATGGGAACAAGAATCATAGGAGATTCACCACAACAAAAGGGCTCCTGCAGGGTTGTTCCACATCTCCAACCCTATTCAAAATAAACTTAGAGAAAGCCTTGACTACATGGAAAAGAAAATGCGAAGGCATGGGAGTACCGATACGGAACGAATACCTATATACGTTAAGTTTTGCAGACGATCAAATAGTGATTGCACAAGACCAAGACGACCTCAGCTACATGATGAAGAAACTACAAGAAGAATATACCAAGGCTGGCCTAGATATTAACCTCGCGAAAACAGAGTACCTATCTACAAGTGAAGAAGACATAGAAGATCTACAGATTGATGACAACGTAACAATCAAAGGAAAGGATAAATTCAAATACCTGGGGTTTATAATCACGAAAAAGGCAACAACAGAGGAAGAAATTACACAAAGATTAGGACAAACAAGAACAGCAATCCGACAACTTAACTCAGTATGGTGGGATAGACACCTAAATATGAAGACAAAAACGCAGATTTATAAAACATTAGTGCGAAGTATTATGACATATGGGGCCGAAAATTGGATCATAAACAAGAAAAACAGCAGTAAGATAATAGCAACAGAGATGGAATGCCTGCGAAGATGCTGCAGAGTAACAAGAATGGATAGGAGAAGTAATGACGAAATAAAGCAAAGAACATCAATAGAAACAGACATACTAACATATATAGAACAAAAAAGACTAAAGTGGTATGGACATGTAAGAAGAGCTAGCGACAGCAGATGGATAAAAAGAATAACCGAATGGAGCCCCATAGGAAGGAGGAAAAGAGGACGACCCCGAAAATCCTGGAGGAACGAAGTAGACGACGCTATGAGTAAGAGAGGACTAAACGATGGAGAATGGAACAACAGAGAGAGATGGAAACGGTTGAGCGAGGGAAGGCAGTGAATACTGTAGAATCCCTAAATATATATATATATATATATATATATATATATATATATATATATATATATATATATATATATATGTATTACAATAATCCAACTTACTGTTTTTCAGCCTTCGTTTTAATATACAAACTCACTTATAATCTAAACTTAATGTAAAAAACATTAAAAACTCACCTGAAAAGAATTTAATTTTACAATTCTGTATGCGTTTTATGTTACTGGAGACTGGCCACTAACTGAGGGACCTATTACAAGTGCACTGTTTGTATTCCTGATCTGCATGCTGGATTTGTACCAGTTGTTTCTAGTTCGGTATTGGAATTTTGTGTGTAAATTAATTTTACAATTCTGTATGCGTTTCATATTACCTTTCCTGCTGGAGACTGGCCACTAACTGAGGGGCCTCTTAAAGGTGCACTGTTTATATTCCTGATCTGCATGCTGGATTTGTACGGGTTGGTTCTAGTTCGGTATTGGAATTTTGTGTGTAAAAAAAAAATTAAATTTTACAATTCTGTATGAGTTTCATAGTACATCTCCTGCTGGAGACTGGCCACTAACTGAGGGGCCTCTTAAAGGTGCACATAATGGAAAATGTGGCACTAGATCGAGAAATTGTCCACAGGATACAGGCTGGTTGGTGTAACTGGACGCGAATGAGCGGAGTACTTTGTGATTGAAGAATGACTTGATTAGGGAAAGAGCCGAAGTGACTTAAGTCTAAAAAAAGATTAAAGAAAAAATACTGCAATGATTTGGTCTATTAGACGTAGAGATGACAACTATGAATGAATACGTTTTTTTTCCTTGTTTAGGCTTTGTCGCCTCTTCAAGGGTGGGGTTTTTTATGTCAATTGTTTTTTATGTCAATCTGCATATTGCTGCTCTCTGGAACTAAGTCGTGGATATAAAGCAGTAGTGTCAGAAGGATTTCCTGCCTTTGGGTGCCGGTTAAACCGAGCCCGCAACTAAGTACAAGTTCTGTTGGAAAAACGGTCCTTTTCAGTTTGTTGGCCTTTTTGTTTTGTTCGGTGTAAACGCGTGGAGGATAGCTGTGGCTGTGCCCTATACCTAGGATCAGGTGTCGTTTTGCAATGATATTGGGAAACCAAAGAAAACCAATCTCCCCTTGTCGTTGTGATTTTGAATGCGACTCTTAAGGAGTGTATGGGGTGCTCACTGTTTAGTGTTTGGTGTGTGTGTGTGTAGATTGTGCGGATTTGTGTAGTTATTGGATGTGTGTTGTTGGCTTGTTTCTTTTGGGTGGAGGTAAAGTGTATGTTTGGGTAAATGATAGGTTTATATATGAATAATGAATGTGTGTGTTGTATTGTGTGTCTATCTGCGGAGTTGAGTGAAGGTTTGGTTTATGGAATTGGAGGAGGCAGTTGATATTGCATACCCATACAGTGCATTGGACATTTAATTTAAATAGCGGATTGTGTCACTCCTATTTTCAGGGAAGACATTGAAGAGGATCATGGATGTAAAGTGGATTAGGGATTTCATGTCCGAGGATCGGTCGTATGAGGGGATTTGCTTGTAAGCTTGTACGGGTTGTGTTTGTTTTATGTCTTTTGGTTTGATTCTTCGCTGTAGACATTTTTCTGAAAATGCCGGGTGACCTCCATTACAGTTCGGGCATTTGGGAACATCTATCGTGGGGCATACAGTAGACCTGTGTTGTTGTCCACAGTATGGACAGATAATTGATTTTTCGAGGCATTCGTTGCTGAGGTGTTCACTTTGGCAGCATTTCGAACTGTATTTTAGTCGAACCGGAACAAAATTGCTTTCTGACCGCCACTGACTTTCCAATTTTGGGACATTTTGAAAGATCTTGTTACAGAGATATTGGCAAGAGTTTTTTCCAGTAAGACGTTAAAAAAGATCATAGACCTAAGGTTAATTATCGACTTTATGTCCGAGGTGAGTTCGTTTGAGGGAATTTAGGGGTAGTGACTGTCTGTGTCTTTTTCTGTGTTATGGGAACGGGTTTTCTAGCTTGCAATTTGTGTGAATATGCCGGGTGTCTGCCGCGGCAGTTTGGACAGGATGGTGCATTTGCCATTCATACGATTTGTGATTTTGTCCGCAGTTTGGACAGATAGTGGATCTTTTTTGGTATTCTGTGTTGTGTTGTTCGCTTTGGCAGCATCTAGAACAGTATTTTAAGCGCGGGGAATAACGTTATTCGATCCAGGGATCTCACAATGTATAATCTCCCCGTTCAGCTTAATACGGTACTTCAGTGCTTCCGCGGACTTTTGTTCTGAGTTTGCGAAGATTCGAACGAAATGCGTAGGGATATAATTCTAGAGGGCAATTATTTTGACGATTTTAGTGTGAGGGAAGTGGTCTTATGATAGACTGTGTTCAATGTCTTTTTGTGAAATATTTTTGTTAACGCCTGTCATGACGAGATGAAGGTTAGATTGGATTTTGTTTGTTGTTTTAAAAGACTTTTGTGGGGTGTTGTTTGAAATATATGTATCCAATAGTGATTAGATGATATATTTTAAATAAACGAATGAATCTGCGTTGATTCATTCATGTTTATGTGATGTTTTCTGGGACTGAAGTGGGGAATAAGGTGGGTGTTTTTTGGTTGGATCTGTTTGTGATGGTAAGGTATTTGGCTCCGGTAAGAACTTTGAGTTTTTTCTTCAGAGATTTGCCATTGATCGGGTTTGTTGTGTAAAGTTAGGCTATTTTTTCCGATTTGTTCCGGCAGACTGCAAAGAAATAGTTTTCGTTACCGAAATGATTAGGATGAGTGGGGTTTGGCTGCAGAATTTGGTTGAAATGTGGTTTATCATGTATTTTGTGTCGTGTGAGTGTTTGAATCTCAGTTGTTTGAATCGGGCATCCATCTATAGTAATGGGCACTCCAAACGGGATGAGCGTATGCATACCGACTGATTATCAACTTCCTGTTCAACGATTGTAAATATTTGTATGGACTCTAAGTTGAGATGGAGGTTTTGTAACATAAAGTTGTTTATGTATTGTGTCATATGTTCGATGTCGTATTTTGAATGGATTCCGGTATTTAAGATGTGTGTGAAAAATTTGCAGTTGTGGTAATACTCTTTAATTTGTGGGGTGGCTATGAATGATAAGTTTTGGTGTGTATTTTGATGTGTAGTTAGTAATTTATATGTTGTGTCCGTGTTTTGAATGTTAGCACTGAAATTTTCCAGGCTGTGACCTGGAGGATGGTGATTGTTGTAAGGGTTTGTGGTTGGGTGCCATGGAAACGGCGGTACCTCTAATTGTGATGCATATTTCATCTAGACGGAGTTTTTAATTAGAAGAGGGCTGTTATTTTATTCTTACGGTCCACTCATGAGGAATGCTTTTTTGTGTTATTTAGTCATCCCGTCCCCCTTTCTAATATAGCTTTTTCAAATATACGCCCATACATCTTTTATTTTTCGATATAGATATTTTATATTTCCTGGTCCCTCCGCTTTCGTTGTAATACCAAACCTCCTCTGTAGCTTCTTTTTGGTAGGATATCATTTCTATTTTTGCCACGTCCTTACATTCATCCTTCACTGCTGTTCCACTTCATATGTTATATGATACGTTTTCTCTTATGATTAATACCGAATAACAACTCTATAATGCGCTCTACCGAATCACGGTTTTGTTTTTATGTATCCTTCATATTCTTCACACTCATTCCATTCATCTCCTGATGTCATAAACTTTTCTCTGATCAATAATACCGAAGAACCTGTCGGACAATTTTCTGTCAAGAAGTAATCTTTATTTTTGATACGATTTGGTAATTATTGGTTGCCGTTAAGCATAATTAAAAATTTCTTTTATTTTTAGTTTATATGATTGCATTAATGACTTTTTCATACGTGTATGATTACTTTTTTATTGTTTCTCGGTTACTGTGGTTCTATTTTACTTCTGCTATTGGGTATTTGTGATACAGCATTGAATTACTCCTCATATTCTATTAACTTTTTGATTGTCAATTTATATCGAAGATGAACGCCTCCGGTAACTGATGGTTCTTTATTTCCTTTAAAGCTGTTCTTTTTTTGACACTGTGATTGGTAAAAGTACTTCAGATTCCTGATTTATGAGAGTACTTACTCGTTTCGGGAAATTGTCTTGTGGTCTTTGACTGGTCTTTACAAAACTCTCTAATTATTTTCAGAATGCTGTATCTCCTACTTTTCTTAACAAATTCATTTGTGGGATAGTTTTATTAAAGTAAATAATATTTTTATCGGAAATCGGAGCCCTCAGACACTTTACTGTTTACTAATTACTGCACTACTACAGAAGTTTTATTAGGATGGGTAAGTGGAGCGGGCGATGTTTTATTTAAGAAGAGTCTCTATCTTCAAGGCAACCGGGTGCTGTTATCTCTTTTATTGAGGCAATTCAGACGTTTTCAATCTCTATAGATTTTCAGATAATTTTTTAATTATTAAAGTAATTTAACATTTTTCAACTTCTCTTTCTTAATTAAATGGCCTAAGGCCTCTCTGTTTGGATTAAGAGATGACCATTTCTTCCTCCTTTTTAACAGTGTATGAAAACATATGGAAAGATCCGAGTAGCTGGACTTGCAACCCACTCTGCTAGCTGTTACCTCTATGGATTTCATGTCTGTTATATTAAAGTCCATTTTGGATTTTATGTGCCTCCTAACCGATATTTTCCAGTCCTCGCCGAGACAAAACACATCTCCAAACTTTTCAAATAAAATGTGGTAATCAGTTGGTAACAAAGCTTCTTCAGTTTTCCGTAATGATTTTTCGACTCTTCCGAAAACACGATCTACTGGCAAATAACTCTGCCCTCGCACGGTAAAAGTAATATTAATTGTTATGTCATACATTTGAGCCACTTTACTGAGCATTGAGAGAATAATGTAGTTTTTGTTTTGAGCACTGCATCCATCATAAAATAGATTAATTTTCTTTATGGCTGGATTCGAGGCACAAAAAGCAGTTAAGTGGTGTATTAGGTACTACAAACCTGTAAATTACCCTTCATACCTTGCCCGATATATAAAATGATACATCAGTTTTATCCTGTTTAGATTTTAAACCATAATGGGGTGCAATACCCAGATAGTACTGGGAATAAAATGCTTAACATAAGGCAGTACGAGGCAAAGTTTAATTCTGCATCATATCAAATACAAAACACGCTATACCATTAAATATAACAGGATCGTTCATTATTTCATAAAATCTTTTTGCACGCCTTTTATGCACCAATGGCTCAGCTACTAAAATCTTTCGTACTTCTTCATCCTTTTTAAACGAGATGATTCAATAATTATTATGCCTTCCGCTAACTGGAAAAATATCGACCGTACAAAAAAATTTGTCAAAAAGAAATTGTAAGAAATCGTATTTGCAACAATTTCAGGTCTTATCACGTTTGTCGAAAAGTTCAACATGGCGGAGATATTGAGCAAAAACTGTTCTCCTTTAAATTCAAGATGGCGGCTAACACAACGGTGGAATTCAGTCACCATTTTAAATTTACACTACTATTGACGTTAAGGTTTTTCTTCTTCTTTAGGTGCCGTCTTCTTAGCGAAGGTTGGCGATGACTCTGTAAAGTTTTCCCTATTTTGGGCTTTCGTTATTAAACTTTGAAAGTCTAATCCTGTCCAATCTTTGATGTTGCGCAGCCAGGTCATTTGTCGTCTACTCGGGCCGCGTCTGCCTTCTATTTTCCCTTCTATAATAAGCTGAAGGAAGTTATACCTGTCGTGTCTAAATACGTGTCCAAGATAAGACGTTTTACGCTTCTTGACAATTTCTGTGAGTTAACGTTCTCTATTCATACGCCTTAAAACTTCTTCATTTCTAACGCGGTCGGTCCATGGAAATTTCAGCATACGACGAAATACACATATCTCAAAGCTCTCTAAACGTCGTAACGAGCTGACTGTTAACGTCCAAGCTTCCACGCCGTGTAATAGTACACTATATACACAACACAAACCTAAAGGTTAGAATAATAAAATTTGGGGCAGCTCGCCATGCAAGATTAGGCCTTTTTTTGTCTAACCCGACTGAACTATCGGTGTAGGAGACGGAGTTATGGGTTCTGGCCAATGAAAATAAGGGGTTAGGTTAATTTTAATAATAACCAAGAATATTTTCAACAATTTATTTACATATTAATCGTTATTCGCCTATTGAAAAAATGGCACATTTAAAACAGTAAAAAAGTCATAATATATCACAATAAATTACACTGTTTACAATTTACAAAATAAATTAAAAATTCACTTTACAAAAATGTTGAATAATATACAAATTGTACTCAGATGTAGATAAAAAATACGTAATACTTAGTCTAGCTTTGAATTTTTGGTTTTGAGGCTTATCTATATAAATTTGAAACATTTTTGTTTGTCATGAGGTATCCTAGTTTTAAACAAAATAGAATCAGCTCTGTATTGTGTATTTAGCAATGGCGTGTATCCAAATACCTGAAAAATAAAAAAAAAATAAATAAAAAGAAAAATTGTAAATCAAACTATTTATAAAAAGGTGTGTATTTAAATGTTGATACCTTTTTTATTGTTACATTAGGAACAGCATAAACATTTTTATTCATTAGGAGCTCAGGAGTAACAGGTTCGTTATTTATGTTTTAAGTTTTACCTGATTGAAAAATGGTGCACATTTCCTAATTACCGATTGAAAATGTCTTAATAATTTTTAATTTATTTGTAATCAGGTCAAAATGGACAAAAACAGTTGTAACCTTAGAAATATCGCATGTAGCTAAAAATTTATTTTATGTCTTCTTCCAACGACGCTACATCCCAAATTAGGCTATACAATTGAAAAGTTACTTACTTATATTACAAATTTTTTATAAATATACATAGAGATGTAAATAATTTTCATAGCAATGTGAGATTCTACATAACTACTAAGTTTTTCAGAGCTAACGAAAACTTAATTGTGATGAAAGAAGCGTGGAATGCAAATTGAAAATTCCCTTGTCGACTAATTCATCAATTTGTCCGCTTTGCAATTTGTAGAAAACACAGTGGTAAAAATTTGAATTTAGTTTCGCCAAGTAGGAAATCTTAGGATGTTGTTATTAGATGGCGTTGTAACGTATGTATATAATTAATTTTATAATTATTGTACTACGATGGAAGAGATTTAAGTTTGATTCAGAGCCTCTGCATATTCCGCTTTGATAAGACCTAATTATGTTGAAACTCGTATAAGCGGATGGCAGGTGCCCTGCATTGAAATTAAATCTAAAACCGTCTTTCTACTATATTTCTATACTCAGTCGAGTACTAGACAGTAATTCACTAAGAATTTGCCGTGATGAACGACACATGGAATGCAAATTGTAGATTCCCTTGTTGATTAATTCATCAATATGTCTCCTTTGCAATTTGTAGGAAGCACAGTGGTAAATGTTTGAATTTAGTTTCGCCAAGTAGAAAATCTTAGGATTTCTAATGTTGAAAACTAAATAGTTATGTACTCAGATAACTGCAATTCAATAGTGATAATGAAGAATGTTGAATATAGGAATATGTGAAAACATACTAGAAGACAATAATACTATCAATTTTTATGCAAAGTATATTCGTTTATCGTGAGTACATTGTTCTCGGATGTCCTAGGATATTGTAAAATGGTTCTAAGCATACCTTGATAATGATTTCTACTGTTAAATTTAATACAAAAATCTTTTTTATATTAAATTTTCAATAAAACCAATTACAGAAATTTGTTTCTAGAAAATAAACTAACAATTCTACGATTGTCAGTGACTCATTTTCTTCTCTAAGTCTTACACACTTGATGGAGAGCGGCAGTTCAAAGTCGGCGGTAAATTTTTAAAGGAAAAAGACTACTGCGTCGTAAGTCAACTTTCTGCTGTTCACTACTTTTGGTACGTTTTCTTGTTTTTTTTTTCGGACCTCAATCCTCCTTCCGCAGCTTCTTGGCGTATTTTAGAAATAGTACTAGAACCTGCTCCCGTCATAGCACTTTATCGATTAAACCTCTAACACTTTCACCACTCTATAAATTTAGATGATAATTAAATACATTTAAAATATGTCAGCTTTTAAATATGTCTCAATATTGTCTCAATAATTATAAAATGATATTTTAGCTGATATAGACAAAAATGGCGATAGGTGGCGTATTGCTTTTTTCATTATTAACATTTTAATAATTTGCATAAATCGTTTACTAACCAAAACTGTCGCCTGGGAGGTTTATGCGAATTAAAACATAATATGTAGTTTATGGAATATTTTTATTGTTTTATGACAAAACTACATTGTAAAACTAAACATAACAACAATGTTGTTTCATAGGATACTTACTATCTTATGAAACTGTAGTCTGGTATAAAAACAAAAAATGCTATAAGACCTTACCAAAGTTGATCATCTTCAAGATACAAATCAAGAGGTCCATTTAACCCATCTATATCATCTACCATATTTGAATCACCAGTCAATTTTTGTAACACTCTTTGGCATGTTTTGGAATAAGGCTAAGCAAAAATTTTAGATCAAGTTTTTTATCTCGTATTGGCTTCCCATCTGGCCATAGCAACACAAGTGATTCTTTAAAATTTTGATAAAGTTCTGATGATGGTCTTCCACGTTTCTTTTCTAGACTTATCTCACGAGCTTCTTCGTGGAAAGAATATTTAACAAAAAAAATTTCAATCTCCTTGAATTTAAGCCAATTAATATTATTGGCCGCCAGTCTCTTCGTCTTATATCGTAATGTTTCTTTTGGTCCTCGAAAGCGTGTTCCTTGCCGAAATTAAGAAGCGCTGGTGAAAATCCTGTTGAATCGTGTCTTGACGAATTTATGACGTAGCAGAATTCTGGTATGAATTTGTCCCAGTCTTTATGGTTATCCTTCACGTAAGTAGCTATCATCGTTTTCAGTACTTTGTTCATTCGTTCTACTGGACTGCATTGAGGTGAGTACGGCGGTGTTAGAATGTGATTTATGTTATAGGACTTTAGGAACGCCTTAAACTTGCCGCTTGTAAACTGCGCGCCGTTGTCCGAGATGATTTTCTTCGGGATACCGAACTGCATAACTACTTTTGATCGTAGAGTGTCGATGATGGAGTTTGTAGATGCTGCTCTTATTGGCTGGGCGACGACCCATTTGGTAAACCGGTCTTGCATGACTATCAAGAAAATGTTCCCTTTTGCAGATCTTGGGAATGGTCCCATTAAATCAATTGACACAGTATGCCAAGGCTTTTCTACAGTGGACGGTTGCATTTTCCCGGCTAATTGCATTTGAGATTGTTTATATTGGAGGCATTTCGTACAGGCTCTAACGTAGTCTGCCATTCCTAAATGGCCTGCTGTGGTCGAGTCATGATTTTTCTCCAAAATATCTTTCCTTTTATATCTTGTTACGCATAATTTCCATGGGTTATTAAACTCTGGGTCGGCTAAATTACGGCTGCTCCAAACGTGTTTATATAATATCCCGTTTGATATTTGTAAATCCGGGAAATCGTCTGGGTTCTGGAGTACATTCCTATATAAATTATCGTACCAACTGCATGATTCCAGCTCTGATGCTAATAATTCCAACTCTGGTTCTTCGTTCTGGTTTTCTTGTGGTTGTCGTAACAAAGCATCTGCTACCTTGTTGAGGACTCCCTTTCTATATATTACCTCGAAATCGTACTGTTGCAGTTCTAAACTAAACCTGTCTAACCGACCTGACGGGTTTTTAAGGTTCTTCAGCCATTTGAAGGATTAGTGGTCTGATATGACCTTAAAATTGTATCCTTTTATATATGGCCTCATTTGCTTTATCCCGTACACGATGGATAGGACATTCTTTTTCCGTTGTGGAATATTTTGTCTCGGTCGGTGTGAGGGTTCGACTAGCATATGCGATTACTTTATCCTGGCCGTCGTATTTCTGTGTTAGTCAGCAGTTCGACGCATCTGTTTGCAGGTAAAATGTTTTCGAAAAATCGGGGCATGCTAATAGTGGGGCCGATGTAAGTTTTGATTTAAGTTCTTCAAACGCGTTTTCCTGTTTATCGGTCCATTTCCATCTTATCTTCTTTTGCAGAAGCATGTTTAGCGGTCCTGCTATTGTCGAATAGTTCTCTATGAAGCGGCGGTACCATGATGTTATTCCTAGGAACCGGCGGAGTTGACGCACATTTCTCGGTGCTGCAAGTTCAGTTATAGCGTTGATTTTCTCCGGGTCAGTTTTTATTCCTTCTGCTCCAACCACGTGTCCTAAGTGTTCTGACACCCGCCTGAGTTCTGACTGGCAAAATGTGCATTTCTCGAAGTTCAGCTGTAGTCTGGCCTCTTTCAGTCTTCGGAAGACTTCATGTAGGTGATTTAAATGCTCTTGGAGCGTCTTAGATATTACTACGATATCATCCAAGTAGGCAAACGCGAATTCCATATCGGGAGGTATTACCTTATCCAGTAGGCGTTGGAAAGTTGCTCCTGCGGAATGCAGTCCAAATAGGGTGGTTTTAAAATGAAAATGGCCTTTTCCGGATACGCTGAATGCTGTCACTGGGTATTTGAAAATATCCCTGTTTCAAATCGATGGTTGAGATAAAATTTGCTTCCTTAACTCTATCCAGAGTTTCCGATATTCTGGGTAACGGGCACTAAGAAAAAAAAAAAAAATGGAATATGCGAATTCAATCGCACGCAGACTTATACTCGTTTCCACCTCAATCCAGCGGAAGCGCCAAACGCACTCGCAATCGAAATATTCGGTTGTGCAGATCCACGCTATACTCTGAGTCAGATTTGACGGTAACGTTCAA
Source organism: Diabrotica undecimpunctata (assembly GCF_040954645.1). Lineage (NCBI taxonomy): Eukaryota > Metazoa > Arthropoda > Insecta > Coleoptera > Chrysomelidae > Diabrotica > Diabrotica undecimpunctata. The sequence continues at coordinate 75,408,537 of NC_092809.1, read as the reverse complement.
TGCACGATACCCACGGGTTCTGTTTGATTAAGGATCTGTCCTCCCATCCTGTACCGTCCCAATGTCTCATAACTGCCCCACTTGACCCTAAATGTAAATTCTAAAAGATTAAAAAATCATACCTGCGTAAAAAAGTTAATGCATTTGTGTCTCTCCTGGAAGTGCGTATCATCTTCGGACAAACTTTGAGGACATCCTGGACATCTGAAAGTCCACCTCGAAGTAACCTTAACCGGGGGTTTTCTGGTTACATGGCTAACAAGAAAATTCATGGCGATGTCTTCACAATTCATGTATTCGTCAACTTTGTCTCTTATTGCTTGCGGTAACCATTTCCAATATAGATGAAGATAATGGCGATGGATAAATGCAGCACCTGTAAGCACCATACTTAGTTCGCAACTGTAGTTTGAGTTGTACAACCAGCTATTTTTTGTATTTAAATCCCAGGCGTGATATCTAAAAACAAATGAACAGGTAAATAATTCTAAAAAGCATGTTACGTTGTGCCAAAGCAACATAATATTTTTTTAGTGCATCAGCGTACCTTCCTGGAAATCCAACAATTCTATCCCTATGTTCCCTCCAAACTCTGAAGCCAAATAATATTTCGTCGTGTCTTAAATGGGCATCATCATCCACGGATAATATCGCCTCAGTTTTTAGGTTTTCTAGAGGTAAAAATCTATTGTTAAGCGAATTTCTAGCTGCTTTAATGACATGAACAGGAGCTCCAATGTCTGGCCATCTTAATTCGGGACTAGGCGGCCTTGGAGAGTTCCAAACCACAACCTAAAAGAAACAGTAACCATTTTTTACAATTGTAAAATAATAATTAGGTAATGAGGAGTCTCTGAAGGTGGGCGCTATTTTGTTCTGTCTTTTAATTTAAATTAAACGAAGAAACCCAAATTTAAAGACGTCCATAATGCTACCGACTCTAGACATCCAAGAAAATAAAAAACTGATTCACTGATAGATTTTCACGACTTTTCCCCGCTTATTTGGATGTTTCGTCCGGATATTATTTTAAAATTCATGCGTGATTGAGAGCAAAGCAAAATAAAATAAGGGCAGTATCTATCTTGTTAGATAATCAATCTGGTAGTATAAATAAACATTTAGATTATTCTCGTTCGAAAATTTTAAAACAAAATTCTTAAAGTGCAAAATTAAAATCTTAATTGTTTTTATGATATAGAGTGGAAATATGCTACACAATCACTCATATTTGTAAGAACCAAGTCGGAGACCACTTCATTTATACATCAAATGCAGCAAGAGATCAAAAGTTAAGGTCACAGTCAGACTGTAGAAAACCTAAAATTCCAAATATTAAAACTCTCAGCAACAAAGAGATCATATAACTCCAAATTCAATGGCTTCTCACATTAAGGCGTCATCTAACAACATAAATCTCTCTATGAAAATATGGATAAACTACTGATGGTGTGGGTAACACAGCAGCAGATGAAGCAGCTTCAAAAAGGAACCTTAACACAAAGCATCATATGTGAGAAGTTACGAGCGTTTTACGGTGATTTGCTGAAGCAGATCCCACACACTTGCACAAACGAAGAAACGGAAGACTCGTTTAAAGCTAGTCAGGGCTGATTTTGACAACTTTAGGAAAAGGACCGGCATCCACTTCATCGTTAGGCATGGTGAGGCAGCAAGTTCGGATATGAAGGCAACTGAGGTTTACATCAAAATGTTTTCCGAACTAATAGAAGCCTAGAGATTACATCCCACAGCAAGTTTTCAACTTTGACGAGACCGGACCAGGGGTCGTATTTTCGAATTCATTCGAGCATATTCGCATGCGAAATTAGAAGAAATTCGCTCAAAATCCAGTTTTTTGTATTTTCGAATACTGCGTGTACGAATTTTTTCGCATAAGGTCTGGATGGGATTTCGTATAATGGGTCTGAACCATTAGAATTTCGATGCTAGTATACAATCAAAGTAATTGTTGTCATTTCAGTTGTCACTAGGCCCGTGTACGTCAGATAAGATTTCAGCTGATAGTTTTTAATCGTTGTTATATACAATATCTTTACATTGAACTTTGTTTTCAATAGCAGGTTTAAATAATTTCTTCTCCTTCCTCTTTATAAGCAATTCTGCTTGTGCATTGTTCACATCAAATAATTTTTTAATAGAAAGAAATATAGTTATTGCCCTTGCAAGGGCGGAAATATGAGCGGAACGGAGAGGCAGAGTTTACCATCCCTTTCTTAACCCTCTAGAGCAGCGGTTCTCAACCTTTTTTACTCAGCGACGCACTAACGTACTCCTTACAGATTTGCGACACCCTTACATGTACAAATTTTTGCTAGTGGTAGGTAAGTACAGATGAATATATTAAACATATTACTTTTTATTTCGTAAGAACATAACAAGCAAAAAACAAAACAGAAAGAATACATAAAATTAGTGTGAAATTGGACCCTGATGACTTTTGCAAAGTATATCTATCCGAGGACGAATTGTAGACAGACACACTCTTATCTCGCTGTCCACATCAAGTAGTCGAGACAGGTAGCTAGATTTTATATTTTTCATTGCAGAAAATGCACGGTGTATGTCACGTGTTGCTCCGTCTTAAAGATAAGAAACAAGATATCTCGCTTTGCTCAACTATTCATAACGCAAGTTATGTCGGTTAAATTTTAAAAACAGAGATGAAACAATTACGGATTGGCACTTTGTTGATTGGTATAACGTGGTATATACCTAATAGTTAAAAAAAATGGTTGAATGCATGATTGGTATATTATAACAAGTAAAAAAATATAAATAAAAATAGCGTATTCGTAAATCTCGCGACACACCTGATAGGTTCTTCCGGCACACCAGTGTGTCGCGACACGGTGGTTGAGAATCGCTGCTCTAGAGGAATATTGGGATGTAAAATTTCAAAAATTATAGATTAACAAAGCCCCTCACGATGTAGTTGATAGGTTAAATAGCTCTTTTTTTGTTCGGCCGACACCGAACCAACATATTTTATGCCCTTTTTTACTCCCTTCAGCTAATTTACAAAAAAAACGAATTTTTTAGATTTTTCTTCTTCTTCTTTAAATGTTTCTTCTTTTTTTTATTTGAGTTTTGGTTATTCGAATTAGCAGTGTTGCCGGTGCACTCGGACGGGGACCGGGAACAGAGTCTTTGAATGCCGTTTCAATATAACATAGCAAAAAGAGTCGCCAAATTTCAACGGTTTTCAACGAACTTTAAACGTTCCAACGATTGGTTATAATAAGCTACTTTTTCTATAAATTTATGAAGAAAATGCATAATAATAAAACAATAAAACTAAAAGATTTATTGCCCTTTTACGAGTTCCGAGAACAAATAAACATTATTCACCCATTTCTAGACCAGACAAAAAATTGTTTTTTTTTGTAAAAAATTAGTGAAGCGGTTGGTACTAGGAAAAAACATTTATGACCAGTTGTGGTCGTAAAAATGATAATTTTTTATATTGAGAAAAGGAGAATTGGCGGTAACATAATATCAAAGCGTGTTTAGCTTCCAAAAGAAATAACCTGTCTTAACAGACGTCTCAACGGATAACGAACTAGACAAAAAACTCGTTTTATTTGAGCTGAGATATATTGAAAATAAATAGGATATATTTTAGGGCTTCATTAATAATTGTAACAAAAATAATGAGGGATTATTGGTGATACCGTAAGACTTTACCATGTGACGAAAAAAGCGAACATCAGTAATCAAAATTAATCGCTTCCGTAAGCACTTCACTTTTTCTTTTATTATGTTTTTATAGAATATTTTTTTGTTATTCATAAATAAATGTTTTTTCTTGTAAATACATTTTTCTTATTCAAAAACACTTAACCAAAACAACTGAGGTGGTGTTTACGGATTAATTAATTTGAATGCGGAAAATTGCTTTGAGATACGCGCAAGGTTGAGGAACGAATTAAAGTCTTATGTCGAGGTGACACTGTACTAAATACTAATAAATATTAAAATAATATTTTTTTCACAGCGCTAAGATCTAAATCCGACTTAACACCTCGGAGGTTAGACCCTCTGTGTGTATGTGTTTTCTTTGTTTTTATTTTTTTTTTAATTGTTTTTTAATTATTATTTTTTTATATAATTATTTTATTCTTTTTTAACCCCTTAACCCCTTTAACCCTAAAAATGTCTGTGCCCGGTAGACGGCAAGAGACTTAAGTCAAACACATACAATAGAGGACTTTTTACGTATGGGGAATTATAGTAAATTCCCCATCGGTGATAATCAGTAAGTTTTATCGGTGATAATTTTATGCCTCCTACTGTGTCAACGATATACTGTTAGGTGCGATTTGATCACTTTTTATGTTTATTTTAGTGTTGCTTAATTTACAATAAAAAAAGCCGTTGGATGGTATACACAGTGTAATTCAATCTACTTCCACAAAAATTTATGAAGGAACAGCAAAATTAAAAAATGTAATAATATATTTTTGACATAAATAGGTTTAATGTTTCAGGACGGGAAACGACCTGAGTGGGAAGCGCTGTCCGCGCCCGTCCACATCCTAGTAAATCTAGGATGTACAAAATATATATCCTAGGAACATTGAGATCAATGTAACGATTTAAGAATACTTTAAAAAATGAAATAGTTGTTTACCAAATTTTAGTACAATTAGACACCTAGAGCACACATTGTACACCATATGCGTGTCTGTCATAAAAATACATTAGTTGCAGCAAGCGGAACCTTGCAAGCTAAGCACAATAGTGTCAAGAACAATTGCCACAGTAACAAAGCGATTCATCACAGATTGACATGATATAAAACTAGGAATCGAGGTCAATAATAAGAGATCATTAGTAAATCGTTAGTTACTCGTAGTGAGTAGTCACACCAGAGGAATTAAAAGTTAACCGCGTATCATAGTGAACTAAGTAAGTTGTTAATCAATCAAATAACCGTGAATCTGCAAATAGTGATATATATATATATATATATATATATATATATATATATATATATATATATATATATATATATATATTGTTATGATTGTTTATTTTGACTTTAATATTAGTTTATTGAGCCAATAAAAAAGAATTATAACTTATTTGTTATCAAAAGTAAAATAATCCTTATATTACCTGTGTTCGATGGATTCAAAAGATTCTCTAGTTGTCTTTTATCGGGATAGAGAAGAAAGGATAAGAATACAAATATATTATATTACAAAGATTTACGTTTCTTTATTTTATATGAACGAATAAAACAATTATTTAATTCTGTCGTTATCTTATCAATCAGCATACAAGAAAATAAATTAAATTTTTATAATAATAAGATTATAAAGCTACATACATTTATATTACGTGAAAAACCAATTTTACTTAAAATTTTCTTTACTTGAAACAAAAAACAACAAAACTTTAAACTTTTGATTAGCCTAACAAAACCTCAGTTCTTAAATTTGAATGCTAATGACCATGATGTCGAAACGATCCTTCACAGATATAAAATTCAATTGTACAAACACTTATAGCTTATTTTCTTCTTGAGTTGTATGTTGGAAAATATCCAGAAAAGTCCAGTCTCCTCAACGATGTGATCTCTCCTTTTTGGCACCTCGGCTCTTTCTTAACGTCTCTGCAAACCTCCTGCAGACTACACAAAAAACACCTCATTCACTTCTCCAAACTCAGCTACTTATTTATGACACCAGGACCTCCTTTTGTCAACTTGATGCCGTAAGAATACTTTCACATATACTTCATAAAATGCCCACGGTAGATACAAGGACCTCTTTTAATCTACTTGTTATCTCCTTCTTCAAACTATTCACTTCTTTTCGTTACGCCGGTATCCAAACTCACGAACCACACCCTATCTTGAGACAAAACGACTGTTTTTCTTTCGATTACCAAAATATGACTAACTTCTCCTGTCTCATGATCGACTCCCAAATTCCCATTTAAAAACGACCGTCCAATCAAAATGCTTAAATTGTGTTTACCATGATTTTGGAAAAGCCTAGATTTCGGTTTCAGAGAAAACTAAATAGCTTAAATTGGTTTTTTCAACACATCATTTATACATATTTCAAAAGATTAGAATATGGTCATTTTTTACTCAACTATACAAACAATGAAAAGATTAACCTACAGGTAAAATGTCTTCTAATTCTAAACAAAGGTTTTTTGATAATTTTGTTTGAAACGGAAAAACAAATTTCTATTCTTATCTACACTAAATCTTATCTTAAATTACTATATACAATTTGATTATACTGATATCTTAAAATTTTATTCCGATGAATATTTTTATTTATTTTTCTTTGGTTGGGAAAGAAAAAGTATGACAATATATATATATATATATATATATATATATATATATATATATATATATATATATATATATATATATACAAGAATTACTGGATATTAGTGACTGTCAATATAAACAAACAACACAGTTTATTAGGGTTGCAGTCAGAAAATTGGCCGGGATGTTAATGAAATACTCTTATGACTTTTCGTCTAGCTTTCGGAATCGTTTTGTTCCTTTTTCAAGACTCTATAATAAGAAAAAAAAGTAAATATTTATAAAATATCACAAATCTTCAGTGCAACTTACTAGTCGTTGAGATTATTTACAAAAGCATAGACACTCAACATTAATAACAACACACATAAAATATAAAATAGTGGACAAAATACATTTAAAATTCTTTAAAATTTAGGTACAAGTAGTAAAAATTTTGTTGTCATCTTTTACTAGTGTGTTTTAACTCTGGCACATAGAGAACAAAAAGAAAAAATCCTATGATTAAAAAGTAATTAGGTGTATTTAATATCATGTTTCTTTTTAAGAAATACTAGAGGCCCATCTTAGGTGATTTTAATTTTTAAACCTGTCTTAATGGTATGCAACATGTTATGCATATAACTGTAATTTGTGTGGGTACGGGTACAGGTAGATATTAATTTTATTTTGAATGTTTTTCCAGTAAGTAACAATAAATGTTGCTCAGTTTATCTATGTCTGACTTTTTATTGATGCAAGATGTACTTGATTTTATGGAACACATTTCCATATATATATATATATATATATATATATATATATATATATATATATATATATACAGTATACTCCCTGTATAATGAACACGGTTATTACGAGGTTTCGCTTATAACGAGGTACATGAGATGTCCCGTGAAATTTGTATTCAACTATAACCCTCTATAGCGAGGCAAATCTGGTTATGAGAGAAAATAAGATCAAAAAACGTGTTTTTTACGTTTTTGTTAAATACCCTTTTAAACTGCCGCCCGCAATAAACTTCTTCGGAAATTTACAATTTATGAATCACAAGTGTCATTGTAGGGGGTTGACCATTCGCACCTAATAATAAGAAGGTCCTAATAGACAATATGTGAAAAGTGCTTTGAACGTTGTAAGAAACTACCCAAAGACAAAATGCAAATGAAAAAGCACACAACTGTTTCACATCTTTAGAAAATATGATAGATAGAATACTGGACAATTTAAAGCAGTCAAAAATGACAGACTTCTTCCAATTGCAGAAGCAATAGTTTATGTTATCCTTGAAAATACCCTTTATACAGATTTACAGAATACATATTTTTTGTTTTAACGTATATCATTGACAATAAAAGTAAACAGCTCTTTTTTGTTTTAATGTACTTCATTCACAATAAAAGTAAACAACTTTTTTTCAAAAAGGCCATTCAAACAATATTTAGCATCTTATACTGCTCCGAATGGCTTCAATATAGGAAGTTAATGTTTTAGAAAACTACATATTCATATGTATGCACAGTATTATTGTTCTTTGATATAACGAGATCGGCTTATAACGAGGTAATTAGTCTGCCATTTCAGTTCTCGTTATAAAGGGAGTCTACTGTATATATATATATATATATATATATATATATATATATATATATATATATATATACAAGGATTTCCACAGTTTTCACTGCATTCCTTCACTCAACCGTTTTCTCCAATTTTTCCTGTTTAGCCAGTCCCCTTCCTGTAGGTTTCTTCTACTCATTGCTTCGTCCACTTCATCTCTGAAAGATCTTCGGAGTCTGCCTCTCTTTCTTCTTCCTATCGGGCTCCACTCTGTTATTCTATTTATCCACCGATTTTGGTCTGCTCTTCTGACATGTCCGTACTAGGTTAACCTCTTCTGTTCGATGTAGTCTATTATGTCGGAGTTCATTCCCATTCTCCTCTTAATCTCCATGTTATTTATTCTATCTCTTCTTGTTACTCTGCAGCTTCTCCTTAGGAATTCCATCTCTGTTGCTCTTATTTTGTTTTTGGTTTTCTTATTTATTGTCCAATTTTCATACCCATAAGTGAGGATACTTCTTGTCATGGTATTATATATTTTTTTCTTTGTTTTCATGCTGATGTTCTTATCCCATAGTACCGGGTTCCATTTTCGTATGCATTATCTTGTTTGTCCTAGTCTATTTTTTATATCTTCCTCCGTTGTTCCTTTGTTTGATATTATGAAGCCTAAATACTTATACTTGTCTGTTCCTTTGATTTGTTTACCTTCGTCTATTTCCAGCTGTTTTATTTCTGTATTCTCCGTTGTTAGGTACTCAGTTTTCTTTAAGTTTATTTCCATCCCATTCTTTGTATATTCCTGCTCCAGTTTTCTCATCATAAAACTAAGGTCATCCCCATATTTGGTCGTCGGCAAAACTTAGCGTATATATATATATTCGTTCCTTACTGGTATACCCATTCCTTCGCACTTTCTTTTCCATGGTTTCAGGGTTTTTTCCAGGAATATTTTGAACAGGGTGGGGGATGTGGAGCAACCCTGTAGTAGTCCCTTTGTCGTCTTAAATGGACTGCATATTCTATTGCCCGTTTTGATAGCTACTTCGTTATTCTTGTAGAGTGCTTTTACCGCGTTTATTAATCTTCGTGGAACTTCGATGTCTTCCATTGCTTCCCATAGCTTGGTTCTAGGTATTGAGTCATATGCCTTCTTAAAATCAACAAAAGCCAGATGGACGGATCTATTTTTGGCCATTCTTTTTTCTATTAGTTGTTCGACCGTGTAAATGTGATCTAAGCATGCTTTCCCCGCTGTGAAACCTGCCTGGTCTTCTCCGATTTTATCTTGTATATATATTTCTAATTTTTCATTTATGGTCTTTCCATACAGTCTGCCTATAGACGATATAATCCTGATTCCCCGATAGTTTTCGCAGTTTTTTCTATTTACTTTCTTGTATATTGATGTCATATATGCTTGGGTCCATTCTGCCGGTAAGTCTTCCATTCAGTGCTCTCTCAAACATTTTATGTATCATACGGAATAACTTTTCCGATCCGTTTTTTTATCAATTCATTTGGTATTCCGCCGGGACCTTCTGCTTTTTTGTTCTTTAGAGTTTTGATCGTTCTTTTTACCTCAGCTAGGCTTAATTCGATTTCGTCATGTGTGTAGATTTCTATTCCGTCTATTTCTGGTTCTTCGAATTCGGGGCGGTCTTCGGTTAGCAATTTTTTATAGTATTCTTGCCATTCGTTTTCTTTGATTTGACCGATCTTGATTTTCTCTGTCTTATTTCTTTGGAGCGACTTTAAGATGCGCCATGACTCTGAATTTCTCGTTCCTCCTATGTACTGTTCTATCTCTGTGCATGTTTTTTCCCATCTTTCATTTTTTTCATTTGCCACTTTTCTTTTCACTTCTTTATTTTTTTTCCTGTATAGTTCCTGTAAATAGTGAGATATCACGATAAAATATGTCAGAACCGATTTACACATATACTTCCGACCCTCCGTACCACGAAGACGAGTACTCCCAGGGATGCCACTACCGGCTTATACGACAAGAATACCTACCTTATTTTATACCGTTCCATTAGCAGTTGTTACTTTAGCATATGGCGACACTATGTTATCATAGGTGTCGTACCGAAAGGGTTAAATATTAATTTTCATATTTTTAGCCGATTATAAACAATTTTTTAGAAATTTATATTACGTGCACATAGAATGGCATTTAAATTGGTGGGGAGAGTAGCTCCTGCTGTTTATAGATTCTTGTATAACATTTGGTTTAGCATCTGGAAGTTTGCACAATCGAAAATCACATGCTCTAATCTACCCAACTCTCAGCAAGTGCAGTTTTGAGAAGATAATATAAATGAGCATGTATGCCACTTGCTATTCTACAAAATATTACGGAGTTGAATGTATTGCCCGGTAATACATTGTATACTACCCAATGGACAACAATTTGTTAATTTTCCATTGTTTATTTTTGGCAATACATTACAGTAATTGTATACAACACTCAATTCGATTTAATTTGTTTATTACTTCAATCCTTCATTTATTATTGTAAAAAAAGACAGTGCCGTGTATGAGTTTATAAGATTTATATATAATTTATATGAGTTACTTGTGTTTAAAAATTAGACCAACAATTTCGCCTACTTACCACGGAATTTAAATAAGGTAGGCCCCTCAACCTCGCTATGGAATCCAACAATACTTGTTCCCTTTCGTAAGTCAGTAGTAATACAGTAAATTGTTCTCTCGGAGAATTACCCCCTAAAGCTTCAGAGAATTCTTTCCCAGAACCGCCCTGACCTTGACCTATGGGCCTAAATCCACGACCAGAACCGATGAATTTGGCGTCTGACGATAAAAGAGGGTCCATAGGTAATGCAGGATATAACCGAAATGGATCACCCCAATCGTTCCAAATTTCTGGACCTTGGACCAATGATATACTGTAGTTTCTCCGATATGTGGGACTATCGAAAGGCGGTTCAAGGGGACCTAAACTTTCTTCCTGTTCCACTTCGCTGGCGACCTAAAAGAAAAATATATTTGATAGTTTGATTATACAATTTTTAACAAATGATGTAGTTTTGTCGTTCAGGTTTTAAAAGGACTTGTTTTAGTCACTGCTTAACAGTGTAAATCGTGGCAATGAAACAGTGGCGGATACAGGCTGTTCTACTGTCTCCATAATCTGATTCAGATCGGAAAAAGTTACAAAGTGAGTTAATTCTGGGTTCCTGGACACACTGGTATTGAAGAAAACGAAAAAGCGGAACTATCTGCTAGGGGAGCTGTTTAAAACAGCAGCAAATAAAGTGAAAAGAGCCACGTTAGTCGCCAACATCGATAAAAAGACACCATGTTGGGTTTTTTATTGAAATTTCGATCTAACATTCCTGTAAAGTGTATACAAAAGGAAGTGTGAATCATAATGTGTATTTAATTAGATTTTGCTGTGTTTCACTTAAATGTACAAAGTATTACTAATAAGATAGATTAATTAAATGCATTTTTTATATGACATTTTTTGTATTTCGGATATATTTGTATTTCGGATAGTATGACATTTTTTGTGTTTCGGAACACTGGTTAAACTCTGATAATTTACAAAGAATAAACTTGGGCTATTTTCAACTTATCTCTTCATATTGTAGAGAAAGTAGACTACATGGAGGTGTAGCTATCTATGGTTGTAAACATTCAACTGGAGCCTGTTGATTTAAAAAAAAATTGAATTGCATGCTGAATTCTGTGGTGTTGAAATTAAATATAATCGTTTTTTGATAATTGCACTTTATCGATCTTGTAATGGAGATATTATTGTTTTCAAAGCTAAATCATATGCTTTAATTGATTTCGCCTACAAAAATTATGAAAATATACTGATATAAGGGGACATTAACATAAATATGGAGGTAAACACAGAGCATGTTTGTGAAATACGAAATTTCTTAACCAAGTACGGCTTAAAACAGTTCATAAAAGCGCCAACAAGAGTTTCACTTACTTCAAGATCTTGCCTTAATAATATATTTACTATTCAACCAACATGACAGAGTTGTTTATGAGATATGTATGTGAAGAATACAGCATTTGTTTTACTTTAAAGAACGTGAATAGCAGAAAACGTGCATTCATTGGTTTAATCGCAAACTTCGAAATTTAAGAAAACAACTCTACGATTGTAAAGCAACTTATAGAAAAACTTCATAAAAAAGGTAATAAAAATGCTCCAGACAATTACAGACCTATTTCCATAGTACCAATAATACGTAAAATTCTTGAAATCTTAATTAAAGATCGTATAACAAATTATGGTGGAAGAACACACGCTATATACACTTTTCTTTGCGGATGACCAGGTAATAATTGCCGAAGACAGCTACGATCTTAGCTATATGGTAAGAAAACTGCAAGAAGAATATGAGGTGGCAGGTCTAAACATGAATATGACAAAATGTGAATATCTCTCAGTGGAAACAGATGAAATATGTGACCTAGTCTTGGAAGACGACAAAGTCAAAGGCGTGCAATCCTGCAAATATTTGGGGGTCATTTTCAACAAAAAGGGAAATAGCGCAGATGAAATCAAGGAAAGAATAAACAAGGGCAGAGCAGCAACCCGTGCCTTAAACTCTCTTCTCTGGCAAAAAACAATTCGACGAGAAACCAAAAAACACATTTACGGTAGTATAGTCCAAAGTATTACACTTAACGGTTCGGAAGTATGGGACGTCACCAAAGCTAATAGAAACAAACTTATGACGACAGAAATCGATTATATGAGACGAAGATGCGGTAGATCGAAACTGGAGAGAGTTAGAAACGAACAAATAAGAAACGAAATGAAAATGGAGCGAAATATCAATGATGACATAGAAAGAAAACAATTAATCTGGTTCGGACATGTTAAAAGAATGCCAGAGTATAGATGGCCTAGAAGAGTACTGAAATGGATCACTCCTGAAAGAAGAAAGAGAGGACGACCACGGAGAAGTTGGCGCAACGATATTGATGAAACAATGACGGCAAGAGACAGAAGAGACAACTGCATATAACAGAAAAAGATGATGCATATATATATATATATATATATATATATATATATATATATATATATATATATATATATATATACAAATTATTTGGACAACAAATCAATTATATCTAGCATTCAATTTGTTTTTAGAAAAAAAATACTCAACAACTAAAGCTTTATTAGAAGTAATAGAACATCTTCTTCACGGTCTTGATGCAGGTGAACCTACTAATGGATTAATGTGTGATCTTACAAAAGCTTTTGATTGTATGGATATTTAAACACTATTGATAACATTGGAGTACTATGGGAAAAGGGGTACCATATATGATCTTTTAAAATCATATGTTACACGAAAAACACAAATTGTTGCATTTAATAATCAAGAATCTAATCCTCTACCAGTTTCAACCGGAGTACCACAAGGATCAGTTTTGAGACCTCTGCTTGATATAGACACATATATATATATATATACATATATATATATATATATATATATATATATATATATATATATATATATATATATATATATATATATTAATGTGATATTAAAAGTCAAAGGTGCGCCAAGCAATTAATTAGCTAATTAATTAATTAATTAAACTTATTTAAATGATGATTATTGCAATTATGATTTTATCACACTATTTAATTCTCTTATCTCAGGGTTATATTCGTGCTCCAATATCTATGCTTTACATATGATGGGTAAGGTCTATTGGAATACCGGAATAATAAACATATATGTTACAAAATTATATATTGAAATAAAATTCACACTCAAATATATTAAACAAAAAATATCTCATACAATGATTATCAAAATTTTGCTCTACGTACGCGAACCTTCAAAAATTAATGTTATATACTATATAAATTAAAATTTCAAATCAAAATTGTAGTTCTATATCTCCTGATAAATATTTCTATCTTTTCTGAAGCAATTAAAAGAAAAAAACTTTGTTGATAAAGAAAAACTGACGAATGGTAAACTCTGATGATGAGTTGTCCAAATCCTTGTTCCTTGTATCCTACACTATCTATTCTTAGCCGTTCCCTAGGTAATCAGCAATCTTACAACAAATTATAGCGAGCCTCTCGTTTTAAATGATCTCCTTCAGTTGCACGTATCGTTCAAAAGATGCTAGCCTCTTCTCCTCTCGATAAACTGAATCTCTCGTTCCGGTCTGAACAGTGACTCTTGGAATATATAAGTAGAACAGTATGACTTACAATATTTTACTGGATCAGCTTCCGTCAGGATACACTTAGTCCACGAAAACTCACAAACATTCACTTCTAATGCTTACTATCACTTGGGAACCGCCAAAGAACAACGACCGTTCACCTTGCACCCTTGGAAAACCACTGATTATCTTTTTTCCCTCTAAAATCTAGCTAAACTCTCATTCCTACATAAATATCCCACCTTTTTTAATCTCCTCCAATCAGAGTTCGTCACACTTATCCCCATCTACCATTTAGATGACAAACAACAATTTTACCTACAATTATAAATTTCCTAAAAACTATTAACATACTAATCAGTTTCTACAAATTCTTAAGAACTAACGGAGAAATATAATTTCTAAATTCTACCCTATTGTCTTATTCGCTGTACAAGTCCATTTGGAAAACCCGGTCGCATTGTTCATTTCACTACGTTCACTCAAATATATTTTACAAAGAAAATAATTTATGCATATCTTTAAATTTTGTTTACTATAGGTAATCCAAAGATAATGGACTTTCATTTCTTCGAAATATCTTTTATAGTTTATCAGTTGAAATATTTTGAATTATTATATTTTATACTTTGAAATATATTAAGAGCAAACCAATATTATTTTCAATTTTTACATAGCATAAAAACTCTCCAGGATATCTTGAAAATTTATTTAGATAGTCTATTTAGTAATTTTACTTTTATCTTTGGCTGATAAAATGAATCATAACAATATATATATATATATATATATATATATATATATATATATATATATATATATATATATATATATATATATATATATATATATATATATATATATATATAAACGATTTACCAAGTGCGTTGGAAAACACCAACTGTGTTCTTTTTGCAGATGACACAACCTTATTATGTAGAGGTAAAACTGATTACAGTCAGGAAATATTAGAAAAATTTAAATCCTGGTTTAACTGTAACAAACTTAAGTTAAACGAGCAGAAAACCCAGACAATAGTATTTAGTTCCAAAAGATGGGTTAAACCAGCAGAATTGTGGAAGGAGATTACAAGTCGATGAAAAGATATCCTTGGATTTAAAGTGGGCAGTTTCTGGAATACGAATAGTTTGGCGGCACCAAGTTGACAGAAAGAGGTCCTTGTGTCATTGAGAAGTAGCTGAGTGTTTTGGAGAATTAAAATTAAAGTGTAAATTGTTGGAGAATTGAGTCAGGTGTTTCGTACAGTCGCTGCAGGAGGATTGCAGATACGAAAAGAAGAAAGCCGAGGCAAATAGTAGCAGATCACATTGCTGTGGAGCGTGGACGATTCTGGGTATGGTCCAAATACAATCTACGAAGGAAAGGTCAGTGATTTTCTGTTTAGAATTGAAAATTTTGTAACTGTGAAGGAAGTTTGTTGACATCATTGTCGCTACCATTTTAACTCAAGAGTAGACTTCATTTGTAAAATGGTTTAAAGTTTTGTTTTTGTAATAAAATAAATATTGAAAAATCAGAAAGATAAAAAGTTTTAAAGATATTCATTAAAATTGGCTTTAAATTGGTTTTGTCTTCAAGAAGACTTAAAATATTCTTTTTGTGTAAATTTTATTGTATTCATTTACGCTGATTGATAAGATAACTGCAAAATTTGATAATTGTTTTATTCTTCTTTAAATAAAATAAAGAATACCAATTTTTTGTAACATACTATTTTTATTATTATCCTTTTTTCTCTATCTCGATAAAGGACAACTAAGAAATCTTTGGACCCACACAACATAGGTTAATATAAGGAGATTTTTCACCCTGAGAACAATTAAGTTATATTTTTGATTTGCACAATCAAGTAAAAATAATAATAACATAATATATATATATATATATATATATATATATATATATATATATATATATATATACAGTATACTCCCTCTATAACGAACACGGTTATTACGAGGTTTAGCTTATAACGAGGTACATTAGATGTCCCGTGAAATTTCTATTGAACTATAACCCTCTATAGCGAGGTAAATTTGCTTATAACGAGGGAAAATAAGATTGAAAAACGTGTTTTTTACGTTTTGACCCGGCCGTAGCTATAAATAAATACCCTTTTTAACTGCGGGCCGCCCGCAATAAACTTCTTACAATTTATGATTCTTAGTCGGAAATGTAAAATTTATGATTCACAAGTGTCATTGTATTGGGTTGACCATTCACACCTAATAATATAGGTCCTAATAGACAAGATGTGAAAAGTGTTTTAAAGGTTGTCAGAAACTTTATCCAAGGACAAAACTCAAATGAAGAAGCATAAAACTGTTTCACATCTTTAGAAAATATGATAGATAGAATACTGGACAATTTAAAGCAGTCAAAAATGACAAAATAACTTTATACGCTTTATACATATTTACAGAATACAGATTTTTTGTTTTAACGTATATCCTTGACAGTAAAAGTAAACAACTCTTGTGTTTTAATGCATTTCATTGACAATAAAAGTAAACAACTTTGTTTTAAAAACGCCATTCAAACAATATTTATTAGCATCTTATATTGCTCCGAATGGCTTCACTATAGAAAGTTAATGTTTTAGAAAACTACATATTCATATGTATGCACAATATTATTGTTGTTGGATATAACGAAATCCGCTTATAACGAGGTAATTAGTCTGCCATTTCACTTCTCGTTATAGAGGGAGTCTACTGTATATATATATATATATATATATATATATATATATATATATATATATATATATATATATATATATATATATATGTATATATGTATATATAATCTTTATACCTAATTTAAGATTGTGTGTTACACAACTTAATACAATAGATTATAATCTGTATAATTGCTTTTAAATCTGAACAAAAATATTGATATTAAGCCAATGAATTCTAAACCATTTTATAAATTATTAGCAAAACACTTCTTGCTGCAACACTGTTTCTATAGTATACAGGAATTTGTTTGTTGAGTAGTGTGGTCGTTTTTATGAAAACTATTTTACACCTAACTGAATTATTTGTTTTTATATTTTTATTTTTTATTGTATATGTTATATTATGTTTTCTTGTATTATTTCTTAGTTATTTCCAATGTATACATAAGTGACTTATTTATATTGTGACATGACATCTATCTATCTTAATGAGGCACTAGAGCAACAAATTGTTTTACCGAGAATCCATATTAATAATACTTACCGAAACTTGTATTGGCTGGAATGTTTCATTGAAAACACTAAGGGCTAAAACAGTGTCTGCAGCTGCGGCTGGAATATTCAGCCTATCTCGTAAAACGGCTACTATAGTATCCAAAGTACTTTGCACAGAGGCAAGATATCGTTCCCAGATAAGACGCCCTTGTCGACGCAGTAACAAAACGTCTTCGTCTGGAATGGCTCGTAAAAGGAAATGAAGTTCGGTAATACGGGGACGTGGTAAAAATACGGCAGCGCGCTTCCATTGGATGACTTCATCGTAGGCGAGTTTAATTTGATCCCCACCTAGAATGACTGGGACGGCACCTAAAAACGATTTGTTAAACTAAAGTAGAAAACAGTAAACCACAGAAACCCAATTTTCTATGTATGATTTTAAATTTTTGCCCTTTTTTCTATTAGAGAGAATAGAAAAATTATAGAATTAATCCCTTAAATCATGATCTACACCTCAGTGTACTTATTTTTATTTATTTATTTTATTTTATTTATTTAATACACGGGATAACCCCATTAACAGTTTAAATTACAATATCACAGGATTCAAAACTTGAAATTCCTTGTAATATAAAATTAATATTAAAAAGTATAAAAAAGTTTAAAAAATGAGACTGACAATCTTATATACTAAAAAAAATCTTTTGAACTGAGTTAAAGTTATATTGAAAATATCAAAATCGAGAATATTTAATAGCCCCATGTATCTATCCAATGGATTGAGAATACCACAGGTTTTTCTGTGGAAAGGAATATTGAAAACATTGTGGTAACGTAGAGCTTGATGGGAAACATTAAAATTAATCTGGCTTAACAGGTTTGGACAATCATTAAATCCATGTATGATCTTATATATAAATATAGCTCCTGACATATCACGACGGTTCTTAAGTGAGCGTAAAGACAATTGTTGTTCGATACGGGAATAATCATGTTTTTCAATAGTAGTGTGGACATGGTAAGCACAATATCTCAAAAATTTATGCTGGATTTTTCTATGGTATCGATATTGTTCTAAAAATAGGGTGACCAAATAATTGAACAGTATTCCAAAATAGTTCGAACTAAGCAACAATACACTAATCTTGTTGAATCAATGGAAAAATACTTGCAATTCCTAGTAACGAAACTAAGAAGTTTAGATGCCTTTATTGAAATAGTAGAGAAATGGGTACGCCAGAACATCTAATCTATTTATTACAAAAACTATATGTAAATAATACTGCTAATGTAAGCGTTAATAATGTGGTTTCGAAAAACTTCAAATTAAAATCTGGAGTTCGACAGGGATGCATAATATCCTATATTCTATTCAATATATATATATATATATATATATATATATATATATATATATATATATATATATATATATATTAATAAGATCCCCAAATTTTAGATAAAATTAAAATTAGAAAGACCATAAAAAAATCGAGAACACACTGTATATAGAAATAGTTTAGTTGTAAAATCATAAATCATTTGGAAAGTTTTATCCGATAAAAAAGACAATACGGTTTGGACATGAGCAGTTAGATTTAGTACACAACTATTTGAAATTTGCGGTTATAATAGATTAGAAAGTAATAAGTAGGTATTATTGTTTAATGAGTTAAAAAAAGAATTCAAGGTCGTTTGAAGGAAAGTATTTTAACGTCAGGTAATTTTTGGAAAAACAAAAAAATTTTCATGGACTAAGAATCCGATGATGCGTTGGATGACAAGAGAACTGTCAAAAGGACTGTCAAACTAGAACGCGAATTGAGAGAGGCTCCTAAAAAAATTTATTAAGTTTTGGTGGTTTTCTGATATTATAGAAAAGATATTCTAATTTAGAATTTATAAGAAGTAGTGTTTAGTGTTTTGTGTGGAAAATTAAGCAGCCATTGTGGTAAGCAGAGACGAATGCCAGTAGAAATAGAGGCATTACTGTGTAAGTACACACAGATATATTTTCGTTGTGTCTGAGAGGAAGCAGTTTGTTTATCTTGGAGTTTGGAGATTGTGGTAAAGACATCACGACATTTTCACATACTGTTTGTCTTTTTCTTTTATTATCAAAAGAAACAGTAGGCGGAATAGCGAGCAGGGAAATTGATAGGATCCGGGAAGTAAATTGCGATCAGGTCAGGGCACAATCCAAGCAAAGGAACCAATAATTCTTTCCAAAAATTTTTATGTTAAGAGATATTTGATTTAGAAATATGTGTAGTTAAATTTTATTGATTATTAAGGGATGTGTGATTTGATGGATGATTGATTATATTTTTTATTCTATTTATAGTGTATGGTGTAAGATTTATCCTCAACGGAATTTTCAATTAATTGGATATATTTTAAAATAAAGAATAATTGTTATAATATCAGAATTGATTGTCTAGTATTTCTTTTTTCTTTTTGTTGATCTTTCTTAAATGGAATTAGCAGAAGATACTTTGAAGCCACGTTTTAATTAAAAAAAAAATATATATATATAAAAATTATTTTCAGCCCTGAGATATTTTTTTTGCTTTTGATTTGTTTGATAAAGATAAATTTATTACATTTCATTCTATATAAGTAGATTTACAATTATAAGCAAATCACAACAATATATATATATATATATATATATATATATATATATATATATATATATATATATATATATATATATATATAGTGAACATCTGCGTCAAGTTTTTGAGGAATGGCAAGGTGGAGCAACGATAGGAGGAAGAAAAATCAAAAACCTACGTTATGCTGATGACACTGTTATATTGGCATCATCACCAGAAGAACTGGAACAAATTGTGAATAAATAAATATAAGGTTGAATGCCCGAATAAATGAACTTTGATCAGATAAAAGGCATATATCGAGCACAGTTTAATTAAATCTTGCCCAAGTACTTTCGATCCCTAGATCATCTTCAGGGGCATCTGAAATAAGCCAAGAAACGTTTTTTTATAACCAAAGAAATTGATTAACTTCGATAAAGACTCGAAGTTTATGGTTGAAAAAAGGTTTTTATGTGATTAACGTTTATAGACTTACTTCGTCAATTGTGGCCTATCCGGCAAGAACAAGATGTCATAAACACATAAATAAACATTACACTACAATACAAATGGACAAACAAACACTTTAAAATAATTTAAGGAAGGCTACATTACTTGAAGAAGCCGGAGACAGAATGGCTCCTGATCTAACGGAAATGTTGGGGTGACATGTGACAAATGACAACTTGGATGAGCAGTCACAATCATAGATATGTGATCTGCACCTTTTACAATTCTATGAAACTAAGTATTGACCAAAAGTCCAACTGACACTACTATAGGAGGTCACTGATGAAATATAAAATTATATAGAATATTTTTTAAGTAGATTGAATAATCCAGATCTCACACTCAAACATGTCTGTAATAATTAAGGTGTTAGTTTGAGAGCAACTGAAATAGACGAAAAGTAAGAATGCAAGAAGCGGACTAAACAATATGTTAGACAGTGGGTGGTTGACTACAATAAAATGGTCTACCAAGCACTATCTGTAATGTAGAAAGGAAGAGATCTGACTATGTAATTAAAATACTAATAATTGAAAATCAAAATGGAAAGCAAAGTATATAAATGGGGTGTAATCCAAGTAGTTCAGTTGAACCCACAGTCAATGGTATAACTATAAAATTACTATGGATGTACTCAGTGCAGGAAGTCTAAACAGTCGAGCTGGGTCCCCCACGAGGTGAAGCTGTAATAAAGTTTTTAAAAATAGGTTTAAATTTAGTACAATTTAAATTAATTTGAGTATTAAGACAGTGAGAGTTTTCATTTGTTTCCCTTGTAATTTCCAAATCTTCCAATAAATCCAACTCCATATAGTTTTTCTTTCTACTAATGTCATGTAAGATAGATGAACCAGTGTTGATGTTAAAATTGTGTTTACTGGATAATAAGTGTTGACCAAAACTTGAAGAGTTTGGTCTTTTCAAATGTTCTGAAACTCTAGTGGATAACTTTCTAATGGTTCTACCTACATAAGAGGCATCACAATCATCACATTTTAATTTGTAAATACCACTTTTGTCAAGTGTGTTCATCCTATCTTTGGTGTTGATTAAGAAGGAACCTAAGGTGTTGTGTGACTTGAAGGAAATTTTGATGTTATCGATTGTAGAAGTAAAAAGTTTAGATATTTTATTGGAAATGCTGCTAATGTAGGTGAAGGAGAAATATCTGGTGTTATTTGAAGCAGTAGGTTGAAGAAAACATTGTGATGAATATGCAAGCTTTTCTGCAATTTTTAGTTTAGCTCTATTTAGAAGCTTATAGATAATGTTAGGATCATAACCATCATTGAAAGCAATTTGTTTAAGAGTATTGAGTTCTGAATTAAAATTATCATTAGAAAGTGGAAATTTGAGTAACCTATGAATGTAACTGTTGAAAGCAGCCATTTTATGTTGGGTTGGATGATTAGATGTATCATGTATAACATGATCTGTTTGGGTAGGTTTTCTGTAAATATTGTACTCTAAAGAATCTTTATTACGGGAAATAGTCATATCCAAGAAGTTCAACTTTTTATCAGATTCTGGTTCCAGAGTAAAAGAGATGTTGGGATGGAGGTTATTAAGATCATCCAGAATCTGTAAAGCATCATCTTGGGTTCCCTGTATGAGAGCTATACAATCATCAACATACCTTGACCAAAAAACTATTTTGTTGTTGTTGTTAACAAACTTCTGTTCTAAGCTGTCTAAGAAAATGTCAGCCAGAAAAGGTGATAGTGGAGATCCCATTGCTAAACCTGCTGGCTGTTTATATATTTTTTGATTGAATTGAAAGAAGTCCTGATCCAGACAGAATTTAAGTATAGTTAAGATAGCATCTTTGTCTTTGCCGATATGTTGCAATTGTCTAGAAGATTGTGTACCAAAGGTAATGTTTCATCTCTTGGTACAGAAGTAAACAGATTGGAAACATCAAAAGAAACTAAATAAAAACCCTCTTCTATCCTAATGTTATTTAACCGTTCTATTAGATCTAAAGAATTTTTGATGGAGAACTTAGGTTTAAAATTAGTGATAGACTGAATTGTGTTGTAAATAAACTCTGATAAAATAGAAACTGGAGTGTTACAAAAACTTACTACAGGCCTTATGGGGCAATTGTGTTTATGGATTTTAGGAAGTCCATATAACCTAGGTGTTATAGGATTAGATACAATTAACTTTCTGTTGTTATATTTAGTAATAGTATCATTAAACAATTTGACCATTGCTTTTGTTTTATTAATAAAGGTGTTAAGTGGATTTTTTTCCAAAACTACAAAACTGTTATCTGAAAGAAAAGATTCTACTTTCTCTATGTATTGAGTTTGTTCTAAGATTACAACACAATTACCCTTATCAGCCTTGCTGAGTACAAGAGAATCTCTATCAATTTTTTGTTTAATTGATTTTAGCAAATCCTTTTGTTTTTTAAAATTATGGTGATTTCTATGAAAATTGCGTTTGTACTTACATTGTTGTTGTTGAAGTAAGCTAATGCAAGAGTTTCTCAAATATTGTTTAGTATCAGCATTGTTAGTCATACCTTCTATTAGAGTGTCCAGCTCTACTGCAAATCCTCCCAGCACTGAGTCACTTAACCTAAAATTCTGACAAGAAAACTTAAGGCCTAATCCTAAAAAATACAGTTCATCCTCTGAAAAGTTAGTGTTACTTAGATTTAAGACTCTAGGATGAAATTGGTGATCTGAAAACTTATGCATAAGTGTTGAGGTGCTTCTCTGTTGTTTTTGCAAAATCAAACGGTTTAATTTGTTGGTAAGATTTCTCTTCTTGGTGGATTGTAAGCGAGAGACCTCATCTTCTATGTTGTTAAAGGAGTCGTTGACTAGAAACCAAGGATGTTGTTGCAAAATTTGATCATAAGTAATTTTAAGATTGACGTTAATATGGTGAAGTTTGGTATAGTGCTTCTTAAGTTCTCTTTTCAGGATCTTTTTCTCCAAAATCTGTTTTTCTTTATCGGGTACATTTTTTGATGTTTTGACCTTAGCAAAAGTAGGAGTGACTCGATGTGAAATGCACTGTCTAACGAACCAAATGTTCAAGAATATGATCATTCTCTTGCAGGATAGTCTTCTATAAGTATCAACCAAGACTGCCATAGTCAATAAATAAATATAAGGTTGAATGCTCGAATAAATGAACTTTGATCAGATAAAAGGCATATATCGAGCACAGTTTAATTAAATCTTGCCCAAGTACTTTCGATCCCTAGATCATCTTCAGGGGCATCTGAAATAAGCCAAGAAACGTTTTTTTATAACCAAAGAAATTGATTAACTTCGATAAAAACTCGAAGTTTATGGTTGAAAAAAGGTTTTTATGTGATTAACGTTTATAGACTTACTTCGTCAATTGTGGCCTATCCGGCAAGAACAAGATGTCATAAACACATATTTCACAACACAGTTTTTTCAACCATAGACTTCGAGTTTTTATCGAAGTTAATCAATTTCTTTGGTTATAAAAAAACGTTTCTTGGCTTATTTCAGATGCCCCTGAAGATGATCTAGGGATCGAAAGTACTTGGGCAAGATTTAATTAAACTGTGCTCGATATATGCCTTTTATCTGATCAAAGTAAATTGTGAATAGGCTAAGCACGGTGAGTATGGAATATGGTTTACGGTCTTACATTTGAGATAATATATCAGATTGATAGCAAACCAAGTTTGTTGCAGTGGATTTTTTGCTATGAAAACCATGTTGTGATTGAGATATTAAGCCTTTACATAACCAAGAAAGTTTCTTTGCTATAAGACAGTCGAAGAGTTTAGCGATTGCAGATTGTATACAATTTTTAATATTGTCTTTCTGACCATTTTTAAATATAGGAACAAAAAAACTTTCTTTCCATGAAGAAGGAAACATAGGTAGAGGTTTCCAGAGGTCCATTAAACAATATAACAAATGTTATATTCTTATTACAAGGTATTACAAGGGTACAGACACACTTTTAGGCACTTCATCTGAACCAGCAGTAGGCTTATTGGGCAGCTCATGTATGCCATTAAAAATATCAGTCATGGTAATCTTAGACGGAGAAATATTTGTACTAAAGTTACTATTTAATGGATGGATAGGTAGGTAAAGGTTTTTTTTATTTGGCGAATACACAGTTTGGAAGAAGTTCATAAATAAATTAGCTATGACTTGACCATTTGTTACAGTTTGGACTTGATAAAATAAGGAGTTAGGTAAGTTTTTACGTTGTGGTAAACTGACCTTTCTGCTTTTTAAATTTTGGTATATTGTAGACAGCAGTATTATAATGTATATTTAACTCGCTAGATCTCGCAGGGAGTACAAATCTCTATTTCAAATGATATTTGTTAGATCTGAAAACATTTACTCGGCATGTTTTCGATATCCATGTGCTTATCATTTATTTTTAAAGTTCTTGAAGCAAAGTTTGTTACTGAAGGGTGTTAAATATTTTCCTAACTTAATTATTATACTAGGTAAGTACACAATAATAGTATATGAAAAGAAAATGCAAACAGATAATTCTTATTCTTCTTCCTTCTTGTATGTAGACTTTAAAGCCTGTTTCTTCTTCAATATTAGCCTCCTAAATTGTTTAAATTATCGCGCCATTTTTTTCTTGGTCTGCCAATACCTCTTCGTCCATTTATTGATTTATCTCGTGCTATTGGTACTATCCTATCCTCTGTCCTTCTACTAATGTGTTTGTTCCACTCCTGTTTCCGTTTTGTCACCCATCCATTTATGTCTTCTATATTGCATGCTCTTCTTATGTTTTCGCTTCTCTCCCTATCCAACAGACTTTTCCCTGATATTCGTCGGAGTATTTTCATCTCGGTTGTTTCTAGTAGTCGTCTCGTTTTAGATGTGTCAGGTCTTGTCTCCGCCGTGTATGTTAATATAGGTCTAATTGTTGCTTTATAGATTCTTGTTTTTGTGTCTTGTCTTAGGTGTTTGTTCTTCCAGATTGTGTCATTAAGAGATCCCGCCGCTTTACTTGCTTTTAAGCTTTGTTGTCGTACTTCTTCTTCAACATCTCCGTAACTAGTTATATCCAAACAGATAATATCTGTCCAAACAGATAAAAATATATGAAATTAACAAAATATGTACATTGCAGAATATATCATCAGTGACAGATACTGGAAGAAGCCACTGACGAAAAAGGTAGTTGTTTGAAATTCTCAATGAAGACGATTCAGAATTAGTGGAATTGGGGTTAGAAGATGATGGCTGGAACGAAGTTGATAACGTTTTGATAAGAATGTAAAAAGAAGTCATTGATACTAATTACATACAATTTTATTGAAACTATATTTTATCTCAGCTGAATTATTTGTTGCGCTCACTCGTCCTGTTCTTGATGAAATAAAAGAGATTCGACTAATTGACACCTTTACTAGTTCAAGGGCAAAGCCCAAAGAATCAGACGTTGGGTCTTGACAGACCCAACAGTCATTTTGCGATGGAGTATTTGTACTCTCAAAATCTCACTGAGAAAAAGGATATAAAGTGGATAAAAGAAATTTATGAAATACCATCCACAATCTAGTCTACTAGTTTATAAATAATGAATTTGCTGTCACCTTAAGAGTTTTTTTATAAGTATTTTACAGCAGACTAGTTGGAGTCGTGTATAGAAAAAAACAAATGTGTATGCTGTACCAAACTTTCCAGCAACAAACGTATCTCAACTAAGGACATCTTTTGCAATGCTTTATATAATGGGGAATTTGGGTATCTGTATCTGTAGAGTAGGGAGGGCGAGTTAAGTTTCACAGCACTTAGGCCACAATTGACCCATTGTGCATCCTCCCAGGGAGCTGTCACCCTTAGCTCATTGTCCATCCTGCCATTTCTAGGAAGGTGGACAAGTCACCAGGAGACATCTCTCTTATGTGGGCAGGTGTGGGCCAGGACTCGCCGAACGCGTACTCTCGTATTAACGATAACTCCGGACATTCACATAGGACATGCTCTACAGTTTCGTCTTCTCGTTCGCACTTCCTACATAGAGGTGTGTCTGCTAGCCCCAGTGTGTGGAGGTGTTTGCTTAGTTGACAATGACCAGTTAAAAAACCAACTGCCAAACGTAGGTTTTTCCTGGTTATTCCCAAGTAATTCTTTGATGTTGACTCTTCAAGCTTACTTAGTGTTACCCTGGCAAGTTACATCCTTTCCATTCTTCCCATCTTTTTACGGTTTGCGTATGGGAGTGACATTTGACAATTTCCGCGATTGTTGTAGTTGACCAACCAAAAAGATCCCCAGGTCCTAAGAGTCTTAGGCCTGCCGCCTTCCTAGATAATTGGTCAGCAATGCGGTTGCCTTTATTCCTATTGTGTCCTTTAACCCACCTCAGGATGATGGTATTACCATCCGAAGCTTGAGTTAGTGACTTTATTCAAGGTTAGTAGCGCTTGTCTGCTATCTGTGCAGATCATTATAGTTTTCCCTGCTATACATTTTTGGGTTATCTCTTTTGCGGCTATGGAGATACCAGTCAGTTCTGTCTGAATTACGCTGGCATTTTTGCCCAAACCCCACTTTATTCTTAGGTTCAGTGATCTGGAGTATATCCTGCATCCTGAGCCTTCTTTCATTTTGGAGCAGTCGGTGTATATGCAATAGGCATTTGCCACGTTTGTCTGCATATATTGCCTTGTTTCAATTTTGTAGGGTTTGTTAAAGACAAACTTTGGTTTAATTGAGTCGCAGCCTGCCTGTAGCAGTGGTAGCGCATCCAGCTCTCCCAGCCAGAAACGAGTTCTTAATTGTCCCATTCCTACATCTAGGTTTGCACCAGCTGAGCGCAGTCGCATCATTGTCACTAGCGCCACCTCTTTGACATATATATCTAGAGGCGTGATGCCAATGATCAACTCCATTGCAGCAGTTGGTGTTGTTTTCATGGCACCTGTTATATTTATGCAAGCCATCCGCTGAATATGGTTTAGTTTGTTAATCGCTGTTGCCTGTAGCACTTTTGGTACCCAAGCAATAGCTCCGTAAGTTAGCATTGGCCTAATGACAGCGGTATAGACCCAGGCGATCACCCTGGGCGTGAGGCCCCAGGTGCGTCCGACCGTTCGTCGACACTGCTCATAGGCAATATATGCTCTTTTAGCTCTACCATCTAAGTGTGAGTTCCATGTTAACTTCCTGTCAAGGGTAATACCAAGGTACTTCACCTCGTCAGAAAACTTTAGACTGTAGTTTAGAATCCTTGGGGGTATTAAGACCGTGATTCTTCTTTTCCTGGTAAAGAGGATGATCTCTGTTTTCTTAGGATTTATAGATAGTGAGTGTTCCTTGCACCATGTTTCTATTAGTCGGAGAGCAACTTGTGATCTCTCGCATAGTGTGTTCTCAAACTTACCGCTTTGCAGGACAGCAATATGGCCTGCATAGGCTATTGTGTAGAAACCGTTGCTGCTGAGTTGGTTAACCAGGGTATCTAGAACTATGTTCCAGAGTAGTGGTGATAGCACCCCTCCCTGTGGACACCCCTTCGTAACCATGCCTCTACCAGAAACGTCTTCTACATTTATGCTTATTGCTCTATTAGAGAGCATACTGAATATCCATTCGCTTATGGCCAGGGGAACATTCCTAACGTTGAGCTGTTGGGTGATAGTTGGGAATGTGGTTTTATCAAACGCTCCCTCAATGTCTATGAATATACCTAGGGTGGATTCTTTATTATCCAGCGATCTTTCAATTCTTCCCACTACACGATGCAGTGCAGAATCGGTAGATCTTAGCGAAGTATATGCATGTTGATTTGGGTGAAGTGGGTTATGGACCAGAACTTCATCCCTTATGTACCTCTCGCATAGCCTTTCCATCGTTTTCAACAGAAAGGATGTTAGGCTAATTGGTCGGAAAGCCTTTGGTAGGGTGTAGTCCATCCTACCTGGTTTTGGTATGAAGACCACACGTACCTCTCTCCACTTTCTAGGAATATATTTCAAAACCAAAGAGGCTTTGAATATTTCCACGAGGTGCGGCAGAAGGATATCCAGTCCCCACCGTAGTAGGTTCCTGGTGATTTGAAAGGGGTGAAGCACAATATGGCCCATTTTACCTTTTCCTAATTAATCATTGTTCTGGTGAGATGCCAGGCGTTTATTGAGGGTATGATTGCTTCTTCCATCCGGTTTGGTGCTGTTGAGACACTAGAACCGGGAAAATGTGTTTTCATCAGGACCTCAGCACTTTCGCGAAGGTTGGAAGTTTTGTTCCCATCTTCCTTTGTTAGTATGCCGACATGCCGATGTGGGTCCTTTGAGAGCGCTTTTTGTAGCCTGGAAGACAGAAGGTTCTTCAAGCAGCTCTTTGTCTTTGTTTGCAGACTTTTTTAAACTCTCTGAGATTTGATTGATAAGAATCCCAATCCTCTTTGAGTTTGGTGCGTTTCGCTCTATTAAAAGCTGTTCTTGCTATCTTCCTAAGGTGTTCCAATTCAGTGCACCACCAAGAGTTGGTTTTGCTAGTTTCCTGGACCATCCTTATTGGACAGGATTTTTTATAAGCATAGCTTATTTTGTTTTGGATAGATACCGTATACCTTTCCAATTCTGTATTAGTTCCTGGAGTTGAAGCTTTTTCATTCCGCAGAGCATCTTCTAAGAGTCGGTTGTAGAGTTCTACATTCGTCCTCCTAGGGTCGCGCGATTTGATAAGGCTTTTTTTCAGACTAATATTTGGGTTACGCAAAAGTATGCATGAACTGGGAACCAAAATTTGCTTCTTTTCTAATAGGTGAAAATATGTCATTTAATCGATTTTTTAAACTTCATTACACAACAGGATGAAAATTCTGCCGATGGGCTATGGAAAATAGAACCTTTGTACAACACCATAAGAGAAAGGTATAACCTGTTGGATTCCGACTAAGTGTACAGCATCGATGAGCAAATGGCTCAAATGATTTCTATACATCAAGCAATATACCAAGAACAAATCAACAAAGTGTGACGTAAAATTGATTTTATTGTGTGGAGTGTCTGGAACTATTTATGATTTTATAATTTATCAGCGAGCTTCTAAGGAATTGAAAACTGAATACATGTTGTTTGGTCAAGTTTCTTTGATGATTACTTCAGTTCTTACTGGCTATCCAAAAACCAAATATATTGAACTGACACAATTCGAAAATATCGGTTTTACAAACTATCTATATATAATTATAAAAAAATAGAAAGAGGCTTTACGGAAAATGTCATGTGTCAAAATTCTGGTGCTGTTTTGACCAAATGAGTTCAATATCACTTGGTTCCAATTTTGTTGCAGTAGCTCCACATGGTATGTGTTAGAGATGGGACAAAAAGAACAACAATGTATAGAAGTACCACAATCAAAGGTTGTGTCACTCTATAATAATGGAACAGGAGGAGTCGATAAAGGTGAGTTTTTGACATACTTTTGCTGATCGTGTATCAGATCAAAAAATGTACATGCTGAACCCAAACATATTGTCAGTCTTCTTCATTTATTCGTAGGGAATTTGTCGCATAATATAAGGACTCCAACCAAATTTTATCAAATCCATTATTTACTGTCATATCTAAGGCATGTGAATAGATATGACATGATCTAAACATTGTTAGAGTGAACTACTTTCAACAATTTTTATATAGATACAAATTATTCTAAAAAGTTGTCCAATGTTTCCATATTTTTAGCCTAACCCCCCATTTACTAGTGCTGTCATAGCTTTACCTATCGCTCCATTGTCACGCACGAATATAATACATAATTATATAACACATTATTCTAATAATATTTAAGACAAAATACTTCTCCTGAACAAAGATTGATGATAGGTATGTAACTTTCTTATTACCTGATCTAAGGGCTTCATAAATTCTGGCTTGAAGAAGAGTGGTCGAGATCAAATCTTCTTGTCCTGGGGCAAATATTAAAACAAAAGTAGAATCTTTCAAGACCGCCCGTCTGCTACTGTCAGTTCCACAAAGCGCCCAATCTTGATTGGCAACATTTAAGTTATTATCACTGGCAGGATTACATTCGAATTCAAACAAAAATTTGTCAGATGTTGTAGTTTTAGATAGCTGTACTAGATGATCCAGTATAAACCTAGGAATAGTAAAAAAAATGTAGTTAATTTAAAACTTCTATGCCGAGGTAGCTGATATCCCAGTGCAACATGTCAGGTCGATGATGCTCTATGGAAATTTGTGTTTATTATTGAAATCATTACATGTTTAATGATTGAAACAAGAGGCAAGAGCAAAAACGTGTTTGATGTATTCATACCTATTTAGTTCCATGTTACTATCCTCAGAATCATCAAAACTTGGTCGAGGTGAGGGTGACTTCTGTTTCTTTATCTCTCCTTGGAAGGTGAGCAGGTAATCTCGGCGAGCGGGTAACATTGGATTGCATTCTTGCCATACATCACCTCCGGGTGGTCCCAAAACTGGTGATATAATGAGATCAAACCCTGGGCGATACAGGTCATAGGTAAAAGTGGATTGTACTAGAATTGCACGCCCTAAAAAAATGGTAAATTACTAACCATCTAATATTATGATTTAAAAAAACTGTATATATGTAAATAAATTTCTATAAAGAACAATAATTACAGTTTTTCAAATATCCCATATTAATATTTAAAAAAACAGTTGGTAACACTGCCTCAGTCTTTGGTTTGTGCTGAATTGTTCAGAACAGGTATTTTTGATTTTTTAATTTACTTACATATAATTTTTTGACATTGTTATCTTTACCAATGGTATTAGATTCACAGGAATTTCGCAGTATTGCATTATATATATATATATATATATATATATATATATATATATATATATATATATATATATATATATATATACAGAACCATCAGTTTATTAGGGATGCAGTATTTCTTGTATATATATATATATATATATATATATATATATATATATATATATATATATATATATATATATATATATATATATATATATAAAACTAAGGAACACGCGAAGAGTGGTGGGTTTTTCGGTCAAAGTGGAGAAATAAAAGACAAAGAAGGCGGCTACTTCATCTATTTATTGAAGACTTTATGCTTCTTAATCAAGAAGCACCATTAGTTCATCTAAAAAGAACAATATGAAAAACCAAACATCCATGGAAAAGTTATTATAAGTGGGTTACCTTAAAAAGATATGTAGCAGTCAAAGATATAAAAGTAACATTGACAAAATAATCAATAAAATGTAAGTTGAATAAATCTAAGTAAGTAAAGTAGGAAACTATTTTATTTTATTTGAAATTATTTAATATGAAAATATGATAGAAACTACACCTTAGGGGACAATTTTTAAAGTAAACCACATATTAAGCCTAATTCTGCAATATTAATGCATGATAAATTTGGCTCAAGTTACTAATGTCCGTTCTCTTATTAAGAGCGTTAGGGTGTTTAAGTACTGAACACAGATTTCCAAAAACTGTCTTTTAACTATATTGCGTTCATTGCCAAGAATCTTAACTTCATTAAAGTCCACTTTGTGTTTAGTGTTAATAGCATGCTGGGCAAGAGCAAAAGTATGCTTAGATAAGTTGATATCACTGCGGTGTGTCGTAAGACGCGCTCTCAGTGATCTCCCTGTCTGCCCCATGTAGCATGAGTCACACTCAGCACAAGGTATGTGATAGATGACATTTACTTGTTCCAGAAGGGACAAGGGTGTTTTAGTTTTAGAAAACAAATTCCTGACAGTCTTAGCATTTTTAACCGCAATTTTAAACGGTACATTTTCCTGTTTGTACAGTTTAATAAGTTTTTCAGTAACTTGAGGAAAATAAGGTAGAGATGAGTAATGGGTGGTTGGAGTCCCAAGTACAGTATTAGGCAGAACAGTGTTATTAATTGAATTATTTGATATTATTCTGAGTTGGTCACCATTGGGCATGTCATTTAAAGACGAACCATAACTCTGTGCATAAAGGTATTTATTAATGAGGGATGATGGATATGAATTCTCAATTAGAATATTTTTAAGTAATTGGAGGGATTCCCTTCTGTTAACCGGATGTATCAGTTTATTTAGCCTACAGCTTAAAGCTTTAATTAAGTTTAATTTATATTTGTAGGGATGACAAGAATGGTAGTGGAGAAACCTATTAGAGGCCATTGGTTTCCTATACCAACTTGTGGTTAAGGTGTTATCTCCCATTCTAATGACACGCATGTCTAAGAAGGGAATACTATTTGTGGTAGGGTCCTCAAGTTCAACAGTGAACTGTAAGTGAGGATCAAACTCGTTGAACAAAGATAAGGTGGCCTGTATCTTGTCTGGAGGCAAGGCTAATAATAGGTCATCAACATACCGCTTAATAAAACGGATTTGGAAATCTAAAAGGCCCAAACGGTCAGATACTAAATCATTCAATACAAAATTAACTAGGATGGGAGAGATTGAGGAACCCATAGGTGTCCCAAAAATTTGAAGATAATATTTGTCATCAAAGACCAAAAAATTAGTGTAAAATACTAATTGCAACAGTTCTGAAAATACATCCCAGGATACAGGACAGTTAGGTTGGATAGAATTCCAATGATTTCTTAAGGAAGTCGTGACACTAAAAAAAGGTAAATTAGTGAAAAGAGATACCACATCAAAACTCACTAAAATGTAACCTTGTGGAAGTTCAAAGTTATTAATAAATTCACTAAAGTGAAAAGAATCAACAATATTAAAGTTGTTATTATAATTATAAGATTTTGATAGTATATCAGTTAAAACTTTTGAAATATTAATATTAGGTGAATTAATGGAGGAAACAAACGGCCTCATGCTCAATGTGGGCTTATGTATTTTCGGTAGACAATAAAATCTGGGAGCATATCCATCATATTTATGTAAAAATTTTGCAAGTGGTTGATCTATGATCTTTAAATTTAAAAAAAAAATTTAAATTTTTTAAATTTAAATAAATTCATTACTTATTGAATCACCTTTAAACCTGCTAGTTTTACTGTCTCATTATTTTCGTCTTTCAGCAAAGAAAAGTTCATTTGATTCAATAAACTCTTCAAATAAAAAAAATCGGCGAAACACATTTCATTAACATGGAAGGGCTCGCTTTTCTTCCTTGCAGCCTTTCTTCTTCTTCTTCTTTCAGTGCCTATTCGTTCCGAATATTGGCAATTATTCTGGCTATAATTATTTTATTGACTGATGCTTTTGACTGCAGCCTTGCGGCACCAATAAATGCGTCAGGTGTATACATAGGGCCGGATCCCAATTGACGTTTAATTTCTCTCTCAATTTGAGAATGAGCAGAATCTCCCTCGTTTATTTATTTATGCGTTACTGAGTTAAGATTTTCAATTGTTTTTACTGCGTATAGATACCTACAGATCATAAATTTATTTTTTTGCTGGCCTGCACAATTATCCAAATAGAACACAACGTCCAAATTGTTGGATGTTTCTGAAACTTTCTTAAGGTACTTGTAAACACATGTACCGATTTCATTCACACCTCTATGGGCGTTTGACTCATCCCAAACATAGCTTTCAACACAGTTATTCTGAATGTTGTATATGGTTAAATTAACCCTCTAACAGGCAAGATCGTATAAATTATTTGTTGAAGTTGATATTTTTTTTTTCAAGTAAATATAGGCAAAAGTAACTTATTTTTAAATTCTCTGCTAAAACTCTTGTCTAGAATGAGTGCTAGGTGAGAAATAGTGAAGACCGTCTACAGACGGTCTTACCGGGTTATGAGTAAAAAAATAACTTTGGTAGATGTTTATTATAAAACAAGTTTCATTGAGAAAAATGAGTATAGAACATGTTATTTTTGATGGTGGTAATCCCAAAAACAATTTTTATCGACTGTACCGCATAAGTGGAGGTCACATTTGGAACAGACAAGCTGCGTATCAGATTGTTTACACAGCTTACATTTCTTCTTGCCTTTTCTGTTTACCCAAACTGGGAAATGGTTTTCACCATCAAAACGTATATCCGCAACTTGATGAACCGCCCTTTTTCCAACACCAGATGAACTAGTTTTACCAGAAGAACCAGGTTCATCATTTCGAGCTGATGATGGTCGACCAACATTTCGTTTCTCCTTGAAAGAAACAAGGCCAGATGCTATCTTTTCACGGAATTCTGGAAGAGATAGAAGCCTTTCCTCTTCACAACAGTCACTGAAATTATTTGCCTTTTCGGCACATGTACGTTTATATAGAATAAATGCGTTTGTGGCGGCCATGTCGACAAAATGATAGAATATCCGAATCATAATATTTCTGCTTTTAGCTCGAATATGATATCGACCCATAAGTCCATCCATCAAATCGACTCCACCCATGTGAGCATTATATTCACGTATGATTTGAGGACAATCAACTTCGATGTGTTTTCTATGCTTCCTGTCATACCGAGGTACTTTCGCTTTTTGTTGATTTGGAGTGGTTTTTATAAAAGGTTCAATGCCAACATATGTCGATGCCAGGCGGACACATTTGTTATCCTTCCATAATACAGTGCTTACATCGATTCCATAACTTGAGGTCATGTATTCTATGGAAAACCCTCTACTTTCTTTATTTACTTCACTATCAGTCGGCAGTTTACACGCTGGTATACGATTAGCTACAAATAAAAAATTAAAACATGTATCATTTTAAATAATAGAAACCACGGAAAATTTATTTACCTCTTACTGTGCCTAAACTATAAATTCCTCTTGCACGTAAATATACCAAGAGGGGAAGCGAAGTATAGAAGTTGTCAAAATACAAGATGTGATGCACGAAATTAGGAATCGTTTGTGATAAACGAACGACAACATTTGATGTTGCTCCTAGGTCTGGTGTACCAGGCAAGACTACATTATCTCCGGCGCCATTGTAAATTTCGAAACGATAGGCAAAACCATGTGAATCACATAGAACAAACAATTTCACACCCCATTTGTGCGGCTTATTTGGCATATACTGACGCAAATGGTGTTTCGTTTTTGTAGAGCACATCTGTTCATCAACACAAAGTCTAGTCGTTTTGGGGATGGAATTAAACCTGTCATTCAATTTGTTAGCTAGCGTACGAATCCGAAATAATGAATCATATCCTGATTCACCTTTCTTCTTTCGTTGTGAGTTATCCTGAAAGGATAAATACTTCTTGATGGTAATAAATCGTTTCGATGTCATACAGTTCTGAATTGGCACAAAAGCATTGTTTCCCCAATAACTATCTATGTTAGGATAGTGATATATAGACATATAAAGCGATATACCAATGTAATGTCTTATTTCGTCTGCAGTTGTGCTGAATGTTGTATTTATATTTTTTTCCAAAGCACAACGGTTTGTCTCTTCAACAATCAGTTTAACGATATCGTCGTTAAAAAAATAATTAAATAATTGCATCGGTGTTTGAAGCTGTTTGACTGTTCTAGGAAGAGATGAATCGCCACGAAAAGCCACATCATTTACGTGTAAACGCATTGAGCGATTACGCCACGTCAATTTGGAAATCTCTTTCGAGTTTTTTGATATTGTATTCAAAGCTGTAATAAAAAAGACAATATACCTAACGTATAAATATGTTTTGTATATAATCTTACCTCCTCCAGTAAAGCCACCATCATTAGGTTGAACTAATGGCCCAGTATCTTCAAGAGTTGGCAATGGAGATCGAGCTCTTTTGACTAGTTTAAAATATGCATTTGTAGAAGTGGATGTAGAGGGTTCTTGTACTTCAAATGTTTCGGTTGATACATCATCCAAAACTAATGTTGAAGAAGCTGCTGGTTGATCAACTTTGCTAATATCCAGTGACAAATTTATACAATTTACCAATGCATCGGTTGTCTCAGCTTCAAGCATTTCCTGAATGCATTCGTCAATAACTTGTGAGTTATCCTCTGATACCTCGGATAGGCTGTAAGGCTTCTCAGGCTCAATATTATCATTAACATAGTCGGGATCCACAATACTATCGTCACTACTATAAATGCTATCGTCGGTTTCAACGGAATCAATAAATTCGAATAATTGTTCACCAGACAATTTTTCCAAATTGATTTTGTTCTTATGGTTACGATTTAGACGATGCATCTATCACACAAAAGAAAAATAATAGAACAGGGAAGTAAGAGTGTTCCTACGCACAAAAAAATAACAAAAAATTTCATACTGAAGGAGATATTTTTTATCTGAATTTGATACTGAAGGATAAAAATTTCATACGTAAATCGGCAAGACCGTCTTGAGACGGTCTTGATATTTTTGTTTATAAAGCCTATTTGCACAAAAGTTTTTATTAAAAGCATATTATATTACTAAAACAAGAAATATAATGTACTTACCATAAAATTATCAAGTTGATCACTTTGATCTAAACGTGTTTTTTGATGATTTAAAAATAATGTTTATGAATAAATAATTTTCACTGTCACTTTATGGTATGTCAGCACTTGACTAACGATAAGAACGTAATCGCGATGCCAGAATGTGTTTAGTTGTATAGAATAACGTCAAGTAAGGTTTTTTAAAGTTGGACGTCGTTACTGTGGTAGCAAAAAACATTCGGTGTAAGTTTTATACGATAAAATGTAAAGACCGTCTTAAGACGGTCTTGTCTGTTAGAGGGTTAAAAATATTCAATTTTGATTTATAGTAGAAGACCGAGATCTCCCCTTTGGGGCACTGGAATACTGCTTGCAAGTCATACACTGCGACCAGAATTTTTTTGTCTTTTTTATAAATTTCTTTCTCTATAAGTGAGAGAACTTTTTCACTTTGATGTGTTTCGTATTTCCCTTTTATTTGTTGTTTCTCTTCCTCAGTGCTATTTTTATAACCTTCACACACATCACACAAGTCTTTTTTAGGAACAAAAAATGATATGTTGAAATCTTAAGTAAATATACGGTAGAACATCAAATATGTGGCAAAAGGTACATTTAGTGATTTACACTTTGTAACATAGTCTCTGTGTATGTCGGTAATCGCTTTGCTGCCATCAATGTAATATCTTTTTGAGTTAGCTCTTATAAATGTTTTAACGCCATTTTTAATGCTTCCATCTACTTTATATCTATTTTCATGACGTCCTCGATTATCTTTCATTGCTGAAATGTTGCTCTCTCTATTTTTCTTCTTTAAGGCCGTCTCAATACGACGATTATTAATTGCTAGAGTATTTTTTAAAAATAGTTTACACACCCTAGTCTTTACACCAGCAACAGTTAAAAAGAAAGCGTTGTTATTGTCACGAGAAGGTGCAACGTTCCCATCAGCATCTATTTTAACGTATCGATATTTTGGGACGACTGCTTCAACACTGTTTGCGATAAATGACCACCGTTTTTCGATGTTTCCTAAATCCCAGTATTCTTTAAATAATTGCAAACGTCGCTCCTCTGTGATATTTAACCGACATCTAAAAGCACATTTTTCTCTGTATGATGGTTTCAATGTTCGTTCTGGAATGGTTTTTTTTGCCTTTAGTGTTTGATAAGATTTTCTACTATTTCTCAGTTTCTTTACTACATTTTTTTGGCAATTATCTTCTTGTCTTCGTTTTTTTTTTCCTATTTTATTTGGACTACAATTTGGATTTGTTAACTTCTGTTGAGAGGCACTTATATTTTCTTTATCAGACGGGTCACTTTGTATTGGTATAAGGTTATTAGGTATCATTTCATAGTCTTCCCTAGGTAGCAGATTCACACTTTCACATAAAATATTGTCTTGGTTTACTATGCTAACAGGTAAATTTTGTTCGTCAGAACATGAAGCATTTCTTTGATTACGATGTCTTAGTTCTACATCTTCATAGTCTGGGTCTTTTACGGAGTCATAGGTATCTGTAAAGAAAATTATGATTAGAATATTATCAGAATTAGGCAAAAACATGAAATGCTTTTGATTACATTAAATAGAATATTACTAGAATTAGGTAAAAAAAAAATGAAATGCTTTTGATTACATTGAAATGAACATTAATTGAATACATGAAATTACCTTCACTGAAAGAACTACTATTTGATGAGCTGGTTGACGAACTACTGCTAGTCGAATTACAACGACTACGATTCGGAACTGTTAAATCAACTTTTTCTTCTGTTAACATTGAGTCCTCTATGTTTGAAGTTCCATTCTGTATGTTTAATGTTGAAAAAAAAAAACGGTATGTCAAATTTAATAATATTATATAATAGAAGATAAGAATAAAGCAAAAGATAATAGTAATAAAAGTCATATACGCAAACTTGTTAGGCATACCCTACCTAACACAGATATTTAAATTTTACACAAGTTTTCGGTCAATCGTAGGCAGAATCGGCGATAAATGACAGCAAAACCTATTGTCTAATGGGTGCCTAAATAATTCGTAGATAACTAAAACTTACATATCTGTACTAGTCACTAGAACGGGAATGTTCGATTTCTCGGTTGACATTGCAAGTTCAATGATCCTCTTAGATCGCGATTCCATCTGAAAAAATAAGTACATACTAGTTATTTATTTTAGTGTGAACAATGTAATATTTAAAAATAATCCTCATAAAAATATTGTTTTTTTCTGGAAGAACGAAACATCAGTATGTAACTTGAACTTGTTTTTTGTACTGGGAAAACTTTTATCATATATAACGTCGTATCCTTAGATAACACAAAGCAAAGTTTATATATTTTCAGCAACAGTGTGACACGAAGATATATACCAATTCACACTCCAAGGACATTTTTCAACAACACTGTTTTAAAATAGACATATCACACTTCTTCTTCTTCTTCTAATGGCGCTACAACCCTTTGTGAGTCTTGGCCTGCTTAACAATGTTCTTCCATTCTGCCCTGTCGGATACTTTCCTTCGCCACTGCCTGATGTTCATGGTTTTAAGATCCCTCTCTACGTCGTCTATCCATCTTTTACGGGGCCTTCCTCTTGTTCTGTTTCCTTGGGGCTTCCATCTCTGGACTACTTTTACAGCTCGATTATCTGGCATTCTTTCTAGGTGACCAAGCCAGTTTAGTCCTTGTGATTTTACAAATCTGACAATATCTGCGCTCTGCATTAGTTCATCCAGCTCGTGGTTCATTTTAATTCTCCAAGAACTATCGCTGCATTGGGTTGGTCCAAATATCTTCCTTAGTATTTTGCGCTCAAATATTCTCAGTTGATTTTCATCAGTGGTTGAGAGGGTCCACGTTTCACATCCATATGTGACCACTGGTCTAATTACTGTTTTGTAGATTCTCAGCTTAGACTTGGACATATCACACTATAGAATAAAAAAATAATATTGAATGAATACATACCTTTGCAATCACAATGTAATATCGTCGTGATATCACATTCTTGTCGAAAAACTAGTGAACCTTCCTCTTCGCGTGCGGAGTGACAACTGTCTTGTCTCCTTGTTGAAACAAAGCACTCTGAAGAAAGAGATAGCGTGACATCGCAAAGTAGCGATGCTTTCCGCTGTCTCTTTTCTTGATACATTTGCTATTACTCACTGAGTAGATACCGCGTTTTCGGAGAAAATAAAGTGTGACACAGCGGTTTTAATTATCAAATAAAAAAAAATTGAGTTTTTGTACTTGTCACGTTATTGAAGAGCAAAGAGGCGATATATATATATATATATATATATATATATATATATATATATATATATATATATATATATATATATATAAGAAAAAAGAAGTAC
The DNA here is from genome assembly GCF_040954645.1 of Diabrotica undecimpunctata. Taxonomy (NCBI): domain Eukaryota; kingdom Metazoa; phylum Arthropoda; class Insecta; order Coleoptera; family Chrysomelidae; genus Diabrotica; species Diabrotica undecimpunctata. Next base: position 75,368,437 of record NC_092809.1, on the reverse strand, counting down.
TTGTGACTTATTTGGAAAAAAATATAACTGTTTTGGATGGGTTGGAGTCAATAAAAGAGCTATTGGTTAACTATTAGCTCGAGCTTTCAATTGTGTTTACAATTATTATCAAGAGCTGCTAAAAAAGACAAAATATCTTACAAAGTTGAACTAGAAAGAAAAATTTTTTTTTAACTCAGCAAATAAAATTAGTTTGGTAAATAAAAATTGCTGCTAATACATCTCAAAAATAATTAATATAAAAATGTCCTAATCTAATAAATGCTTCTCTGAAATTTTAGTATAATTTTGAAAACATTTTCTTAACACAAAAACAATTGAATTTATAAATAAGTTAAAATAGCAACCAATTACAAATAAGCCTCAATGTCATAAATGCCAACTTAAAATTTTTATTTTTGACAATTATATTGCCAAAAATAAAATTTTGTTTAAAAATTCTTTTTTGTTTAGTAACAAAAAAGAAGATTTATTTACCATTGATAGATGTCTGAAAAAATGTAACAGATATATGGAAAATTAAATCAAAATGTGACATTTTACAAGTTTTATACATAAATTATAAAGAAATAATATAATCATAAATTTTGCTTAGATTTTGAATTTCTAATCTTTTTTTTAAATTATTATCACTTTTGCTAATACAAACCATTTCCAAAAAAGTCCTTTTGAATTTATTACTTTCACTACATAAATAGCATGTAATTGATAAAGACCATATTATGGATTTTGATAACATTAAAATTTTATGTAGTGAAAGTAATAAATTCAAAAGGACTTTTTTGGAAATGGTTTGTATTAGCAAAAGTGATAATAATTTAAACAAAAGATCAGAAATTCAAAATCTAAGCAAAATTTATAATTATATTATTTCTTTATAATTTATGTATAAAACTTGTAAAATGTCACATTTTGATTTAATTTTCCATATATCTGTTACATTTTTTCAGACATCTATCAATGGTGAATAAATCTTCTTCTTTTTTGTTACTAAACAAAAAAGAATTTTTAAACAAAATTTTATTTTTGGCAATATATTTGTCAAAAATAAAAATTTTAAGTTGGCATTTATGACATTGAGGCTTATTTGTAGTTAGTTGCTATTTTAACTTATTTATAAATTCAATTGATTTTGTGTTAAGAAAATGTTTTCAAAATTATACTAAAATTTCAGAGAAGCATTTATTAGATTAGGACATTTTTATATTAATTATTTTTGAGATGTATTAGCAGCAATTTTTATTTACCAAACTAATTTTATTTGGTGAGTTAACAAAAATTTTTTTCTTTCTAGTTCAAACTTTGTAAGATAGTTTGTCTTTTTTAGTAGCTCTTGATAATAATTGTAAACACAATTGAAAGCTCTAGATAATAAATAGTTAACCAATAGCCCTTTTATTGACTCCAACCCATCCAAAACAGTTGTATATATATATATATATATATATATATATATATATATATATATATATATATATGTATATATATATATATATATATATATATATATTTTTATGACAATGACTATCATTGTTGCTTTCAAATATACAGGTGGAAGGTTTAGATATCAAATTTCCTGTTTTATTCTCACATTTTCTTTCCACTTCACTTTCATCACTTCCACTTCTAGATGTACCACACACTATATTATATGTATAATTGTTTGAATATATAATTTAAATAAATATTTCTAAAAATTATTATGATAAAATTTTGTTACCTGTATCCACACCAGAAAATACATCTCCAGAAACAGACATGAGATCTCTTCTTGCTAAATTTAACAAAATATGATTTCTTCCATCCCCTCCCCAGTATGGTAATCTTTTTAAAGCATCAGAATCCAAAGGCGGCAAATTTAAATGATTGTTAACATTCTCACTGACATCATCAGTATCTTTTAAAGCTTCTCCAACTAAAACTAAAAATATACAAGCCTGTTTAGGATCATTTGTCAAATGAGGGTTGTATCCAAGGGTTTGTTTCAGAGTGGTTTTTAAAAATCCATCTACATCCCAACCATCATGCATCACTGGAAATTGGTCAGGATCATACAGGTACACTGGAAATCCTGACGTTAAGGAACATCTTGAGTGGTCAAAACAACTGAACATTCTGCATCTTTTTGATACATATCTTGAAACAGGTGGTAAAACTTCTGGCAGTACATCAGCTGTTAATTTCTTGGGCAATGCAAGGTCTGGAGTGTTTTGTTGTAGAGCTTCCCTTTGCGCAACTTGTGCCTGTTCTACAGATATTTTTAATCTAAAAAATCAAAATATATCAAATTTTTACCATCGAATTGATACAAATTTTAATTAAAATTGATTTCACACATGTAACTGACATTCAAAAATTACTGGTTGCTTCAAGCATTGTTTCTGAGAAAACGTTTCATTCTAGACAAAGTGCTAATAAACATTTTTGTTTAAAATTATCTCAGCTACATTTTTTTCTACGGCTTACAGATTTTTGATAAATTGATTTTTTCCTTTATGAGGGGGCATTTTAGGGAGAAGACGTAGGGTAAAAGTGATAAACTTTTTTGCATCTTTTTTTTTGGGCCCCAAAGCTGACATTCTCTGAGAAAAAATCAGCTTATTCACATGATTTTTAGAGGTCAAATCTTGATGACTGAACTATATGGCTATTAGGACAAGTTACAGTTTATATATACAACAAACAAATAATAAAAACACAGCATAAATTACAAGATAATATAGATTATAACACATTCTATTTTATTCAAAAGCTAGAAGTTTGATCACCTTGTGAGTTTGATCTGTGTTGGCAAAAAATAGACATTTGACGAGTATACGCTTAACTCATAAAATCAAGTTAGAGTCCTGGCAATTTGGTTGTGCAGATGATGACCTTAGATAGCTGTCAGATAAGTATGTTCTATATGTAGTGTTCACAGAATTGCATATTTTTCCTACATAAGTTAGGGCACTTAAATGAGAGTGAGTTGATTTTAATGCAGGGTAGAAGTAACTTTATATTCAGTGAATCTACCAAGTGTATAGATTGAGGTTCTTCACTCTAGCTTTGAAGTCATTACATATTTGTATAGTTATAACGGCAGGTAGATGGGGCAGTTTTTTTGATACTGAAATCAGCTTTTTTCTTAGCACTAATCCTGAAGTCAGAAGGTACCTATACTATAGTAACTATTGTATTTTCAGCTTTAGGGAGCTAATATATTATGTAATGAATATCTTGTATAAGAGGACAACTGGTAAATGTAGTACGAATAGAGTATATGGGAGAAATTATATTACATTGATAAACATTACATTAATTAAAGAGAAATAAATATTACATGAAGGGGAAGTGTATGAAGTTAAACCCTTGGAATTAGTAAAGATGAAACAGTTAATTTGGTAATAAACACATACACAGCATATATGAAGCAAAATCTCAAGTATCAATCTTATGAAAGAAGAACAAAAGATAAAGAATAAAAAAAAATCTAGCAAAAACCCAGGGATTCAAATGATATATAGATAATTTCTACTAATTATTAATGGCATATAATAATACCTACCTATTTAAATTTGTTTGTTGATGGGCTAATTCTTGTTTTAATTCTTCTATATTTTTAACATAAGTTTGAATTTCTGTCTTATATTGCTGTCTTTTCCTTTCAATATCTCTCAATTCGCTTAAAACAGATCCCCTTATTCTAAGCAACTCTTCGACGCCTACTTTAAGATCATCTTCTTTAAATGTGTAAATATCTTCTGGTAGATCTTCATGAGAATGTGCATTATGTTCTATGTAATATGAATTCCTTTCAACTTTGGAAAGGTAAAAGTGTGTAATTAGAGGAGTTAGAATAAGAATGGATAGGAGAATTATAACTATTCGAGAAAGCTTTACGTGAACTAACCAACTGCAAATATCTCTACTGGAGTCTCCATTTAACACAACCATTTTAAATACTACTAAACGGAGGTCCTATTTTATAACCTCACTTCGACCTTGATTTCCGTTGCATTGTTTAATTTCGGCTATCATTTATCGACTATTCAGATATTCCTAAAATTACTGATTATGTTTTAAAAACAAACATTGCACTTTTCGACTGCACTGCACTTCATAAAAATAAACAAATTTATTACAATGACATGACATGTGAGTTATGACACTTACGTGACAGCGTAGTCATAATCCAGAATATTGGTTCTGGCTCTGTTGCCGTCGATGTTTTATATACCGTAAGCCTGACTGTAAGCAAAGAAATCAATTTGATCTCGTAAAATTAAAAATCTTGTAGTGTTTCTTTATAGAAAATAGATTTCGGTTTATTTTTGGAATATCTGAGCCATTTTATGTTCAACCAGTTAACTTTCCCCCGTATTATCGATTTTTCTATTAATTATGCTGTTTTCCAACATTCTTGTCGAAAGAACTTCTTCACGTTTCATTTCAATTATTTGAAATGGATTAGTCTTCTTAGCAGTGGAAATTAAATTGATCCAATCTTCAGGACCATAAATATACTCTTTATTCTTTGCCTTTGACTCAATAACTCCAAAATCTGCATCATTCGGAAGGTAGGTAGCTATGATCTGAGGTGAGAAATTTATGGTCGATTGAAGTAGCGTTTATTTCAGGGTCTTGTATGAGTTTGAGCAGTGATAGACTTAGTTTAATATTTCAGTTCTGGTTTGTACAACAGTCCGAATATAAAATGATAGGTATTATTACAATTTCCTGCATTCATTTTTAAATGTTTTGTCAAGCAGGAGGCAACTTCTTGTGAACCTCGAGATCCCTCTGTTTCATCCCACATAAACATGTATCCCTTGTTCTCGTTGAAACTATGAATTCCCAAATTGTAAACATATAAGTTCATCTTATAATAAGCAACAGACGTATTTAGTTTGGGAAAAGGCAAAGCTTTTTGTAGATCGAATGTAAGAACATATGTACATGTTTTCATTAGCTAAATTTTTATCTTTGTCAAGCGAATTTCTCGCTAGTTTTGTCTTTCTGAGATGAATTTCTTTATCGGTTTTTGCTTTCTGTATATCTTCGTCGTTATTCCCAAATTTGATTGTATTTTGCAAAGAATCGCATAACTGACAGGTATCTTTAGATGAAGGTTTGAAGTGAAGATTAAAATTTGATTAGAAAACACGATTTTTTCTGTGACTGGTTCTGAACCATCCTGTTCGTATTTCTTTTAATAAAGTTGATACATCCTTCTAATATTTAAATCTGGATTTAAATAATTTCTATCTGAAGCATCACAAAGTGTATAATGGCTTTTAGGTATAGCAAGGAAATGACTTGATGTGTTCCTTGACTTTCGTGATATCAATTTTATTGATTGGTTCTTTGTGACTTCTTTTGTCTATGCAAGAAGCTGGCCTCATACTACAAGACAGTTTATAGATACGCCCCTCACAAACTTGAAAGGTATCTTTAAAAAATTTCTGACGCGACGTTTTTGAACAGAGCTATTATGAATCAGTCCACGAAGATAAATGTTCTGCTTTGTATTGTCAGCTACCTTATAAAATGAGTCAAAAATAAGTTGTTGTTCTTTGAGTGTTATATTGGGAAAACAAAGTCGTCTACAATTACAATCAACATCCGTCCGTGTCCATTCTGTTGGATTCTTTTTGTGATTTCTCCATTTTTTCGGCGATTCTACCATAACGCCCCTTTTTCCAATCACATTATTTTCTGCCCTAAGATCATCTGTAGGTAAATTGGAAACATCTGAAACAAATTTCAGTGGTCAAAGTGTGTACTTAAGTCAAAAATTTTTTTTTATATGAATATGATGTAATGTCAGTCACAATAATAAGTTTTGTGTTTATGTTTAATAACAATTACTACTAACATTTAATCTATTGAAAACAGAAAAAGCATAAAAAATATTTTGGTAAGAAATTATTTCCGACTTTTAAGGTTAAGAGTTACTTACTTGAAACAGATGAATTATTTCCACTGTTAGGCACGTATTCTGATTCACTATCCGAACAAGGATCATTTTCTTCTAGTTCTAATGGTAAATTAACTGTACAGACTGTCATAGTTGGAGAAGTTTGATAAAAGAGGTCAGGGCTCGAATTGGGCTTTAGAGCCATAGTATGGATGAATTTTGTTAAATTTACATATTTTTATTACATTGCTTCATTCCATTATAATAATTATGACTTTTTTTTAATATATTTGAAATATTAAAATATTTTATTAGCGTTAATAAAAATTTCCATTGTAATGTTACATTTTGCAAGCCCCTTGTATATGCTATTCGTACACTCTATAATTTATTGACTGTGTTTTATCGCTATAGTTTTTTTTGCAACAAAACAAAAAGAAGCACAAAATGTACTAATTCTATAAATATACTAATTTCCAAGTGTTCACGAATTTTATTCGGCTACTGTTTAATTGTTGATTATTTTAATTGTGTTTATTATGGAGCGTCAATCACGCAATTTAACCCGAGATGAATGTGCCCAAGCAGTGATACTTTCGGAAGAAGGTTAGAGTTACCGAAGAATTGGTCGTCGGTTTAATGTGTCCCACACATCCGTCTCACGGGTGTTAGAAAGATTCCTCGAAACTCATACTCGCAGACCAGGGCGAGGACGAAACCGGGTAACTACCCCTATTCAAGATCGATTTTTAAGAATTTCTTCTCTTCGACAACGTTTTGTAACACATCGAAGTCTACAAATTCAGCTTCAAGACTTGCATGCTATACAAATTAGTACTGAAACTGTTCACCAGCTACTTATGGAATATAACTTAACACCTAGGATTGCCGCCCGAGGTCCTCTATTAACTGCAGAGCATCGAAGTGGGAGACTACATTTTGCCAGAGAACACGTTAATTGGTTAGAGGCTGACTGGGAACGAGTGCTATTTACTGATGAATCCCGATTTTGTTTGTACAATAACGACAGACGTGTTCGTGCGTTGCGACGACCCAACGTACGATATGCTTAGTGTAACTTCTCACACACCACATTTTTTGGTGGAGGATCCGTTATGGTGTGGGGTGGTATTTCTTTGACCGAACGTACGGACCTAGTGGTTATACAAAATGGATGTTACAGCTGAAAGGTACATATTGGAGATCCTGGAGCAACATATAGTACCATTCGCTCCTTATATCGGTGAAAATTTCTTACTAATGCAAGATAATGCCAGACCTCACGCTGCACAGATCGTCAGAAATTATCTAGAAGAGGTAGAAATAAACACTATGGAATGGCCAGCACATAGTCCGGATTTAAATCTGATTGAAAATCTCTGGGATATCCTTAGTAGGCGATTAAGGGCGACACCGATCCAACCAAATAACTTACAGGAAGTGGGAGAGAGGCTGATCCAGATTTGGAGAGAACTAGACCAAAATAAAATACGGCAATTAATTTTAAATATGGGCAACGATGTAAGGCTGTTATACGTAGTAGAGGTGGAAAAACTCGTTATTAAGACTTTTTTCATATTTTAGTTTACTTTTCTTATCATTATTTTTTTAGAATCTTCCGTTTTATTTTTTTTTTCTCCCGTACTTCAACATTTTCTGATGATTAGACAAATTGCTATAATTGCTAATAAAATGTAGAATAAATCTGGTAAAGTTTCATTTTTTATTCTTTGCCTGTTTACAAATAAAATTGATTTATTGAAGTGGTGCGTTAATTTCTTGGAGAAGTATAATGAATAATGTATTGTGACTTAATCCCATATAAACATAATACTTAAAACAGTTTTATTGTATGCTTTTTTAAGTAATAAAATTTGAGTGGTGAATGGTAGATCCTCCATTGACTTAGACCATAAAAACAAAAAAGGAAAGGATGTAATTAAACACAAAGCTAAGTACCATACAATTTTATTGTAGTTTTAAATTATTTCACATATTACAACCTAGATAAATGCTAGGTACAATAATAAAATAATAAAAATGTATCAATTTCATTGATAATCTACATTTTTAAAAGGGTTCCTTTCATTCACAACAACGTTACATACCACCTGCGGCAAAAAATATTTTTTACAATGTCTTAAAATATACTTTTTGAAATATGTTTCTTTTATTAGTTTTTTGGTCTTTTACAATTCCTAAAACCTTACCTATTTGTTATATTTTAACAAGTGTGAGATGAGAATTACAATCAACATGACGTAGACTTTTGGTGTATCTACATACAAAAACTGGACAAATTATGAAATGTCTGCATATATGTAAAAATTAGAAATAGACCACTTAAAATTGCCATTTTCCGTTTTTTCTTAATTTATTAACTACTTTACGACCAATTAAGTAACCTTAGTTGCAGTTTAGGTCGAAACGAAAATTTTAATCTGTGCAAAAACAACAACGTCATATTTGCAGCTGATATTTGTACAATCAAAAATACGTTCCAAGTATCTCAGATCAAACGTCTCAGAATTAATATTTATAACTACATATATGAAACTGGAATAATGCCACAAATATGGTTGGAGTCTACATTTATCCCACTTCCAAAAAAAAACATCATCATAACATAACATCATCATATAAATAGTTTGGATGATTAGTCTTATGAGTCACTCTCTCAAACTGCTTCTCGAGATAATTCGTAACAGAATTAAGCAGAAATGTAAAGAAACAATGGGAAACAAACAATTTCAGAGGATTGGGAACGAGGGAAGCTTTGTTCTTAATGCTAACATTACTTTAAAGATCATAGGAAGTACAGAAAATAATTTACGTCGGCTTTATAGATTTTGAAAAAGCATTTGATGGGGTCCAACATGATGATAGAGAACTGAGACTTTTACACGTATATTGTAATAAAGAAGCTTCTATTTTGGTAGACGGCAAATAAACCGACAAAATTTTCATTCAAAAAAGTGTCAGCCAACGTTGTGTATTATCCCCAATTTTGTTTAAAGTGTACTCGGAAATAATATTTAACGAAGCCTTGGAACGGCATTCTGGAGTTCGATCTATCGAAAACTTTTTGTCAAAACGAACAGCTTACCTACCTATTCTTTAGCGCCATTACTTTAGGAAATCAAAATGGAATCTCTAGGGGATAATGTCGAAATTTAATAGTTGGTCTACTTCAAGAAGTTTAAAAGGGATGCTAAATAGATCTTGAAAATAGTTACGAGAGGTAGCAAGTTTGTATGAGTAACGGTTGATAGGTCAATAACGATAGTTTGATTGAATACAATAGTGTTTTAGTACCGACCAATTGTTTATATTTGATAATTCAATCTGTCAACCATAACGGACGCTAAAACACAGATATATTTTGTTCAAAATGAAGCTATTATAATTATCAATGGACAAAAAGTGATAAAGAAACAGCTCCAATATGTGCCAAACAATTTCACAAATGTTTTTACACTTATCAATAATAATAATGTAACTGACGAATACTTAGAACAGTACCTGCTACACATTGTGATTAACATTCCTGAAATCGCCCCTTTACACAACAAGGGATACAAAAACAAATCAGTCACCTTAACCATAAAAACGTGCATGGAATAGAAAAAAATCCTTCAAAAAACGATGAAAGAATTATCCAGAAAAGAAACTAACCACTATAAACTGTAATATTGATGGGAAATAAACTAAGAAACCGTCTATACTTTAATGTAAATATATTTTGTTGAGATATCTTGATGTTGTAATTAATAAATGAGTACCTACTGACAATAAAAGTAAATACAGAATAACAAGCAGTAAAATAAAAAAAGAATACCACATTGTTACTGTCTCTTTTTATGTTAGGTTAAGTTAGTCGCCGAACTGTCACTTTTTAATTAAAAGGCGCGTTCGCATATATTATATGCTTCTTGCTAAAGGTAGGTGGTGTAGCAAGAAGAATATGAACTGAAAAAAGTGAAGATAAGAAAAAGTAGGTCTTAAGATGAACTTGGAAAAGACAAAAATTATGACAAATACACCGAATATTAGAGCAATAACGTTGAATGACATAAATTTAGAAACAGTAAGCGAATGCATCTACCATACCTGCCATCTGGGACAGGTAATGAAAGTTAACAACAAAGAAAATCAAACTGCCGAAATTACCAGAAGAATAAGTAAGGTTAGCGTGGGCAGGATTTGGAAAACTAAGTTGGATCTTGAAAAGCACTAAAACAGAACAATATTTGAAAACCAGAATTTACGATTAGTGTATCCTCCCTATACTCACGTATGGTTCACAGACGTGGACACTCACCAAGTCTAATATGATAAAATAGTAAAGGCACAAAAAGCGATGGAAAGATCAATGCTCGGGGTAAGATTTATAGACAAAAAAACAAACAAATGGATTAGAAGCAAAACCAACGTAAAAGACGCAGGAGAACATGCTGCCAAATTAAAATGGAGCTTCGCAGGACACAATGCCCGACTCAAGGATAAAAGATGGAACCACGAAATACAACAATGGAGACCATGGTTAGGAAAGAGAAGCAGAGAGGAAGACCACAAATGAGATGGACTGATGATATTAACAAGATCGGAGGACACAACTGGAAGCAAGTGACGCAAAATAGAAAACACTCGATTGATTTGGGGGAGGCCCATGTCCAAAGTTAAATTGCTTAAGGCTGAAGAATACCACCTACATATTTAACGTGGTACTAAAACTTAACTACCACCGTAGAGATTATAAAGCTGTTGAAATATTCATATCATAGACGTGTATATTAACATAGCATAGATGTATATATGCGTCTATGATTCATAGCACAGAAAACAGGTAAAGGTGAAAAATATCAATTCCTACAGTCCAATAAGCCTTTTATCCATCATGCCCAAACTACTTGAATTCTAAATAATCAATGATGATCTCACACAATGTCTGCGCTAAGATAAACTTGAAAATCACAATAATAATCTACTCCATCTAATTCTTGAACCACACCTCAATAGATGACTGAAGATTGTGGCTAGCTGGACACGCTCACATGCAGCAAACCTATGAACGTAAAAAGGAGGAGAAGTCGCTGAACACGAGTTTGTCACGCTATTAAACATAGAGCCATTTGGCTCTGTAGTCATCATATTAAGCTATATAATTGTATATTCTGTTTGCTAATAAATGTATTAGAAATAAGTTTTAGCACTAATATTTTTCAATTAAAACAGACATTTCATGACAAGCCAAGTTTTTGACAACTTTACCTAAATCTACGACAGATGTACATACAGGGCTTATAACCTTCACAACGCATTTAGTTTGAGCATTATGTGACTATTTTCTAAATGTTTTTGAGCGCCCCGTATGCACGTTTCTATAACCACTGTCCTTTGGCAAATTTTAAGCTACTGTTAAGTAAAACTAAATAAAATTATGAAGAAACAGGTGATAGAGGTCATAAACTCTTTTAAATACAAAGTACAACAAGTTTTATAATATTCGAAAATAGAGCTACGTTTCTGAGAGTTTAAGTCTTTTTCATAAAGCTACAAAATACAATGTTATGCGATACCTGCTAAAAATAATGAATACTTAAATACAAATTTATTCCATTAGTATTTGTTGTCAATTCCTGTTTTTTAATTCGTGGCTGTAAATAGTCACCATTTAATTCCTTTGCTTTTTTTAGGTATCTAGTATTAGATATGATGATTATTAATACTTTTCAGATATCCGAATAAAGATTATACTTGGCTAGCTGTCAGATATATTAAAATACAAACTCGATGAATCCACAAAGCGATGAACAAAGTGATGCTACGCATTTATTTAACTAAAATATAAACATAGCACTTTAAGTGCTAATATAAACCATGTTCTAAAAGAGAGAGCGGCGTATTGAGCATCTAGAAGTCATGAATACTTTTTTTTATGTCTGAAAGTCGGCTACACTATAACATGTTCCGCCCTACTCATCTGATAGTTTTGGTCGAAGTCAAACTTAAAGACAGAAAAGTCCTCTTATCCACATTTCTCAATTTGTAGTATCAAGAGTACGTGTTATTACCACTAACAAATAGAGTACGTAAATCTTTCAGCTGGACATAGGTAATATACATTGAGGTAAGTGTGGCAACTACGCCTTAATTTTAAGTTATTGTAATGCAATTAAAAACCATTGAAAAATTTTATTGTGGGCTATTATGCCCACCAAAAAACGAAAAAGTATTACATATTCTAAAAATAGTTAAACACAAATAAATAATGCATTTAATGAAATTGAAAAATCTATCTCATCAGTGACATTTTCTTAATAAATTTGACATTTAGTACTAACTTATAGAACTAGAGGTCTTCTTCTTCTTCTTCTTAGCCTTCTGTCGTCCATGTTTGGACATAGGCCTCTCCCAACTCCTTCCATCGGTCTCTATCCTGAGCAACATATTTCCAATTTGTTCCGGCTATTCTTTTAATGTCATCAACCCATCTCATCTGTGGTCTTCCTCTCGGTCGTTTACTTTCGTAAGGTCTCCTACTAGAGGTAGGAACAACAATTATATAGTTTTTAGTCAAAAAATGACATCAGTAAAAAGACAAAATGACTCTTATTTATGAATAATTTAGTTAAAAGCCTAAGTATGTACAAAAAATAGCCACTGTTGTTAATTAACAATAGTAAAATTTTAGATTCTAAGGTACAAATCGTTGAGTTATCTATCGCATTGTGTTATTGAATTATCTATCGCAGTGGAAGACGTATACTCCGTTATTGAAGACACAACAAGAAATATTTCATCTAAAGAACCACACATAATTATGGGCGATTTTAACGCCAAGAAAGGAGAAACAAGAAATGATAACATCCAAAATATAGGAAACTATGGGTTAGGTATTAGAAACAGTCGAGGCGAACGTTTAATAGATTTTGCAACCAAAAACAGTTAGGCCATAATGTTCAAACATCATGCCCGTCATTTATCGACGTGGACCAGCCCAAATGGAGAATGCAAGAACTAAATCGACTACATATTTATTAGAAACAGATGGAAGACATGTTTTACAAACGTAAAAACTAGACCAAGAGCTGATTGTGGATCCGATCATAAATTGTTATGGGCTTGCTTCAAGACGAAGCTAAAAAGAACAATGCCGCAATAAAATCAAAACAGGCTGGAGATTTCAAATCCGAAAACATTTAGAGATGCCTTAAAGGACACTAGTATGTTGAACACACAAGACAACCCAGAAGAAATGTGGAAAGGTTACAGAAATGCCATAGAAACCTCTGTAGAAAGAATCAGAACCGAAAAAAAGAAGATCATGAAGAGAAAACACAAAACACTCGAAGAGCGAAGGAGAATCAAATATCTCATATATCAAAACGACAGCAACAAAAACGAATTAGCAAGGTTAAATAGAGAAATTAAAAGAGCATGTAGGGATGACAAAAATAAACATATAAATGAAGAATGCGAAGAACTAGAGAGACATGGAAACCGGTATGAATCCCATGAGCTATATAACAAAGTCCGATATCTATCCAGGCAATTTAAACCAATCACACAAACAATAATGGATCAAACACTCATCAAACGTCAATATTTATTTTAGAAAAGTTTTACTAGGTTTTAAATTAGTTTTTATAGTTTTTTATGTTTCATGGAAAAAGGGTTTGTAGTTTACATCATAAAATAAAAATTTAGAGTTGTCAAAACACAATATGTCCATAGTGTAATTATCATCATTATCATCATCTAACCTTCTGCGTCCAAAGTTGAACATAGACCTCCCCTAATTTCGTTCCAGTTCTGTCTGTCTTGAACTGCCTGTAGCCAATTTCCAGCGATTCTATTGACGTCGTCTGTTCATCGTGTAGATGTTCTACCTCTGCTTCTTCTGCCTGCTCGTGGTCTCCATACTTGAATTTTTTGGATCCACCGCCCATCGTTCATTCTGGAGACATTTTGACTTCAGACATGCTATAGGCTCTACGACATCTGTGACAGCCTGTTCTTTTTCTTATTTCTGCGTTTCTTACCCTGCCTCTGAGAGTCAGCCCAACTAGCGAGCGTTCCATTCTTCTTTGCGCTACTCTAAGTTTTTTGGTTACTGTAGCCTGGATTAAGAACAGTATTTCGGCGCCGTAAGTCATGATTGGACGAACACTTTGCTCGAACGTTTTCTTTTTTAAAACACTTTCGCTGCCAATGACGTTCATTACGTCATAAGAGTTCTGTCTCTAACGCCCATGACGTTATGGAACGTCATTTGTACATTGTAAATTATTATGTGTGTAGATAGGCTGGCATGTATAGTCTTAAATTAATTAATTACGAGTATAAACTTGGTTTCGATTTTGGGATTGTATCACTGCAGAGAGAGAATCAAACATTTTAAAGTCAGAGGTAGAAAAAGCAATCAAAAAGTTAAAAAATAGAAAATCTCCTGGTGCAGAACAGATCACCGCAGAAGTTTTAAAAGACACTGGAGATGTTGGAGTAAATGTTATGCATGTGATCTGCAAAAAGATTTGGGAAACCGGAGAGTGGCCCAACGACTGGACAACATCCACTTTCATCCCTGTATTCAAAAAAGGAACTCCGCTAGATTGCAGCAACTACAGAACGGTAACCCTAATATCCCATGCAAGCAAGGTTCTACTTCATGTAATACATAAAAGACTAAAAACTTTTCTATTGCCTCAGATATCAGAAGAACAAGCGGGATTTGTCCCAGGAAAAGGCACAAGAGAACACATTCTTAATGTCAGACAGCTAATCGAAAAAACTCGTGAATTCAATACTCCTATGCTTATGGGCTTTGTGGATTACACAAAGGCCTTCGATAAAGTCAAATGGCACCAGCTATGGTCCATACTAGCGGAAATGGGAACACCCCACCACTTAATTCAACTAATTAGAAGTGTATATGAAAATAATAAGTGCACAGTAAAAATAAACAACACCCATTCCGATCATTTCAGAACAGAGGCAGGTGTCAGACAGGTATGCATAATCTCGCCAACTCTGTTTAATATCTACAGCGAACACGTTATGCGTTAAGGTACTAGACGGATGGAAGGGTGGAATATCAGTAGGAGGTCAAAAAATCAGTAGCTTGAGATATGCTGATGACACTTTAATAACCGCGGCAAATCAAGAAGAAATGGAAGACATAAATGTCAATGTGAATAGCTAAAATTTGAAATACTTCGAATCATTGCTGCAATTCGCGCCGTAGAGAGTATTACGCATTTAGAAGGCAGCTTTTACAAACTGTTAGACATAAATTATAGCCATCCAAGCCTTCTATATGCATAATACGCCGCACAATATAACATATCAATTTTCCATTAAAGCGAAGCTTTTAATGTTTGTTTTGGCGGAGAGGACAGAGTCCCCGTTACAAATTACTTTTTCACCGGTATGGTTTTTCCGGAATTTATCGTACAGTTTTCAAATGTTGCATTGAATTTATACAAATATTTTTTCTTCAAGTAATTTCTCTTCGATAAAGATAATAAAAGTTTTGTTGTTTGTTTACAACTCTCCGAATTCCACAGGCCTTTTTATAATTTTCTAATAGAAACTGCTATTTGACAGCACCAAATTATAAGTCCAGACAATATTACCTTCTTAAACCAATAACTAACGAGAGAAAAGGCACAGTTTTATTTTGAGCTTAAAAGTCACTTGCTGAGTAATTAGAACATTTATTCATTTATTACACCTTAAATCTAATTCTGCATTTTCTACCATTCTCATGATCCCGTACTTTTACAATGAATGTGCTGAAACTAAAGACAGCTGTTTTCATCCAGTTTCTATTTTTTATATCATTATCACTGCTGCTAAAGCCCTTAAGTAGAGCCTTGATTTGTTCGCTATTCTTTTCTACCCATTGCCAGTTTGTGCCACCAATTGTCCTTGCATGAATCAATCGTACCCTTCCATCTAAGTTTTGCCTACCTTTACATTTACTTCCGCCATAAATACTCTGCGTAAATACTCATGAGTCTATGAGAGTTGTTCTATCTCAGGCTTCCTTTTTTCATGAGAGTTTGCACCTGATACCTTTTCCACCTGATATATATTTGTATTTGATATATATCTCATAGTTGTATCTTCTTCTTTATTACATTTTCACATATGCCACGTGATATTACTCTCAGGATCAAAATAACGTTACAATGTATTATTACGTAATTCCTAATTATGAATAATTGTATTCTATATTCACGTAGTTTATTAATGACATTCCATACTGTTGGTAATATAACTATGAAACGGATAACACTTAGTAAAATGAGAACAAAGTTTAACACAAATAAATTAAAAATATAAGGGTAGTGGTCACTCACTCATTCGTGGTTTATCTATATTTTACTTTAAGCAAAATAGTTTCTACATATTATTAACGCTGGAAGATCGCACAGGTTTTTTAAGCACAAACCGCTCATATGGGTATCAGATATATTATAATGGTTTTTGTGAAGAAAAAAGTAAATAGTCGGTCAGATAGCCAAGCGGGCTGGGCGGCCGGCTCTCACTCGCTTCACTGCGAGTGGTTCAGTGGTTCGATTCCCAGCTCGGTGTACAGAAAAGCAAAAAGTCTAATGCAGCAGTTTAAAATTCTAAATGAATCTGCGGCTTAGACTAGAATATGCTGGTGTCTGATCGGCCTATGGTGGAGCAGTACGGCAAGAGATAAGGGCTTGCGGCTCAGTGATACTCCTCCATAGATCCCTACCGGAAGGGCGAGGCGCCCTTCCGGTAGGGAATACCCGAATACCGGGTATATATATATATATATATATATATATATATATATATATATATATATATATATATATATATATGTTAGCACTGGTAAAATAAGGTATATATTGTTATTTTTGTTTTTAGACTAAACTTTCTATCATTTTATTATCTATTTAGCTCAAAGTTGTTTGCTAGAATTATTATCCATTTTATTTCTTATGTGAGGGAGTTCAAATTGGTCAAAGTCTAAGTACGTGAATTTATCTACTACCTCAAGGCTAGAATTTTCGATGGTAAAGTTATGATCAGTATTTCTAGCTCTGTTGTTTGATGTTGATTCCATCACTTTGGGTTTCCCTTAAATTATTTCCAAACCATATACTTTTTTACACTTTCACCTATTTTAGCAATTTTTAGCGGCCATTTGAAAAGTAAGTAGATAAATATTATTCGAATTACAAAATTAACAACCTTTAAACACCTCTGGTGATTTTCAATTCCAAACAGTGAAAAAATTCCTAATATCTGTCAACAGCAAAGTCCAGTAGTAATTCCAATGCGGATGAAATATTAAAAAGCACGTAGTAAAATAATTATTACTATATATCGCTGTCTCATTTTCTAACTTTATGAAAAAGACCTATTGATGAATAGAATATACTATTCAACGTTTGGTAATATTCTACACATCGGTATTTCACTTTGGCTTGAGATTTTCCTAAGGATATAATATAATACAACAAAATATTGAAAACAATGTAAAGTAGTCGAATAGTAATAAAATATGAAAAAGTCACATAAATATAAACATCTCCTTTGTTTAGTAATACTGATAAATACGTACATCAACAATTTATCTAAATAATTAAGCTACAAACAAAACACATCGATATAACCAAAAATACCAAAGGATTATCACTTTGTTTGTCAAACTTAGAGCGCATTAGGTACTACATATCATCAGTACATATTCACTCAACATATTCCAAATTTTAAATAAGGACATCAAATCAAACAAGATAGTAGGGACTGTTTGGATTTGTCAAATAATGCAAATGGAAGGTTAATTCATGTGCACATTATGAACAATCGCAACCAAAAAAAAAAAAATAAATTAAAATGAAGAATTTGTTTTTCACTTTAGGGCATGTCTTTTATGTTTTATATATTAGGACATAGAGGGCGCCACACATCAAATGAAAGCCATAGCTGTATTCGCGGATCACACCCCGAACATTTATTTTGAATAAGTTCGGGATTAGCACATTAGTTTCTAAGGCGCAGGCGTCAACGTAAACTTGTCCACGATTGGACATGTTCACGATTTTCGCGAACAATTTTCGGATTCTGAATGTAATGACGGGTTGCCTACAAGAAGTTTATACAAAGAAGTCTTTTCTTATCGTATCTTTTTTTATTTTAATAAAAAACAATATTTTTCTGCAGCCGTCCCGAAAATAAAACTTTCGGTATAATTTATTAAATCGAAAGTACCATTTTATACAACTCGTACCGAAAGTAGCTACTTTCGGGACTAATTTCTTCACTTTCAGGACGATTTTAGGACCCTTAAGCTGTGATGAGCGGAATCCAATTAAACCAACGTAATATTTTTTCACAAATTTTTCACTACTTTATTACCGCCCTAATAATTTTTCACCACCAAACCAGCCTTAAGTGGAGCGATTCTATTGGCTTAAGGTTCAAGCTAGCAGAATTCGGAAAAAACAATTTTTGCCTATGTAATATTTTTTCACCCATTTTTCACTAATTTATTACCATCCTAATAATTTTTCACCACCAAACCACCCTTAATGGGAGCGATTCTGCTGGCTTAAGGTTCAAGCTAGCAGAATTCAGAAAAAAAAAACTTTTTGCCAATGGCATATTTTTTCACCCATTTTTCACTAATTCATTACCACCATAATAATTTTTCACCACCATACCACCCTTAAGGAAAGAGATTCTGCTGGCTTACTGTTAAAGCTAGCAGAATTAAAAAAAAAATATTTATGATATACCATAGTGCTCTGTTAGGTTTTTACAAATTTATTACTTATTAGAAGTCAATAGTTCTGTTCAAAACAAGCTACGCATTCACGCTAGCTAAATGCAAAATCTTTTTGGAAATACAAAAGTGCTCTGCTAGATTTTTACTATATTTTTACCAATCTAGCCAGTTTTTTCTCAACTATCCTAATTAAAAAAATTCTGAAATATTACTCTGTCCTAACTAATATTTATTTTTTAAATGTTTTAATATTGAAAATATGAAAATACTTTATTCCAAAAATTATAAATTTTAACTGTTTTAAAAAATTGACTCTGATTCGAGTCGTGAGTACATGGCTAAGCGAAATCGAATCGTGAGTCCCTTTTATGAATATAAAATAACTGAAATCAAGTTGAGTTTTAGTAAATACAATGGAATTGTTATATTTCACAGAATAATTACCAGGTAAGAAATATTCAAATTGAAATAATTTCATTATGTCTATTACATTAATTGTCTAATTTTAAAGGAGGGTCGGGACACCTTGCGCACCTATTTTAGAGATTAAAAGATTTGTATTTATTAGGTACATCCATAGACCTGAGCGAAGTGTACCGCCAATCAAAGAGTGGGGCTGCTGTTTTAATTGGATATTAGAGTGATATTTCCTCTTCACTATTATTTAACTTTGGTAATTAATTGCAAATATAGCGCCTTTGTACTGACCCTGAGTGTTTTATGCTGAGTACAATAGTTTTGAGTAATTTTTAATAGTAAAAACCAGTGCACATTCATCTACGCACGATCACATCTAGAGTTGATTTTCACTTTCAGTGTGTTAGGCGAAAAATATGAAGATAGCAAAAAATACTAAAAGGTTGAAGTAAAAGTACAGTATAAAATTATTAAAAATACGTTTTTTAATTTTGTTATGTCAGTTCAAAATTCAACCTAGCAGAATAATTGGCTTCCCATAGAGCGGTAAACAATTGTGAAGGTGATCAATTAATTATTATAAAAGCTTTGTAGCATCCAGTGGTATTTAAAAATGACTTTAACCTAAGCTACCACAGGTTAATTGAGAGGTAAAAAATTAGTAAAAATCGAGCAGAATCATGTGGTACCTATTTCAAAAATTTTATTTGAATTAGCTAATAGCTAATTAGCTTAATATTCGACCTTTCGCTTAATAGCTTAATATTGACTTGCCACAAGGAGTAGTTAAGGGGTGAAAAATTACTAGGGTGGTAATAAATTTGTAAAAACCTAACAGAACTCTGTGGTATTTCAAAAATATTTCTTTTTTAATTCTGCTGGCTCGAATATTTAGCTAGCGGGAACGTTTCCAAATAAGATTGCTTTAGTGGTGGAAAATAATCAGGGTGGTAAAACCGTAGCAAAAACTTACCAGAACACTTTTTTTATTGTAATTATAAGTAGAGTAGAGTGAAATATAAAAAAAATTTCGCCATAAATTTTAACCTACCAGAATGATTGATTCATAGAGTACAGTAAAATTGAGAAAAAAAAATTTCATCACCTTAAATTTTAACCTAAGAATTGTTGACTTTCCACATGGGTTAGTTGAGGGTGAAATATTACTAGGGTGGTAATAAATTCGTAAAAACCTAGCAGAGCACTATGGTATTTCAAAAATAATTTTTATTAATTTCGCTGACTCGAATATTAAGCTAGCAGGAACGATTCCAAATAAGATTGGCTTAGGGGTGCAAAATTATCAGGGTGTTTAAAGTCTAGTAAAAACTTTTTTATTTCAGTTATAAGTAGACGACAGTGAATTTGAAAAAGTAAGAAATTTTCTCCTTTAATTTTAATCTAACAGAATTATTGACTTTCCATAAGGGGTAGTTGAGGGGTGAAAAATTACTAAGGTGGTAATAAATTCGTAAAATCTAGCAGAATACTGTGGTATATCATTTTTTTTTAATTCTGCTAGTTTTAAGCGTAAGCTAGCAGAATCGCTTCCCTAAGGTCGGTTTGGTGGTAAAAAATTTTTAGGGTGGTAATAAATTAGTAAAAAATGGGTGAAAAAATATGCCATCGGCAATAAGTTTTTTATTGAATTCTGCTAGCTTGAACGTTAAGCCAGCAGAATCGCTTACATTAAGGGTGGTTTGGTGTGAAAAATTATTAGGGTGGTAATAAATTAGTGAGAAATAGGTGAAAAAATATGCCATCGGCAAAAAGTTTTTTTTTTTGAATTCTGCTAGCTTGAACCTTAAGCCAGCAGAATCGCTCCCGTTAAGGGTGGTTTGGTGGTGAAAAATTATTAGGGTGGTAATAAATTAGTAAAAAATAGGTGAAAAAATATTACGCAGGTTAAATTGGATTCCATTCATTTGTCCCCGCTAGCTTAAGGGTCTTCACGATTTTGGGTAACTAGGTAACGGCTTTGACAATAATATCAACTTTGTATTTTATTGTGACAACGGTTGTCATTTAAGATTCGTGTGTTTTCGCTCAGTTTTTCGTTTTTCAATTCCAAGAAATGGAAATCAGCAGTGAAAGTGAAGCCGAAATGATTCCAGATGAGATTAGGGAAACTGCTAAAGTTTCGATTTATGAATTATTGCTGGTAAAGTTAAGAAAGAAGTATGAATTGGTCTACGATTTATTTCAAAAAATGGAGCAATGATAAAAATGTACATACTATAAATGAAGAAGTCATTCTTGCATATCTAATGGAAAAATCTAATATCTTGAAGCCATCAAGCCTTTGGAGCAATTACTCGATGCTTAAGTCCACACTTAACGTTAAAAATAATATAGATATAAGCCGCTATCCAAAAGTTATTGCCTTCCATAAAAGAAAATTCATCGGCTACAAACCAAAAAAACCTTTTTATTATTATTTCTTTTATAATTTAAATTTTAAACAAAAATCTTATTTCTTTTTTTTATTATTTTTTGTTTGTAAATTTTAGGTTGCGTTAATAATTGGTTTGGCAGGCGCTTGTCGTCGTGAGGAGCTTTGCAAAATGAGTTTAGATGATATAGAAGATAAAATAAC
This sequence comes from Diabrotica undecimpunctata, assembly GCF_040954645.1. Taxonomy (NCBI): domain Eukaryota; kingdom Metazoa; phylum Arthropoda; class Insecta; order Coleoptera; family Chrysomelidae; genus Diabrotica; species Diabrotica undecimpunctata. Next base: position 75,346,747 of record NC_092809.1, on the reverse strand, counting down.
CATGTTAGTGATTAAAATTCCTAATTCTAAAACGAACATGGAAAGAATCTTTGTGGTTATTGGAGAAAATAACATTTCTTTATACAGAAAATATTTGTCATTACGTCAAGCAAACACACCGCATCGTAGATTATTTGTATATTACAAAAATGGAAGGTATACTATATAACCTATTGATATTCACACTTTTGGAAAAATCGTCTGCACTATTGCTGAACTTCTTAAATTACCGCATCCCAAAGAATACACCGGGCACTGTGTACGAAGGGTCCAGCCACTTTACTGGCTGATAGTGGTGGTACTATAACCAACTTGAAAACACATGAAGGATGGAAATCAACTAATGTAGCAGAGGGAGGCGTAGAAAATTCTTTAAGAAATAAAATTCATATAGCTTTACAGATTGAAAATGGCCGCAACCAAGTTAATATCTCAAAAAATAGTAAAAGTACTGACACGTTTAACACTAATTTCAATACTGCCACTTCTGTTAATATTTCAATGTAAATAATTGTTATAATTGTGTTATTAATATTCATAAGTACATTTTTCTAATGTTGAATTCACGAGAATAACTTTGAAGTGTTTAACAAAAGTTTATAAGTTTATCCATATTTAACATACAAAACGGCTGCAGAAAAAATATTATACGTAACACGATCCAAAAGTAATTTTACGTGACTCGTAGGATTCTTCGCATGGAAACTTCCTACTCGTCTCATAAAATATCACTTTCGACACTGTTACGTAAATTACTATTAAGGTTAAGAAGTTGACTACTCTCCAATACTATTTAAGATATATTTAAATGAAGCACTAAAACACTGGAGAAGATCATGTTCGGGAATGGGGATCCAACTTGACGACGATACAACATTATACACTCTACATTTTGCGGACGACCAAGTAGTAGTGGCAGCAGACAAGGAAGATTTAGAATTCATGACGAGACGGTTGTTTAAAACATATGAAGAATGGGGCCTCACTGTAAATAGAAACAAAACGCAATACTTATGCATCGGGAATGAAGTAGAAGATCTAATGGTCAGCGAACATGAAACAATCAAGAACTGTGAGGAATATATATATTTGGGAACAACAATCAACAAGAGTGGGCGCACCGAAAAAGAGAGAGAGCAAAGAATTGTGAAAGGAAAAAGGGTGATAGGATGCCTAAACCCGATGCTATGGTCAAAAGAACTATCAAATCAAAGAAAGCATCTCCTCTTTAACTCCATCTTTAAAAGTATAGTGCTCTATGGATGCGAAACATGACAGCTTACTAAATCCCTTGAGCGACGCCTTCTTGCATTGGAAATGGACTTCTGGAGAAGATCAGCTAGAAAATCTAGGCTTGATAGAATACAAAATGTCCATATCAGAAATATAATGGGAGTCAAGTCAACCATCATTGACGAAATTCAAAGGAGACAACTGATTTGGTATGGTCATGTGAAAAGAATGGACGACGACAGGCTGCCAAACCAAATTTTAAAATGGACGCCAAGGGAAAGAAGGAAGAGAAGAAGGCCAAAACAATCCTGGCTGGGCGGCATTCAGAAGGCAATGTCGGAAAGAAACCTTCACCCTGGCGAATGGAATGACCGACGTAGCTGGAAACTGGGAACCGGAAAGCGGAGAACGCTATAAAAATCCGGAAAAAAAAAGAAGTTGACAAGATGTAACAAAATTCTTAGCTTCTTTTTCAAGTATTTTGTGCGCTTGTGCAGACTTAAAATCCGAAACAAAATCCTCGAACGTCTGGAGAACATCCCGAACATGTTCAGGATATTTTATCTGTACACCGCGAATACAGAACTTTACATCCGGAGGGTGTTCAGAGGGAAAAATTTGATGTCCGCGAACTCGCAATTTTGTAATGAGCAGGCGTTCTCCCTCTGATTTAGTCCACATTGTGTATTCCGCGAACACGGTTACTAAAAATAAATCTTTTTAACTTACGCACCTCTGGGTGCGTTCACACGACATCAGCGGCTGGACAGCTGACTAAGCAATAGTGTTCAGACGCCTTCAGCTCAAGCCGCTGGAAGTCAGCCGCTGTTAAGTTTACTAAGCATTACCTATTTGTGCTGGATAAACTCAGCGGTTGCTTGGGCATGCGTGGTACGCAATAATGAGTTTTAATTTTGCAAGAGTTTTAATTAAAAATTGTCGATTGATCTGAATAATGGATTTACAATGGAATAATGAAAGTACAGTTTGGTACTGAACGAGAATATTTATTTATTTATGTATTATGTTAGATTCGTCGAAACGTCAAACATAAAATGAAATGTCGAGACAAATGCGTTCAGAAGTTTTTGTCTGCTGGATCTAAGCCGCTTTGTGCTTAAAGTCAGCCGCTAAGGTTGTCTAAACGCATTAAGATACAAAATATTGGTTATTCATCAATCAACAATTTCTCGTCGGTATAGATAATTCAAACGCGAACGGATTAGTCTTTAGCGACGATACAAGAGAAGGTGCACCAAAAAACGGCAATCACTTAAAAAACAGTTAAGCTTGCGCTAGCTTATCTATAAAGATCGACATATGGTACCTCGTGAAAATGAGGAAATTTTGGGAATTTCAAAGATCTCAATTCAAAATATGTTGAAAGAAAAAATTTGCATAAAAAAATTAGATTCCTGGTGGACACTGCATCTCTTTACCGACGAACTTTGGGAAATACGAGTAGGGACAGAATAAGGCTAAGGTGGAGGAATAGAGTATATGGGAGCGCAAAGATAATGGACAGAATTAATTGGCGAAACCAACTATGCAAAATCAGAGGTCAACTAAGTCGGTAGTACTAATAATGATAATACTTATAATGTATACATTTTTTACTTATTTATTTAATTTTTTAAATTTTTTTCATTTAAAACAAAGAGAGTAAAGTAAAAATAAAACTTACAATCAATATCGGAAGTTGCAGTAGCGTCGTCACTACTAAGTCAAAATATAAATCCTATACATGCTCGTCTTCACTATTTACTCTATATTTCTTATAAAAGTCTATTTTTATTTACTGAAATATTAATATTGGATTTATTTAATATTTTTCCTTTAACTATCATATAATACTTTTTAATTAACATTATATTTGGTTTTTAAATACAAACTTTTGGCTTAAAGTTGGTAAATATCTGGTGATATTCCTTTGGTATTTAAACTTATGAATTTCCTCATATTTAACAAAAATGTTTCTGCCTTTGGTTATTATAACCTACAAATGTTAACAAATAATGCTTTATCTAAAGCAACATAACCATTATATACAATAAAAAAATTAAATACCACAATGTTACAACGATACACGTTTATGACTTGATTTATGCAGTAGAACAGTTGATTGTTGTTAAGATCGTTAAATAATTCAATTATTGCTCGAAATTTTCACTTACAACTTTTTGAAATCTGTTTTCGATTGTTATAACAGAGTGAAATCACGAAATCAGGCAGCTTGTGAAAAAAGCGTAACTAACGGTACCAAGAACTATGACAGAAATTTCATCTTCTTTTCATTTCAATAATAATACAAAGAATGGTGTACTGGATATAGAAAGAGTAATTAGGACAAAAAGAGACGTAATTAAGGACATAAAAACGGACAAAAATCATAAATCTAATTCAAATAGACTACCCAAGCAGTAGTAAAGAAACTGAATATGAATGAACATAATTTATTGTATTCGGTCTTGCAGCTACAAACTTGGTAACCACAAACGTCTTACAAAGTAAAATAAATGCTAACGATAGTGAAAATGGATATATTAACGTATCAAAATATGATGAAGGCAAATTAATAACAATCAGGTTTCACTCTGCTTAACCACTGACATCTAAATCATTTTCCACTGTTTTTATCAGTTATCGTTATTACACTGCAGTGCTGATCGAAATTTTCTTCTTTACATCCTTAGCCTCAATCGAATCTCAAACATTCATGGCATAGAAAAGTGGCTTTGAAGTTGTGTGTGACATGCTGGTTGGAGATGTGTTTGTACTCGAATTCTGAAGGCTTACAGAATCCTGGGGCGAGACACTTGCAGCACCCTCTGGCACGCCCCTTTCGATAAATCGAGCTTTGGTAGGGCTGCCGGCTGGAGAATCTTTGGGAGGGAGGTAGTTGTAGTAGCCATTGAGGTGGTTGCGTGTTGGATGTTACTCTCATCTACGTAACTATGTTCAGGGGCATCTGCGGTGTTATATCTGGATCTCACTGAGGGGAAGCTGTGACGTTGAACTTTGTTGACGTATTCTGGCTTGTACTGAAGCCGGAGAGAATCTCGGAATCTCAGTGTTGGAACTGTAAATATATTTAACATTTAAACATTGATGTTAAACTAAAATTTTAAAATTAATCTACTCAGCTACTAAGGCAACTTGCACAAGGACGATTACAAAAAAATATTATAATAAATAATATGTTACAAAATATACAAAATGTCATCGTACAAGTGTTATCGTTGACAGCTTTGACAAGTAGGTCGGTTGCTGGGTGACATCAGGTAAATGTGTGTTAATTTTGTATGTCCGATCCGAAGTCTCCTTGCCACGATAAGATTTCGTCTGGACCAACTGTAGGGCCAAAATAGGAGGACTGTCGATTAAATGTTAAATTTGATGTAAAGTTAAGTAGTTGGTGTCCCAGTGTTGTTGCCATCGGGTTCTTATTCATCTTTTATTGTGAAATTTTAAGTCCTTGCTAACTTGGATGTTAACAGCAGGAACAGATGATGTTGAGGCAAGTTTTGTGTGGTGGTCTACAAGCTCATTGCCTGTTATACCAATATGGGCATAGTAACCAGATTAGAGTAACTGTTATATTTTGGGAAAAGATAAGTTGGTAATGGTCGTGGATCTTTTGGACGATAGGATGATCAGTTGATACCTTTTGGATAGATGATTGAGGCTAGAGAGTATGTGCATATAGCGACTTGCTTATTTGATGATAAAATGTATTTAATAGCTTGAAGTATGCTGAATAATTCGTCAGTATGAACTCTGCAAAAGGAGGGGATTAGGAATAACGTGATAAGAGTATGTGACGTTGTAACAGAACAGTCTACTCTGGTATTATATTTTGAAGCATCAGCGAGATACGGGAATAGGAAAAGTGGAATTGTTTGTGATAAAGAAATGTCATCAAGTAATTGCGCTAAAATTAGTGGGATAAGTTTTAATGATGGTAATTTAGAAAGGTTATGCAGTTTATTTGTGGATAATACAAAAAGAGGTTATACTGGTTAGAGAAATTAGAAGAAACGCCTACGAGACTAGATGAAAACGCATATACCAAAATGGAGAGCTGTGTTATGTATTCAATTTAAAATATGTGTTTTAAAAGCAGAGATGTATATGTAAGAGCCATAAATCAGTTTGGAACAAATAAGAGATCTATACATCTTAAAAAGGGAATTTACATCTGCATCCCAATGATAGTGCGAAAGAGTTTTGACAATATTTAGTCCTTTGTACGCTTCATCTTTATTTCTAATATATATTGTTTCAAATCGTGAATCAAACATTAAACCGAGTACTTTACGGGAAAATAAGCTGACAATTCTCTGACAACTGGAAAATAAGCTTTGTCAATCATAATACTAGAAGTAGGAGAGGTTGGTCGTCTACTAAATTTTATTTTGGATTTTGTATATGGTAACGATAAGCCTATAGAGCCTGTTTTGTTAGCGAGTGTATCTGCTTCAGATTGAATGAGCTTGAAAGTTGTAGAGACAGATCTTCCGTGGCAGTAAATTATTAGGTCGTCTGCATACAGGACATGCCTAATGGGATAAAGTATACTAGAGAATAAATCGCTTATTACTAGATTAAAAAGAGTTGGCTTAATACTGCCCTTGTGGTACCCCATCGGTTTAAGTGTGGAGTGAAAAAAAAATTGACAGATACTCTAATCGATCGTGATGATAATAAATTTTGCCTAAAATTGAATATGTTGTCCTTAAGATTATAAAGAGGTTTGTTCACTACAGAGTACCTGCTAATAGTATCAAATGCGCCTCCAATATCTAATACAACAGCGACGACTTCTTTACTTTTGTTAAAAGCATCGGAAATATGACTTTACTTATTAAATTATCGGAGAATTACTAAATTGTGTTGAGTTGAACAATTTCGTCGAAATCTGACTATTGTTTGGGAATTATGTTATATATATGCAAGATTTTGCACATAGGTGCAAGTGACTGATATTGGTCTGTAAGCACTAGGTAACGATCGAGCTGTGTTAGGTTTTTTAATGGGTATTATAATTGAAATCCGCTGGTTGGGAAATTTGTTGGATGACCAGATTAAATTAAACATTTTAAGAAGTCTAAGGTGACCTAATCTGGATAGTTAAATAAAGATATAAGGAATATCGTCGGGGCCAGAAGCAGTGTTCTTAAAAGTTTTAATGACCGAAGTAAGTTCTACGTAAGAGAATGGCGAATTCAGATATGTAATATCCTTAGCTGTTTTGATAAAACATGGGAAAGGAGTATTGCCCAATGGCTCAAGTAAAGAAGAATTTATTTGCTTTTAAATTTGTTCCGAATTGTTTTGCCAGGGTTTCGGCAATTTCTTGATTATCACTGATAGTACTATTATTTGAGATATGAATAGAGATTTTAATGTTTGTATTAATTTCTTGGATTTGCCGTATTTTTTTCCAGAGATCACAAGGATTGTTATTTTCATTAATAGAAGATACATAGTTTCTCTAAGAAGATTTTTTACTTTGTTTTATAATAAACCGTGACTTGGCTCTAGCTTTTTTTTTAATTTCGTGAGATTTTCTATGTTATTTTTTCGATAATTTTTAAGTGCCACCTTATGTCGCCTTTTGCCAATGTGTAGATTGGCAGCTGAAAGCATGGTGCCTGTGATTAATAACATGTTATTGTCAATATTGTCGGACAATATAAGAGAAGGAAAGGCGATATCTGTTTGGGATGTGAAACTTGTCCAATCAGAATTTTTAAGTCGTCAGTAGCATCTGGACAGAGTTTGTTTAGTATTGGGAATATTAGATGATGTATAGGTCATAAATATGACAGGAAGATCAATTGCCTAGAAGAAAAATATAATGTATCAAGCTATATAGTAAAAATCTAGACTTTTTGTAAGCAGTACATGATACATATAGTTTTTTTGATGTAAGTATGAATATTCTATAGATTTTCTGTTAATCTATCTATATTTTACGTTTAATTAAACCTTTTTATTTACTTACATACTATATAACACATAATACCGTCGATAGCAAACATTAATATTATAACCAATGTAACCTACTTTGCACTTTAATGTCTATATTGATTAGAATGGCAATATAAATTGTAACTTACCTTGGTAAAAACTACAACCTGACATACAACCCACCGAAGTCTGTGTAGACCTCGCCATGGAGTAATTACTCATTAATGGACTTTCACTTCTCGATGGTACCATCATGGGCTGGTAGCTGGTCGGATATGGTGGTTTCGCCATCACTTTGTGTTGTCCGTTCGTATTACAATATTGCTCCTCTCCCATCGGCATCTTTTGTTGATATATTGGTTCGATGTACTTTTTATTAATTTGATTTTGATTGTAACGATAATACTCATTAGTTTGATACGGGCTCGATGGAACAGGTTGTTGGTAACTCTCTATGTTGTTGTAGGGTATGTACACCATTGTTTGATGGTACGTTCGTGATATTTCTTGAGGAGGTGGGGATAATGGTCGATTACTTCTGTATTTCTGTAGATTGTGACAATCCAGCTCGACACTGACCTGCACAAAACAAACTTTTTTAAATTCATATAAAATAAAACATATGTAAGTATCGAGGTAATTCACCCTTAATTATTAACCAGAAAAACAGTCTTATAATATAATCCTATCTTGTTTATGGATGAGCATATGGATCAAAACAGGATTATGGGCTGTGAGAATTCTTCTTCTTTAAGTTCCATCTTCTGTCGAAGGTTGGAAATGATCATGGCTATGCTGACTCTGTTGACTGCCGCTCTAAAAAGTTCTGCACTACTGCATTCAAACCATTCCCTTAAGTTCTTATGGCAGGATATTTTTCGTCTTCCCACATTTTGCTTTCCTTTCCTCGAATTTTGCCTTACATAATAAGTTGTAATAATGCGTATTTTTGTCCTCTCATCACATGTCCTAAGTACTCAAGTTTTCGTCTTTTGATAGTTAATATTATTTCCGCCTCATTTCCTATCCTTCTAGTTACTTCCACGTTTGACATTCTTTGAAATCCATGATATTCGTAGGATTCTTGTCTAACACCAAAATTCAAAGGCGGCCAACTTATTCAGATGGACTTGTTTTAGTGCCCACGCTTCCAAGCCAAAAAGAAGAGTAGAGAACACGTAACATCGAAGCATTCTCAGGCGTAGTTCTAACCTTATATCGCTTATATATATATATATAATATATATATATATATATATATATATATATATATATATATATATAAATATATAACTGTTTTGGATGGGTTGGGAGTCAATAATAGGGCTATTGGTTAACTATTTTTTTAATCTCGAGCTTTCAATTGTGTTTACAATTATTATCAAGAGCTAAAAAAGACAAAATACTTACAAGGTTGAACTAAAAAGAAAAAACAATTTTTTTTGTTAACTTACCAAATAAAAATTAGTTTGGTAAGTAAAAAATCACTGCTTACATGTTCAAAATATTTTATATAAAAATGTTTTGATCTAACAAATGTTTCTCCGAAAATTTCTATAATTTTGAAAACATTTTTTTTAATATAAAAATAATTGAATTTATAAATAAGTTCAAATAGCAACCAATTACAAATAGCCTCAATGTCATAAATGCCAACATAAAATTTTTATTTTTGACAATTATATTGCCAAAAGTAAAACTTCGTTTAAACATTCTTTTTGTTTAGTAACAAAAAGAAGAAGATTTATTCACCTTGACAGATGTCTGAAAGAATGTGACAGATATATGGAGAATTGAATATGACATTTTACAATTTTTATATATAAATCATAAAGAAAGAATATAATTATATATTTTACATTGAGGCTATTTGTAATTGGTTGCTATTTGAACTTATTTATAAATTCAATTATTTTTATATTAAAAAAAATGTTTTCAAATTATAGAAATTTTCGGAGAAACATTTGTTAGATCAAAACATTTTATATAAAATATTTTGAACATGTAAGCAGTGATTTTTTACTTACCAAACTAATTTTTATTTGGTAAGTTAACAAAAAAAATTGTTTTTCTTTTAGTTCAACCTTGTAAGTATTTTGTCTTTTTTAGCTCTTGATAATAATTGTAAACACAATTGAAAGCTCGAGATTAAAAAAATAGTTAACCAATAGCCCTATTATTGACTCCAACCCATCCAAAACAGTTATATATTTGTTCCAAACGAGTCACAAGTACTTCTTTTTTCTTATTCTTATATATATATATATATATATATATATATATATATATATATATATATATATATATATATATATATATATATATATATATATATATATATATGTGAGAATTATAGAAGCATTAAAAAACGCCTAAACTATCGCTTCTGTCATCAACGTTGAAGCAGAAAGAACTAATCTGTGAGGGAGTCTTTAAAACCTAGTAATAAGAACTGCAAAAAACCTTTTATACCCAAAAAACGTTCTCCTATCATCTTTACATACAAAGTTAGGCCTCATGAAACAGTTTATGAAGGAAGTTAGTTTATAAAGGCTTTGCTTAAAGCTAGACTATGTTTCAAGTATCTCTGCCAATAGATTTAACGCCTTTCAAAAGCTAAACTAAAAGAAGGCATATTAGTCGGACCTGAAATTCGAAAAATGATGGAAGCGTGGGAATCATTAAAATAATTCATAACACAGTTCTTAGGAAATAAAATAGCCATAGAATATATTTATCTTCTAGCTACAGTTAAAGACGAATAAAAAAATAGAATGTTTAACGATCCTGAAAGTTCACTTTTTGAACATTCCACTTTGATAACTTCCGGACAATGTCGGAGCTGTTGGTAAGGAAAAAGACATTTTTAATAAGACATTTAAATAATGGAAAACGTTTACCAGGGCCGCTGGAACACTAATATAATGGGGCACTACTGTTGATCAATTCACCGTTAAGTTCCGCTAACGACTCTTCGTAGAAAAAGCTATACGACAAGCGTCAAAATAAAAAGAGAGAGAGAGAGAGAGAGAGAGAGAGAGAGAGAAATAATGTATAAACTAATTTCAGTTAACTAGTGAAACCTGTATTACCACATTATATCACTGTTTTAAGTAGCCTACTGTAAATACAAACCTTAATATCGTTATGCTTATTGAAAACATTTTTTTTCCAAATTGAGAACTTGAATTTATATTACCATAAACATAATAGTATATACCTATATGTAAAAAATACTAACCTGAGCTTTGTATACATCCTTACAACAATTTTGATTAGCGCAACTTTGGTAATTTTCATGTAACGATACGGGTCTGTATTGGTAACCTCTTACTTTGGCTTCATCTGGCATGTTTTGGTATTGAGTCGTCGCATTTGGTTTAACATTCATTCTGTTCGAGTCGTCATCACGGTTCAAGCCCGTTTCTGAATAATAAGGCCAAGAAACGTTGGTGTTTGTTGGTGGCAGTTGAATTGGTTCTGGATTTGTTGGAGGATTTCCGTTGTAGATCCAAAACGTGGCTTGATGCCACGTACGCTTGGTCTGTGGTTGAATCCGTAATCGTCGTTTTCATCGTCTTCCTTCTTGTCGTTATCGTACCTATAATGAAAATATTGGTAAATTAAATACCGAAAGCAAACAACATTTGCGACATAGTTTTAGTTTACATTTCTCGCTGTATGTATTACACTTTATACCATAGTCTGGAGCTCTTTAGAACACATTTATCTGACACCTCGAACAAGAGAAGCGATAGAGAGGGTCATTTATGCGGCGTTGCCTAATCAATTATTATTTTAGAAGTTTGTTTTTAAACTGTAAAATAATTATTACTCCATGATTACAGTAATGGTTTTATAATATATTTATTATAAGAGCACTAATATCAATAAGTTATTTGAGGTAATTGATAAAATATGTTATTAGATGAAGTATTCTTTATAATTATTAAAATGACAAAAGGTCTATTAGATTAGAAAGTTATAATAAGGTATTTAGGTAAAATAAATTGTTTTCAACGGTAGTGGTAGAAGCGTATAAAAATATGCTTATTAGTTTTTATTCAAATATCATCAAAATCGCTGTTTTTGCTGTCAAAATTTGATTTGACAAATCTTCGCTGTCTGAATCTTCGTCTACATTGATAACCATATTATCCACAACTACATCAATTATTGGCTTTTTTGATATTAATTCGCGTTCAGTTGCGATGACTTTTTCAGTTATTTTTTCCATTTTTCCACAGGAAATATTAAAAAAAAAATCGTCCGATACCTGCTGTATTGACGTAAATGTAAAGTCTACATTTCTGGCTCCCACATACATTATGTCCTTGTGCTCGTATAATTTTATCGATTGCATATTTTACATACCAAGGTTTATGCAATTTTATTATGTTACACAGATCAGGCTTCAACATAGAAGCAGTATATGGAATATTTCTTTCTCGAAGCCATTCCGCATAACACATTTCTTCAATGATGATGTAGAACATTTATATTCCTATTTATTATGGCGTGGTGCATTATCCAACTCTATTACATTATTTGGAGGCAAGTTACGCAAACGTTGTTCTTTCAACCGATTTTTAAAATTTGTAAAGTTCATGTCATCATGATAGTATCCAGGTTTTGACGTCGACTTTCACCTCAAATAAGATCCAGGAACAAAACCTTTTTCATTTCCTGTCCCAACAATAATTTAACGTTGCCCTCTTGACACGGGTTTTATAAGTCCATTATTACTGGTGTCACACCAAATATTTTGAAAATATGACTCGTTATAAATAAGTCTAACTATAAATTTATTTGCTTTTCCAGCTTCCTAATGTTTCTTAGGTATTGCAGCCTTAAATGTCTAATTTCATGTCTCTATCAACAGTTTTCTATTGTCGACTGTTTTTTTTTTCAGTAAAACCCAAGTTTATGAGATTCCCTTCTCATACTTTCTCTACTCACCAACGTCATCTAGCGTAAAAACTCAGGTTCTACCAGTCAAGAACCCATTAAAATGTCAATAAACAAAAACACAAGTCTACCTCATTCATACATGAGTGATAAACAAAAAAAAATAAAAACAATCTAAAAACAGGACACTCATCTTCAAGGAATACCCAATACTCTCATTCTCAGAACACCCAATCTAAAAAAGAAAACAAATACAAACCGATTATTGGAAGCAACGAATCGTCTATTGTAAACACCATTCCTAGACAAGGTCATGTAAATATTACTTTTAACTGCGTTGAATGGCATAGAACTGACAAATACTCCACATATAAGGTATCTTTCCCTTTCGGTAAAATTGACGAAGTCTACAGTTCTAATATTTGGTTCTATTTTTTGGCCTAAGGAGCTGCCGTTAGGAGATTTAACTATAACAGAAATTTTCAGCACAAAAAGAAGACGGTTGTTGACACTAATCAAATATTTTCAACGGTTTAATACTTCTTCTGGTTTACAGAAGTTTAAATGTGCGCTAGCTAGTACAAATATGGGCTTTTTCTATGATATTAATAATTATCCTGATTTTTTAACAGTCTTTCTTACCGAAAATTATAGCAATTAATATTAAAGCATTTTTCACTAAAAAAAGTACGACAAACGGCTGAAAAATACCCGTGCAATGGTTTAATAATGAATTAAGGTCTTACAGATCTAATCTTTCTCTTATTAAACACATTGCAGATGCCACTAAGGATCCGATTTGTTCAAAGTATATAAACAAGAAAAATTTGAATAAATCGGCAATTAAAAATTGGTAAAAAGTCAGCTTACTGTAATTTTATTACTAATTCCAATAATAAACCTAGAGACTGCTGGAAAGTAGTAAATTTCGAAGAAACTACACAAGATCCAGTTCGGTACAACCTGATCTACCTCCAGACGAAATAAATCTATTTTTTATTACAATTGCAGACTACATTACCTAATTACCTACATCTCTTCCCACTATTGATGGTCGATGTCCTCTTCAATTATAGAAATCATCCTTCTCCGATCAAGTCCTTTTTTTTGTCCCGTTCTGGAAGAAGAGGTCTCTCAAATAATAAAGTCTCTTAGTAATTCTAATTGTAGGGACGTCCACGAAATTAATAGCAAAATTTTAAAAGAAACGTACCAAATCGTTTTAACGTCTTACACTCATCTTATTAATTTAATTCTATCAACTGGAGTATTTCCAGAAGTACTAAAATAAAAAGTACCCGTGCAGATGGTTTAATTTTTTTAAAGTACTACCAATGTACAAAAAAAGGTGATTCATCAAAAACTGACAATTACAGACCCATAAGTATTGTTTCTACTTTCGGGAAAGTGATTGAAAAAGTTATCAAACAACAATTTTATTCCTATTTTGAGTCAAATAATTACTTTAGCAACTCACAATATGGATTCAGAAGTGCTCGTTCTACTGCGAACGCGGTATTTAATGTTGTGAGCAAGGTGATTGAGGGGCTTGAACGCGGCAATCGCATAGCAATTTCTCTTTGCGACTTGTCAAAGTTTCACACGAAATTTTGCTCAACAAATTAAATTACTATGAATCAGAGGTATCCCTCTTAAGCTTATAACTTCTTATCTATGTGGCAGACACCAGGTGGTAGTGTCTAAAGGTCATCTCTCCGATTTTCTATCCGTAAAATATGGAGTCCCACAAGGTTCGGTCTTAGGACCTCTTTTGTTATTATTTATATCAACGATTTGCCTAAATTCATACCTCCGTACAAAACCATACAATTCGCAGATGATACGACATACTTTATATCAGGAAAAAATAATGATGATTTAAAAATGTCTGATGAGAAGTTTCTATTAAATCTAGCTCATGGTTTGCTGCAAACAAACCTAAAACTTAACTATGATAAACGCAAAATTTGGTTATATCTGCGAGTAATTTATACAATGATCTAGATAACAAAGAGACTGTGTTAAACTATTGGGAATAACCATAGATATTCGATTCAATTTGTCCGCTCATATCTCACAACTTAAAAAAGCTACCAAGTTCGTTATTTGTTATACCCAACTAGCAAGAATTGTCAACTTTGAAACATTAAAAATGACATATTTTTGTTTATTTCACTCTCACCTAAACTATAGTGTAAATTATTATATGGGACAATTCAACAAATGCACTTCAAATTTTTAGAATGCAAAAGAAAGCTGTCAGGATTTTAGCAGAGGTTAGTTATCTAGAACACTGCCGACCTTTCTTTATCAAATTCAAAATTATGACGCTACCTACTGTGTTCATATTTCAAGTTCTAACTGAAATTCACAGAAAACGTGCCCATTCAATAAAGCAGTCTGATGTCCATGTTCACAATACGCGAAACTGTCACTACCTACGAACAAATCGCTGTAGATTAAGTCTTTCAGAAAAAAATTGTCTTAATTATAACTATGTATTACAATATTTTACCAAAAAGTATTAACAGCTAAGCTGTAATAGTTTCGATAAAGTTATCAAAAAATATCTTCTAAAACATTGTTTTTACTGCCCCGAAGAATATATGACTCACTGTAGAACATCCACTGAACTGCTTACCGTAACTTTGCCATAAATGTTTTTTCTGTTTAATATGTGTTCTTGTTTGTATATATTTAAGTTACGTTTTATACTCCTTTTTAATACTATGTATGTTTTTTTTTGACTTGCTACAAACAATATTTGTATCTGTTATGTAGTTAAATAAATACTCTACTCTACTCTACTTCCTGCATAATTCAGTTCGCGCTTACAAATTTCTGATGAATTTTCTTAATTGTGGGAACTTGTTGATCGCTAAGATAAAAATTATATATCTGCCTCCGTACCGATACCTTGATCACATGCATCTAGCTCTATTTTTGTGGACTCTATGTGTCGTTTATTAGAGGAGATGGAGAATCCAAAGGTTTCTCCATTTTCAACCTCATGACCATCTTTAGCGATTTTTTTGAGGCTGGATAAACGGACACCTATAAACATTTAATATTATAAAACTTTTTCTCTTATTCGATTATTTCATATCTTTATATAAGAACATCTCTTTTTATATTCGATTTATAATAAAAAAATGTAGGTAATAACATATTTTTTATAATATAAATATATCATCAATTTAAGAGACAAAAAAAAAATCATATTCACATGCTTACATTTTCGCCTCTTTCTTCATCTGCTTGTATTAGTATTTAATGTATTAGTATTTAATAGCATTAGTATGAAAAGGTTTAATAAACTAAATTTTTAAAGCAAATGGGAAGCTTATATGACATTTTCGACCACAATTACCTAAGACTTTCAGAACAACAAAATAATAGTTCCTGCAACACGTCTGTTTCATACATTATAATTAACTCACTTCTTTTTAATCCTCTCTATCCTATTAGCATCCTGTTGTACGAAAGCGACCAATTCATCTCCCGATTCGGAAGCTGGTGTACCTGCTAAAACATCCGGTGCAATTTTCTTATTTTCCTCATTGACCAAAGCTTCATCTATATCGTCCAGAGTGTATTCACTACCTGTAGAACTGATAACCGAACCATGAATTACTTAGGTGGTAATAATGATCGTCGGGATGACCCATCCCGCTGACACATGCTGTTAGGGGAGCGAGTGTAGATAGAAATTGTTTCTACCGTCGTTAGGATTTGCTGGATATGGTGGATTTGGTTTGTTAAGATCTCTCCTGCAATAAATAAACGATGGTATTATTAGCTGGTCGTCGTAACTATAACGAGTATAAATGGAATGAAACGAATATTGAGAGCTGAGATACAATGTTAAGATAAGTCGATTTTTTTAGAACACAATGAAGAATGAAGAAATAATGAAGGATAATAAAAACTTGGAATAGATAGTAGGATAAACGGAAAATTAACTAATACAGTACATGCATATGGTACAAAATAACGCCATACCCCAATAGTAGGATATGGAAATGATATATCAAAAGTTGCAATGGAGAATATATCTTTAAAAATATTATGTTTGAATACTAAGAACTACAGCTTACATCTTCCACGGAAGGTGTAATTATGTTCATTAGAAAATATTCGTAACACCGACGCCGTCACGAGTGTACCAAAGTCCAATGAAGATTAGTGGATATAGTGATCAGATAGATGAAAAAATACGGATTTACACTCAAAATTCGACATAGCAGACAAAAAATTAAAGAAATAAATATCATCTTTGCATAATGGTTTGAGATAGTATTGGACCCATAGACATATAATAAAAATATACTGACTGTTACAATACATTCTCGTTTCCCAGTGCGACAGAGAAAACTGACGCAAAGCAGTTCCTGCCCCAAACCTACCTAACTTAACCTAACTAAATGACCAATGAAAATGTCACGTGGTTGATAAACCCGGTCCAATAGAAAGAGATGCAGAGAATGTTTTGCGTCAGTTTTTTCTGTCGCACTGGGGAAACGGGTCTGTACAGCAACAGTCAGTTTATTTGTATTATATGTCTATACACTTCGCTTAATATTCATTTGATCTAACGTCATTTGACTAAAGCCATTAGAACTAATGAAAATTTCACCCGATAGACATTACTCAAGGTCATTTAACCTTCCGTCATTACAACTTAAAAGTATTTCGCCTAAAGACCACATGGCCTAAAAAATTTTGATCTAAGGATACTTTACTTTTTAAACTTAAATTAATCTAACGTCAGAAAATTCAGTCGATGTCTATATATTTAATTAACAAAAAGTAATAATTGTAATCACTAGTCATTATTCTTCAGAGTCAGCATAAAAGTGGAAACTAGTTGCCATGCTGCGAAGACATTTCGAAAAGTCTGGTATACTGCTGGACCCATTTGGGAGTGATGTCTTTAAATGCCACATGTCTAAATTCTACTTTTTGCAATTACAGTCTTCAAACACAGTCAGCGTCATCATACAAAGAGAGTCCGTGTGTTGTGTATATGACCAAGCCGTAAGCCTCAACTACTCTTCCACAAGCCACACCTTTGGAAACATTTGAAACAGAAAAAATTGCATTGTCATCATCTCGGAAGTAGAATCTCGACGTCAAATCAGTCGAAAGTTACTCGACAGTCTATAAAGTTAAATTAATATTAAATTATGTGAGGTAAAGTAACTGTAATAAGCTGAATCTTTGGACAAATAACGTTAAGGTTTAGTCTAGATCAATTAATATTAGGTCAAATGAAGTTAGATAAAATGGCCTATATTCGACCTGTCTTAAGTCAAGTGTATTTAGGCGAAGTGTTATAGATTCGTTTAAGACATTGTTCGTTATGATTGATAATAGAAAATGTCGTTGGCTACGAAACCTCCAAAATAAGTTCAAATTTAAATCAAATAAATATTTTACAGAAGTCGAATCTCTATGACATTTAACATCACAGTAGTACCAAAGAAGAAGAAAATACGAGTTATAAACAAAAAACAAACTTATTAACTTACTCCAACAATTCTTGATTGTATGGACCGGCTACATCTGGTAAAGTCTGTGTTTGAGCAGCCTTCGGTTCGTAAAGTGAAGATTGTGGCGACATTTCCATATTTTTATCTCGCTTTCCAAAAATATCGGTAATTCTCTTGTAAGTGGAAGACGTCGAGGATGAGTTCGAGCTAGCTGTTGAGGACGAGGAGGGAGAAAAGTTTCTTGGTTCTTTAATTTTATTAGAAATCTAAAAACAATGAAAATAAGATTAATAAATATGTTAAATTTCAAGTACTTATTGTAAAGCATTTTTATACTTTTATGGATATTAAAACTAGTTAACATCGTTTAACTCTGTTTACAACACTGCTGCCCAAATTTGCTTAGGAACATTTCGATCCAGTCCAGCTGAAAGTCTCTATTGTGAATCTAATGAACTACCCGAATCTGACTAACCCTGTATTTAATCTTTTCACTTCGCCAAGACCTGGACTCAAACTCACCCAAATATATACTTTCAATCCTACATATCCTACAACCCTTGTGCCAACACACACAATTATATTAAACTCTTGCATTATAAAATCAAAATCCCCGCCATGATATAGAACACTTCCTTTTATAAACGCTTCCCTCTGTAAATTTAATAAGTAACAAACAAATAATATCATTTTTCGACAAGCTTTCAAGGATATTGTGAATAAATCCCACTATAATACGGTGTTTTATACTGATGCATCCCGAAACGGAGATGGAGTTGGCTGTTCTGTCACTACAAATAATACATTATTAGGAAAATACCGAATAATCAACAAATGTAGCGTGTTTTTAGGATGATGTAGCAGTCAATGATGTTAAACATCATTGACTGCTACATGTCTTTGTAAGGTAACACACTTTTTTTTAACTTCTCTATGGATGTTTGGTTTCATATTGTTCTTTTTAGATGAACTGATGATGCTTTCTGAGCAGAAAGCGAAACGTCTTCAATAAATAGATGAAGTAGCCACCTTCTTTGTCTTTTATTTCTCCTCTTTGACCGAAAAACCCACCACTCTTCGAGTGTACCTTAGTTTATTTTGGATTGACGGTCGTACTCCTTTTCTCGTATATATATATATATATATATATATATATATATATATATATATATATATATATATATATATATCTACGGCATAAAGTGGACTCCGCCCATGTTAAAATTCAGGTTCAAGTGAGCTCCGTGGTCAAGTCGACACCGATATACGGAGCTCACTTGACCATTCCATAATATTGGCTCTGTCGATTCGTCAACATGTATAGTTTCATAATTTTTAAAAATTTTGTGGAGCCCTTAAGTACCCCTGTATCATGAATGTATATTGCTTAGTTCACGTGTATATCTTATAGGGGTCGTTCAGATCTTTTTCATTGTATATTGGAACCATAGGTATATCGGTTTAAGTAAGCTCTGATAATTTGGCAACTCTGCCATTAAGCTGTATACTTCTCGCGTATAGTCTGAACGGTTTATATGGACTCCTTATTTTTGTTATCATTCAAACGCATTACATTGTGTAACAGATATGAATACTACTAACTACCTGTTTTTGGTAGGTACGTGCTTTTCTAAAAATAGCTTTATAGATACAAAAGGATTTTGTTACCAAATTGGATTTTTTTCACATGCGGAAATTTCCTAATGTATTTTGTTAACGTGAGTATGTCTTCATACGTTTTATTTAAGAATTCGATAGATAAGAACTTCTTTTATTTTATCCATTGTTTTATGATATCTTTTATACAGATTTTTTATTATTTTATTTCTTGTTTTATCTGTGTACTACAGATAGTAGTGCACAAAAAAAAGAAGAATGCTTAATTTATCTAACAACAATTATACCACTTCACCCATATTACATACTTACACCCATATTACATACTGAATGTTTTATCTCCTATTTAGGGGTAATATGTAGTCAATATAAGTGTAGTTAGTGTCAAATTTGCAATGATCAATATAAGTAATAGCTTACTGACTGTACTTTACATGTTTAGTTCAAATAAATAAACCTTGTCCCTTCAGAAAAGAGCGATTGGAATGGCAAAGTCAACTAAGAAAGTGTAATGAATCTTGTATCACCCCAGATTCACACAGGTTAACCGGTGTTTGAAGGCAAGAGTCCTCATTGCAGATTTAAGGAAGATAACTACCATAAGGAAGTTCCTTTCGAGAGTTCAGATGGCGAGAAGCAGCTTATTTTTTTTTGTATGTCTTGCAGATGTGTTGGTCTAGCTAGTTATTCCTCGATTCTAGTCATAAAATGGGTTGTTATTCGTGGAGTGGATGTTACGAATCTAGACTTTGTTTCTTTTGTTCTCTAGCTACTTATCTTCGGATATTATGTGGATTGATAACTACGATATTGTAGAGCTTATGTATGGATGTGAGTCTTAATATCCGCTGAATTTGGCTGACTAATTTATAGCTAAATCTACGTGTTAAGTATGTATTGATATCACCCATACAAGCAAGGTATATTCGGCAGCAGAAGCATAGAGTTCAAGCGTCTACGTTTTAAGAGTGGAAGGATGTGCTTCCCATTTTTAGCTGACAAGTTCGCGAAGAATATTATTTTTCTAATTCTAGTTTTCCATTTAGTTTTAAACAAAGTTCTGTGAATTATAAAGTGTGTTTAAGGATTTCATGACACTATTGGTTCAGGTATATGTTCATATTTGTGAAAGCGTCTCTGTTAGGGACATTGAAGGAGCCCGCCTGACTTTTTCCAGGATTTGGCTTAAAATTAATTTATAATCTATTTTTATTGTGTTTAAGATATGATATTTAGATTTTTCTCCACTTCAGCAACAAAATTTTTTGGTTGTGCAACAATAGATGTATCGTCTACAAAATAAAAGTCCTAGTATTTACTGGTATGGGTTGTGTAAATATTATATAGTGTAGGTGCCATTACGGTACCCCAAGGAAGACCGTTCTACTACGTTCTCCATCTTCATCTTCTATTCTTATCATTGAGTGATACGGAAAATCTTCTGTTGTGTAGGCATACGCGGATAATACAAGTGAGTTTATTACCTAAGGGGATATCACATAGATTTTGGAGAAATGTGCTTTAATTTAAGGTGTCGTAAGCAGAATTTACTACAACTACAACTAGAACTAGAACTACAACATCTCGTTCAAAGTCTCAATATATACTGTAACAGTTACGGCTTGAAAATTAATTTGAAAAAAACTAAATTTATGGTAATCACGAAATCAAAGAACATCAGAGCTAATATTGTAATAGACAATACAACGATTGAGCGTGTGTCCTGTTATAAATATCTAGGTGCTTGGATCACAGACGATACTGATCAAACAAAAGAGATTAGATGTAGAATAGAAATCGCTAGATCAGTCTTTAATAGAATGCGCAAACTCTTTTGCAATCGTGATATCAATATAAAGTTACGAATACGAATGCTGCGGTGTTATGTCTTTTCTACCCTGTTGTATGGAGTAGAGGCTTGGACACTAAAACAGTTGACCACAAAAAACATCGAAGCTTTCGAGATGTGGTGCTATAGGCGCATTCTCAGAATATCATGGATGGACTATTTGGATGGTAAAATTTAAATTTTACATACTGTTACTTTTAGACGATATTTCGAGTCAGATTTGTTTAGTAATAACTGTACTTAATATATAGTCTCTTTGTGAAATGAGCTTGTAATATCGGTTTACAACACATATATGGATAATAAGAAAATAAACAGGTTAAAATGTGACAACAAACTGCTATATAACAGTACGAGACAATATTCATAAGCTATCAGCTGTAAAAGTCATTGCCTTTTTTCCTGTCGTATCATATTTTAGCATATCATATTTTGAGTGAAATTGATCCTAAATTCGTCTAATAATATTAAGTTTTTAAAACAGCTGTGTTTTTATGCTCATTCGTTCACCCTTTGTAAAGCAGTCTGTGTAAATATAAGGGATTTATATAATCTTTTCATTTCGTACTCTTTTCGTTTCATAATTATAGTTTTATTGCTTTTATTTTCTATGGTAATACATATACATACCCAATTCAAAAGGGTGAAAATCAGCGAGTTCTAAATTGAACATAAACATTATTCTCTCTTTCTCCCTATACCTTATATAAAGATCATCGTCATCGTATAGTCCGAACGCAACAAGATTCTATTGCCTTTTCTTGTTTTTTTTTCTCCTCATTCCTATTGAAAATAAAGTAAATTCCGTTTATAAAAGTTATGTCAATATTTCTGAAGTGCCTTTCCTAGGATAATTATTTAAGCCTAGTTCGTTTGATTACATGCAATTGATTTGATAGTCCACAACAGATAAGTATTGATTTTAGGAAGGATAGCAGGTGTTGATAAATATGATGGGTCGATAGATAGTCCCGTTATTCCTAAATCTAACCGTATGTTACCTCCCCCTTCATTTGTGGAAGTCCTAAGGGCATTTTTTCTTTTGGGGCATCCTCCCAATTTAACTTGGCAATGCAGTAATTATAGAGTCTTTGGATAAAGCCAGCGCAACTTTAGCATTGAGATTTAGTTTCTTGTACGACGTTGCTATCTTTATATATGTGTTTGACCTTGTAAGTCGGAAAATACCTCTGCTGGCTTTTCCAGCAATCCTGGTCTAATTAATACGTTCTTGTCACGTATCCACACATTAGCACTGGTTTGATCACTATTTTATATAAAATATCCTGATTTTAGAGATTCGAATTACACTTCTGGATTTAAATTGCCAAACTTAAATGGAGCTTCGCGGGGTCAGACTGCTAGACAAAAAGACCAACGTTGGAATACTACAATACAACATTGGAGACCTTACGAAAGTAAACGACCAAGAGGAAGACCACAGATGAGATGGGTTGATGATATTAAAAGAATAGCTGGAACAAATTGGAAATATGTTGCTTAGGATAGAGACCGATGGAAGGAGTTAAGAGAGGCCTATGTCCAAACGTGAACGACACAAGGCTAAGAAGAAGAAGAAGATGCTTTTTAGCAAGTTGGTACTTGCTCTTACTTCTAAATTGACAGATCAGCTGTTTAACTGCCTGTACTGAACTTTCTTCTTTATTTTGCAAATATATATATGAAAACTAATAAAACTCTGGCATGCCGTTGAGTAAAATATTGGATACCCTATACTATTGAATCAACGGAAATACTAAGATCACACGGGGAGAATATTATGGGTTATTTCTGGTTTCGTCATAATTTACACTGAAATTACTAACAAGAGAGTGCTCTCACTTCCACATGTCCAAATTGATATATAGTACCAACAGATGCTAGTTATATACCATCAGTACTAATAAAATAGAAACTATCAAATTAATGTCAATTTCTTTGAATAATCAAAACAATCGAAAATATATACCAAAACAACACAATAAAAGTAAAAGTAGAAGAAGAACTAACCGACCCTATTAAAGCTGGCAATATTTAGCTTCAACTAGCAATTTAAATTAAAGGACCAATTTGACAAAAATCATATTAAAGGGGTGACTGAAGAATTAGCCGATTAATTAATTAATCATTACCCTGGATATGCCCGATTGTGGTGGTCTTCTTAGTACTTAAATTTTCGTAAAGGCTCGTTCTTTCAACCCCATAAGTAATGCCTAATGTTTTACTTTTTATTCAAAATTTAAATTTTACATGCCGTGTATTACTTTTTGACGATATTTCGAATTAGATTTGTATAGTAATAATTTAAGGTATTAAAGAGCCTCTTTGTGGAAAATAAATAAGTTTGTGATATGGTTCGCAACTCATAGGTATATAGATAATAAAAAAATAAACAGTTAAAATAAGTGTAAAAAATTTCAACTATATACATCGGCGCCATTGTTCAGGTGATGGGTTTATCACAGGTATCAAAGGTTACATTTTAATTCAAGGTTCTATTTGCGTATTTTCAATATTAAAAGAGTAGGAAAAGACATGTTTATGCTTTTATTATTTTTTTAAATCTATTCTATTTCCTTTCTAGAGTTCCGTCTTGTTTGAACGACCTGTGTTCTTTTTTCAGTTGGGCACTTGTCCAAGGCTATGACAAATACTCTCTCCTCTGCTATTCTACATTAATATGACTGATTCATTATTTTCTCTAAACACTCTGTCCTCTGCTATTCTACAATAATATGACTGATTCATTTTCTCTTTCTTGCAGCTATTTTAATGTTTATCCTGTGTATCTTTTTCTTCTTCTTCTTCTTCTTCTTTTTATATAGACATGACTCTGCTTTTCAATGTGCCTCCAGTAAGTTGCCGTTCCATGGTTTTCGTGGTCTTCCTACTGATCGTCTTCCTATTGGGTAACCTTCTCTTGCCGTCTCTAATACTCTATTTGTTGTCATTCGACTTATATGATCGTTTCATTCTACTCTTCTATTTCTTAACCAGTTCTTGATGTTCTCCACCTTGCATCTACGTCGTATATCTGTACTTCTAGCTCTGTCCCATGGTGTCTTACCATCAATTTTTGTGTTTCATCTCTGCTGCTTCTATGTATTCTATGACCTGTGTCAGGTCTTGTTTCTGCTGCGTATGTCATTGTTGGTCTGATAACTGTTTTGTAAATTCTGCCTTTGGTTTTTTTCCCGATATTTTTATTTCTTCATATTTTTCATTTAGGCAGCCCGCGTCTCTGTTTGCTCTATTCAGTGGATCTTCCACATCAGTTTCGAGCTTTCCGTAGCTAGATAATGTGATACCTAGATATTTAAACTCCATCACTTGTTCTATTAGCTGACCTTCCAGCTCCAATTAAGATCTTAGTAAACTTGCTGTTATAACCATGCATGTTGTCTTTTTTTTTGGAGAAATTAACATGTTAAATTTTCTGGCGGTTATATGAAATTGGTGTAGCATACGTTGTAAATCATCTTCACTTTGAAAGAATAGTATTGCGTCGTCTGCATAGCAGATTATTTTAATTTGTTTTTCTCCCATTTGGTATCCTCTTTTATTTCTTACTTTTTTATTATTTCATCCATAATTTGGTTGAACAATAGCGGACTCAGGGAATCTCCCTGTCTTATCTCATTGCCAGCTTCAATAGGGTCGGTTAGTTCTTCTTCTTCTTTTACTTTTATTGTGTTGTTTTAGTATATATTTTCGATTGTTTTGATTATTCAATAAAATTGACATTAATTTGATAGTTTCCATTTTATTAGTACTGATGGTATATAACTAGCATATGTTGGTACTATATATCAATTTGAACATGTGGAAGTGAGAGCACTCTCTTGTTAGTAATTTCAGTGTAAATTATTACGAAACCACTAATAACCCATAATATTCTCCCCGTGTGATCTTAGTATTTTCGTTGATTCAATAGTATAGGGTATCCAATATTTTAATCAACGGTAAGCCAGAGTTTTATTAGTTTTCATATATATATTTGCAAAATGAAGAAGAAAGTTCAGTACAGGCAGTTAAACAGCTGCTCTGTCAATTTAGAAGTAAGAGCAAGTACCAACTTGCTGAAAAGCATCTTCTTCTTCTTAGCCTTGTGTCGTCCACGTTTGGACATAGGCCTCTCCCAACTCCTTCCATCGGTCTCTATCCTGAGCAACATATTTCCAATTTGTTCCGGCTATTCTTTTAATATCATCAACCCATCTCATCTGTGGTCTTCCTCTTGGTCGTTTACTTTCGTAAGGTCTCCAATGCTGTATTGTAGTATTCCAACGTTGTTCTTTTTGTCTAGCAGTCTGGCCCGAGAAGCTCCATTTAAGTTTGGCAATTTTTGTTGCTATGTTCTCGACTTTTGTTTTTGATCTTACCCAGTCGCTCCTCTTTTTATCTGACAGTCGTATACCTAACATTGCTCTTTCCATTGTTCTTTCTGTTGTGGCTAGTTTATTCATGTTTGCCTTGGTTAGGGTCTAGGTTTGCATTCCATATGTCATGATAGGAAGGATGTATTGGTTGAGCACTTTGCTCCTCAAGTATTGGGGTATTTTGCGGTTCTTAAGCATCCAACTAAGTTTTCCAAATCCTGCCCATGCTAGTCTTGCTCTTCTAGTAATTTCCGCACTTTGGTTCTCTTTGTCAAGTCTCAGGATTTGGCCTAGGTAGATTTACCTTTTGGCCTGAAAAGCATACCAAACACAAAAGGGATAATAAAATGTACTGCACAAACTATTGCGATATAAGATATATATATAAGCTATATATCTGTTAATTATTAGGATATACAGTATTTTTTCTAATACACCTGGAACGATTGAGTGCATAGGTGAACTATCAAATAGGAGGCTATTAGTGTAGAATTAGAAAAACTAATAAATTGTTGATCAATTATTTACTATTAGGCAGTTAATGAGAATTGTTGGGAATACAAAAAAAACATTAAACTAGTTATTTATAGATTTTAAACAAACACATGATATAATCATAAGAATAAAACTATGAAATACCATTGCAGAACTAGGCTTACCTAAGAAAATAATTAATTTAACAAGGAGTAATCTCAGAGATTTCAAGGAAAACTGTCGACTTATTTTCAAATGTACTGCAAAGTGCTTTAAAAAATTTAAACAAATTAGCGTAACATCTGTTTTGAAAACTAAATATTATGAGACGAATTGGGGATATTATATTACACAAACTAAACCGCTTGCCTACAAAAAATATCAGGAAAATATGATACGGCGAAAACGACTAATGACTTTACAGCTAATTGCCACATAAGTGTCAATGTAACTATAGCTCACAAAATGGGTTCAATTACATTGCAATTTTTAAATTTTTCGTGATAAAATGAAGTGATTGATTGTTGTTTTGAAAAGGTAAGTTGTTTTTTATTTTTGTATTCCTATCATCTGATATTGTAATATCAACAACATTTTTCATAATATATTCTGAAATGCGCTTTCTATTACTGATAACGAACAAAAGTTTTTTTAACTTCTCGTTAATATAATTATGTAGGAATTTAGATTTTTATCTTGTTCTTACTATAGTGCTAAAGCACAAATGAATTTATAGTCTACCGTATTTTTTCCTATTGGTCATAGTTTTTAATTGTAGTATAGCTTATGTGTTTATAATAACTAGCACATAGAAAATAATAAAATTTTGTAGCCTGTGCTTTATGTTTATTATCCTTTATTGTATTGGAACATCTAGAAGTATAGTAATACATTTTAATTGTTGAACAAAAGAGAAAATAAAAACACTTTTCGTGGTGTGCCACTTAACCATACACAAAATCGTACACAAATAGTCAAATGGTAGTAAAAGTTTCCGATATAGGCCGCCAGACGGCAAAGGCATCGCCGCGCTCGATGTCTATACTATGAAATGTTTTTCATATAGTCTTCGGATCAGATTTTTTCAAAACATTAAATTACATCTTTTTGTCTTTCTTTATTTAGGCTAACCGCTACTGTTTTTTTCTTCAGCGTTTCTTCTTAATCTACATTAATGTTATATTTACAATTCTTTCTGGAACGAGCTATAATTTTTCTCAAATAACCATTTTGTGTGGTTTAGTCGACTTACGGTTTAGCGTGCTTTGGCTCTTTAAAGTCCCTTTTAATATTAATATCGTTTGAGAAATTTTTCCCAGATGACTAAATAAATTTCTTTAACATACAAGGGAGAGGACGTAGAGTAGGGCATAACGTAACTTAGATGTTGAATGAAAACTGCAAATTGCTGCTTATATTGATAAATACCACTCCTCATACCTAATATCTTTTGTACCCATCTTTGCTGTGTTGGGCAAGATTTAGTATTGGTGACGTACATGATCTTTCCTGTCTATAGCAACTTTTGTCTTTTAATTTGAGTTTTTCTTCTGTTTTACCTCTTGAGCAGTATTTTGTAAAGCTGACAAAATAAATATATTGACCGATAGCTTTTGTGGTCGTTGGAGTTTTTGCCAGGTTTAAGCAAGGCAACAACTTTGTCTTTGCTTTGTTTGTCTGAAGACTTTGGATATCAGTAACTGTTGTATTTTTGGTCCAAATTTTATAATAAGCTTTGTGCTCAGATCTTCAGTCAGTGCCGTACTATTCTTCATTATATACGTAGATAGTGGATCCAAGCTCATCATCGTTAAACGGTTCCTTCAGCTGACTGGTTTTGTCCTCACTCATTTTAAGTTTTTCTTTGCTTCTTTGCCGGCAGAGATAGCACTTTTACATTTATTATGTGATTTTCAGCGATCAGCTTAATACCAAATACACTATTTTTTGCCCTCTATGTATTTTCTGCACTAGAAATACGTCACATTTGTGCTAAGCGCATATGTCTGATAAGGTTAAGTAAAGTAAAGTGTCTTTATCTCTAGATATGCCCTTAATATTTATAGACATTATTAGAATAATTGATCCTAAAAAGGACCGATTTGACAAAAATCATATTGACCGGGTGATTCTGATTAGCCGATTAATTAATTATTCATTACCCAGGGTACAACTGATTACGGTGGTCTTATTTGTACTCAAATTTTCGTAAAGGCTTTTCTTTTGAACCCCATAAGAAATGGCTAATTAACTTTTCATTAAAAATAATTTTACACACTGTTACTTTTAGACGATATTTCGAATCAGATTTGTATAGTAATAAGTATAGTTAATATGGAGTCTCTTTGTGAAAAGTAAATGAGTTTGTAATATCGGTCACAACTGATATATGAATGATAAGGACATAAACGGTTAAAATAAAGTGCACAGAATTTTAACTAAATATATCGGCGCCATTGTTTAGGAGATGGATTTATCCCAGAGATTAAAGGTTAAATGTATATTCCAGGTTCTATCTACGTATTTTCATTACTAAAAAAGTATATTTAAAATAAAGGCCTTAAGATATATTTAGATTCTATGGAAATTAGAATCTATGGAAATTAGCAAATTAAAAAATACATACATAATTATTCTGAATGACAAAATTGAGACAAACAGTTGCCCCAAGTATTGTTTATATTGTAAAGGTTATCGTCATAGTATAGTCAGAACGCAACAAGGTTCTATTGGATTTTCTGCTTTTTGTCTCCTCATTCCTATTGAAAACTTAGCCACGTAAATAACGTTTTAAAAATATATATCAATATTTCTGTAGTGCCTTTCCTAAGATAACTTTTTTTAAGCCTACTTCGTTTGACTACATGTAATGGATTTGATAGTTCCCAACAGATAAGTATTGATTGTAGGTTGGATAGCAGTTGGTTGTACAGGCATGTGTTGATAAATATGATGGGGCGGTAGGTAGTCCCATTATTCCTAAATCTGACCATATGTTACCTCCCCTGTTGATTCGTGGACGTCCTAAGGGCATTTTTTCTCTCGGGGCATTCTCCCAGTTTAACTTGGCAATGCAGTTATTAGAAAGCCTTTGGATGTAGCCAGCGTAACTTTGGCGTTGAGATTTAGTCTCTTGTATGACGTTGCTATCTTTATATATCTGTTAGACCTTGGCATTAGTTCCGGTTCGGTATTGGTTAGTATTCGGACCTTTGTAAGTTGGAAAATAGATCTGATGGCTTTTCTAGTAATCCTGATCTAATTAATACCTAAGTTTTACTTACATTGTTTTGTCAGCGTTCTCGTCGCATTTTCAGTCAATAGCACTGGTTTAATCACTGTTTTATATATCCTGATTTTAGGGATTTGTATTAGACTTCTGGATTTAAAAGTGTTATGTGGGTTATATTTACATCAGTTAGCTACCTGAATATATACCCTAATTTAATAATAAATATCTGGGAGCTTACATCAACAAAGAATTAGATTCAGACTAAGACTAAATGGCAAGGGCAGCGTTCTTAAAATTCAAGCAATTGTTCTGTGACAAAAATCTTAATACTGTGCTGAGACTGAGGTTTGTTGAATGTTACGTCTGGTCTCAACTATTGTACGGAGTAGAAATATGGACAGTAAAAGCGCAAATAGTTAGGAAGCTTGAAGCCTTTGAATTTTAGATATACCTGGAACACATACTAAGGAATATAAAGTCTTCTGCAGGCCATCATGCAGGGTAGAGTCGATGGCAAAAAGGGAATAGGTAGAAAGAGGAAGTCATGGCTGCGAAATATTCGTGACTGGACAAACATGACTGTAGACGAATTATTCCACGTTGCAAAAGACAGAGATACTTTTAGAAATGTGGTCGCCAACCTCCGTTAATGGGGACGGCATAGGAAGAAAAATAATGATACGCTAAACAAAAAAAACAGAGATAAAGATAGGCGCCAAGAAACTCTGTGTTATAAAACAGTTGAATAAAATACAGATTCTCGATTCAAATATTCAAAAATTTAATGAACAGCTTACTAAAATAGAAATAACGTCTATTTAAAATGCAATTCATTAATGGCTCAAGGTACAAAGCAGTCCTAGCATCTGCTAATAATATTGATCTTATAAGAAACTCTCTCCGCAAACGACATCTTCAACAAAGTGAAGAGAGCACGAAAAATGTTTTACTTAAAATGAACAAAATAAAAACCAAATACAAGCGAATCAACAGAAGAAAGCAATTCAATACAGAGCATAATTCACTTAAGACCTATTTTAATACATGAATGCGAATCATGGACAATGACTAAAACAAATAAGGAAGAACTCCGAATATTTGAAAGAAAAATAATAAGAAAACTTTTTTAACCTCATTATCATATTGCTACAAATCCGTATAGAATAAGAACACATACTAAATAAAGAAAGCTCTTATAAATATATTGTTTAGGAAAATAAATCGCTTAAGGTAGATCAGACACATGCATAGACGCCAAGATGTCAAACTTGGTTAAAAAACGTAAACTAATTTTTGAAACCAAATTCAGTATTTTGCTTTAATCTGTGCCTTCTAAGAATTGCAAGGAAAAACAGACGTTGATAAAACTGTTTGTTATTAGAGACATGGGGAATCTAAAAATTGCATTCCACAACATATCTCCTCAACTAAGCAAAAATCCATAACGAATTGGTTTCTAGTACTCGTACAGAGTATATCGGAATAAAAGGAAAAAGACAGTTAAGCAAGAAGAAAAGTGCAAGCATTTACGTTTTAAGGGTGAAAGGATGTGCGCCCCATTTTTAGCTGACAAGCTTGCGGAGCATACTATTTCTGGTCCTTAGTTTGCCTTTTAGTTTTAAACAAGATTCTGTGATTGACAACGTGCGATATAAACTATCTACAAGGTATTTATAGGAAATTCAGAGTTCAAGGATTTCATCACACTATTGGATGTTCAGTTTTGTGAAAGCGCCTGTGTTGGGAAAATTGAAGGAGCGTTCCTAAGATTTTCGGGGTTTGGCTTAAAATTAAATCGTAGTTCATTTTTATTATATTTAAGGCATCTACTAGATTTTTTTCCACTCCAGCAACAAAAGTTTTTGGTTGTGCAATGTATGGTCTACATGAAAATCCTAGTATCTACTGGTATCTGTTGATCATTTGTGTAAATGTAATACAGTGTAGGTGCCATTACGCTACCCCAAGCGAGACCGTTTGTCTGCGTTCTCCATATTACCATTGAATGATACGAAAAATCTTCTGTTCTGTAGATATACGCAAATAAAACGATGTTTACAGTTTGTCATACAGTTTTTGGAGAAATGTCCTCTAATTTAATGTGTCGTAGGCGGCATTTAGATTGACAAATACCACCCCTGATACCTGATATCTTTCGTACCCGTTGTTGCTTTTTGCAACAACGGGTACGTTATTACGTACGTTATAAGTATTACGAATAAAAATAAATAAGCAAGAAGAATATAAGTGAACCATATTTAAAATAAGTGACAGAAAAAAGAATATTATATATACATTTACTTCTAAATTAAAAATAAAATACTCGTATGCCTGATAACGAAAGATACAAAATTTACAAGCGACAAGGTATTTTTTAAAACAACCGAACATATATGTAATAATTGTAATAGATATGTTGGCTATAATCAAATTACCATAAAGTCACCGAAATATTTTATCTGAGTAATGACTCACTACTGATTGCTACGTTACGTTATACGATACATTTATAGTTAAAAACGAAATTAGGTGTTATACCTCCTTATTATTTTAGTATCTGTTACAAGTTACATACTAAAGTATTATAGTAAGATATTGAATTCCCTACATTTAAAAATTGAAATATTGAAATTAGACAGTAAAAAATTATAATTATAAGATTGATTTACATATTATTATAATTTAAATTTTACTACTTTATGAAACAAATATTGTACATTATAAAACGTAGCAATCGAAACATCGGAACGTACATTTATATAATAAATTTTTCAGTGTCAATGCATTAAAAAAATACTAATACATAAAAATTGCCTTTTCCAAGCTTATAACAGACACTAACTTAAGTTTAAAAATAATTAAAGCAAGTAATATAAATTACCACCATAAAATATTTAACTACATTAACCAAGTATTTGTGAAATTTCGGGATGACTAAATTGATTGATATTTAAATAAATTTCAAGTTCCAAAACGTACCTGCTGTAAAATTTAAAAATCTACGACTAATCAAATTATTGGCAACATCGGAGGAGTTTAGTTGTGTACGGGGAAGAATACATACGGATCCCAAAAGTGTTTTACCCTATTACGGAGTTCATTTAATCCTACGTGATGGTCGGAGTCTACATAAAGCGCTACCCAGATAATAATATACACGGTGTATATTCTCCTGGAGTTAGTATAACACCGTTTTAGTACGGGGCCCACATTAACCGCTAGATCTATATATATATATATATATATATATATATATATATATATATATATATATATATAATGGCCATTGACAAAACCGATGAAAACTGTCGCATTCACCTAAATAATACCTAAGATAAATCAGAGATGGAAGTTGTTAGTCAATTTGCCTCTAAACTACCACCAACTGACAATTTTAACCGAGTGCTAAGTGGAACTAAAAAGAGTAAGCAGATCCAGAAATGTCTAACGACAATTAGTTTATGTAGCAACGACGAATCTTTAAGCTTCAGCTACCCTGCCTTAGAATATGTGCCTAATCACACTAGCTTGCATTCTGGTAGTTCAGAAGATAACTTTTCTAAAGAATTATTAGATCCTGTTACTAGTCATTTTTTTGGTCAAAGAAAATGATAAAACAACACAGTGGAAACGGACCAAAAATTCTTTGGCTGGGCTTAAGGGCGAATTATATGTATATTTTCAGCAAGATTTCGTTAGAAAATATCAACAGTCTAGCACCAAATGTATAGTAATTATATTGTAAGAAAGTGGTCGTGTAGTAACAGGATCGCCACAATATTCAAAACAACCTGAAGACGCTACTTAAAGGTAAAAGTTTCGTTTTAATTTTTTCAATGGTAAAAGAAACTGAATCATGACAAGTTTGTAAAAAATGATTTTATCTACATTATGTATTGGACAACGTCAACTATAGAACCAAGTTTTATAACGCACGATGTCGGTGAGACCAATGGACAAAAAATTTCATAAGACTACTCAACTTAACTTGGTAAAAAATACATAATCTCCGTTGTCTCCGTGGTTTTTATAAAGATTTACAGTAAACTATCCTACTCTGATGTTGGGCAGCGGAATCCCCAGTATCAAGATAAAGCGTAAGGGAAATGATCCTGAATCGGTCTATTATTGGATACTACAAGTTTTAAATTAAAAGAACGATTACCGGGAGGTGAGAAATTAACTCCGAAGGGGGAAGAGCTAAATTAGTCAATATCATTGAGATGTGGAAAACCACGGGATGACTATCACAATAAAGATCAGCATGGATATCTTCAGTA
Source organism: Diabrotica undecimpunctata (assembly GCF_040954645.1). Lineage (NCBI taxonomy): Eukaryota > Metazoa > Arthropoda > Insecta > Coleoptera > Chrysomelidae > Diabrotica > Diabrotica undecimpunctata. The sequence goes on along the minus strand of NC_092809.1, from coordinate 75,313,310 downwards.
AAAATCATCATGGATCCACTAGTCGATAATTTACTTAATGATCATGGAGCTTGGAATCCAAGATCAGGCAAGGATCTCCGTCGAACAAATAATAACTTTATAGCCGTGAAAATTGGAACATGGAACGTAAGAAGTTTATACCAATCTGGCAAACTAGATAACATTGTGTAGGAAATGTGCAAAATGAAGATTAACATACTGGCTATTAGCAATATACAGTGGTCTGAATCAGGAAAATGCATCACCAGAAATGGAACCATGTATTCTTCTGGTAACAACAACTCCCATCACATTCAGGGAGTTGGCATTATGGTTGATATGAATTCCCAAAAAGCTATTTGTAACTCTGATCGAGTATTGATGCTGTCTCTTAACTCTCATTTAAAACGTAAAATAAATATAATCCAAGTAATAGCACCCATTACAGACAAGGATGAAGACACCATACAGAACTTCTATGAACAAATGAACAAATTGGCAATGTATTAAAGCTGACTAAAAGACATGGTATAACGATAAAGTGGGTCAAGGAAAAATGGAGAATTGTGGAGGTGATATGGATTCGCCCTCATAATTGCAAATAACTTGTTCAAACTTCCCAAACGTAGATTATACACATGTAGGTCACCATCTGACAGTAACAACAAAATAGTCAGAAATCAAATAGATTATATTATCGTCAACAGAAGATATAGAAATTCTATAATATCATCCAAAACTTATCCAGGAACGGACATATCCTGCGATCCCAATCCGATTGTTTTATCGATGAGAGTAAAACTTAAGAATGTAAAGCTCCAAGGAAATCATGGATACAAGGCGGCTCAAACAAGAAAACACACACGCGGAAACAAAATTTAAAATAAATGCGAACTTAAGGAAAGTTGAAGAAGATAATGCAGAAATTCTAACTATTGTCCAAAAATGGCGAAAAATTCAACATGCCCTTGTGTCAGTTGGAAAAGAATCCCTCAAATCACTTGGGGAAAAAACAAAACCTTGGATGACACTAGAAAACAATATTCGAGAGGCAAAAGAGAGGTGGCTTCCGACAGATGCAAGGAAATAGAAGATCTGGATAAAAAGTATAATAGCTCTAATTTATACAAAAAAAAATTACATGTTTTAAAAAGCAAAAGATCGAATATCCTTAAAAATGATAAAGGAGATATTGTTACTGATGTAAAGAAATTGTGTCACTGGGCCAATTATATTAAAAAGCTATTTAATGATAAAAAAGAATACCTGTCATTAGCAACCACAGAGAATATGGATACCTACAAATACTTAGTAACATGGATAACATCAAATGTAGACCAAACCAAAGAAATGCATGGGCATCGTTCGTTAAACTTTAAAACTTTGTTGTCGGAATATAAGGTTAGGACTACACCTAAGGATGCTTCAGTGTTACGTATTAACTACTCTCCTTTATGGTTTAGAAGCATGGACATTAAAACAAGTGCATCTGAGTAAGGTGGCCGCCTTTGAATTTTGGTGTTACAGAAGAATTCTACGAATATTATAGACTCAACGCACGTCAAACGCAGAAATTACTAGAGGAATAGGAAATGAAGCTGAAATAATGTTGACTATTAAAAAAACAAAACTTGAGTACTTAGGTTATGTGATGAGAGGGCAAAAATACTCATTATTGTAACTTATTATGCAAGGTAAAATTCGAGGAATGAGAAATGTGGGAAGACGAAGAATATCGTGGCTTAAGAACTTAAGGGAATGGTTTAAATGCAGTAGTGCACATTTATTTAGAGCGGCAGTTAATAGAGTCCGCATAGCCATGATGATTTCCAACCTTCGATAGAAGATGGAACACAAATACGGTAATATTGCTCAACTCAGACAAGTAAAGCGTGATAAATTTGCACTACGTTGTTCCAAACTATTAGTTGGGAAAAAGTGAATTTGGTCCAGTCCGGTTAGACGAAAAATACTTAACCTTGCATGGCGACTGGGTCAACAGTAGTGTAAGTTCGCGACTGAATCCAACCGTTGCGTTAGCCGCCATCTAAAATGTAAGGAAGAACCAATTTTGCTCAATACGTCCGCCATTTTCAACTGTTCGATAAAAATGATACTGGCTGAAATTGTTGCAAATGAGATTTTGTATAATTTATTTTTTATAATTTTTTCGTGCGGTCTCTATTTTCCGAGTTAAGGAGGAAATAAGGAAAGGAGAGGAGCCTAATTATCAAATTATCTCGTTTATTATTATTAAATTTACGACATGTAACCACTTTACACAATTCTCTTCATTTTTAAACAAAAATGGAGAGAATTATATTTTATACAATTTTGATCCCTTTCATTGTTTTGCTGAAATCAATATTTAAGGTCGTACATATGCGGTAAAGGCGCAAGCGTAAGACTTTACGGGAATTGGTTATATAGGAATTGGTTTTGTTCAATATCTCAGCTGTTTTAAACTTTTTGTCAAAATGATAACGACTTAAATTGCCGTAATTGCGATTTACTACAATTTTCCGTTTCCCTCTCTTACGAGAAAGGTTTTAGGAGAAGCCGGGGGTAAAATTGTGTCAAAATTGACATTCTCAGCAATATTCAGCGTGTTCGTATGATTTTTAGAGGTCAAATATCTGACGACTGGTCCATATGTTCCACAAATTATTTGGTATTTATCTGAACTATGTCTTTATATAAATATGACTTTAAGTTTACCTGACTAGTATCCATGTTATTGCCTTCTTCGCCAGTAGGACTAACTCTGGCGGACAGGTCATCTGAATCCTGGCTCACGTCATCGATGTCACAAGTCAATTGCTTGATTCGCTCAACTAGAGAATTATCAGTCTTTTGCAAGTTCTTCTTGCTTTTTGGCTCGTAGCGAACAAGCGATCGTCTTAGCGTGTTTCTTTCAATAACCCTTTTTATCGTGTCAGTCGTACCTACGAATATAAAAAGTATATATTTTAAACAAGTAATATTGCCATACTGCTCAAAAAAGAGTTTAAAAATAAACGACACACATTTGTAATATCTTGACTACGTTAACAATTGTATCCCAATAATGAAAAGTAATAGTTTTAGATATCTAGATACAAAAAAGTAATTAAAAAGTAGATTTGGATGTGACAATAGAGTTATTATACAGCCGGATGAATGAAATGTAATTATGTATGGTTACACTTACCAGCATTTTGAATCATTTGTGATAGTTTTGATCTTTTAGCTTCTTCAAACGCTTTAAGAGATTCAGCTGTAACCAAGTACTGTTGATCATCTTCCTGTCCAGTTTTGGGTGGTAGAGTTTTGGTGCACGGGAACAACTGTCGAACGGCTGAATTAGGTTTTAAGCTGTTGTTGGAAATTAGTACATGATTTCCTATAACAGGTAAATTTGTTTCAGTATTGTTAAAATTAAAAAACTGTAACTAAAAATGATTTATTTATTCTATTTAGGTGATATATATATATATATATATATATATATATATATATATATATATATATATATATATATATATATATATATATATATATATATATATATATGATGATAAGAATTACACAATGGGACAGAATAAGTCAATTTTTTTTAATGTATTAATAAATAAAATAATATAATAGAACGCATACCCGTTCTCAAAATACAAAATACATAATCAACAACAAACAAATCAGTATGGTCTGCTTTGTGGATCTCATTAAAGCCGAAACCGAGATAATTGCATACATTTCATCAGATAAATAGCAAACTCAATATCAATATCAATGGAGACGAAAAACTGTAGAACATTTACAATAGTTCACAAATATCTAGAAATTGACCTATTCAGTGGCAAAGATTTTGCAAAAAAAAAATAAAAAGAATTATCAAAAAGTAATATCTAAGTTAGAATGTCTAAAAATTGTAAACTTAAACAATATTTATATATATATATATATATATATATATATATATATATATATATATATATATATATATATATATATATATATATATATATATATATATAACAGCAAACAGTAAAATTAGAACATATACGAACTTTTCTAAAAGTATTTTCAAATATGGAATGAAAGTGAATGAAGGCTCTAAAAAACAAAAATGTGCTTAGACTAGCGAAAATAAATAATTAACAAAGCAATGCAGGTAAAAGTAGAAAAAATGACATAACAAAGGAAGACATAAAAGCGCAATGTCGAGTGCAAGGTGAAATAAGATAAGGAAAGACAAATACGACGTCAATGCTATAGTCAAGTGAGAAGAATGGGGCAATACAGACTATCGATTATTTTGTTAGAGGAAAAACTAGTTAAAAGAGGGGGCCGCCAAATATATTGATGAATAGATGGCAGTCCATCATCTCGAATAAATACTATAGCCATACATCGATACTAAAAGATCGAAAAATCTTAATGTCCAAATTGAGCCTTGGCCTTTTGTAATTTTTTCTTTTATGTGGCCTTTCTTTTGGCTTTCTACCTAATATTTAACTGTCATCATCTTGTAGTATGTTTTTTCCATTGTGTATGACATTTTAATTCACGTATTTCAAATTCTATCCTGTATAAGGTTTTAATCTACGTATTACAAATCTTCGAAAGAGAAACACTTAAATTCTAAACGAAAAAGCCGACTCTAGGTATTTATTTGTAAAGTCTTAATTGTGTCGAATAAAATTAAACGCGTCCTTTTTAAATCGTTTCTGTGTATAACTAATAAAGTCCTATTTAACGCTTTTAGAATTGCAATTTAAAATTGAGCACAATAATTGTTGTTTACATTGTCAGATGCTTTCACCAAGATAGTTACTGTCTTTACCTTCAATCGTTTTCTCTGTTTCGCCCATAGTAATTTGAAAAAGAATTACTGACTTTTCAATGAAAAAATAGCGCACCCATCAAGCTATTAAAGGCCAAGTGGAACACTCTTATCCCGGCAGAATTTTTACCGCTGATATGGGGGTGATATGTGAGAAATATGATTATTCCTGGTTGAGATGTTGAAGGGGTCAGGGAGCTGGCGTTTGGTCAGGTGCTGGTTTTGTCCCAGCACCATCCCTTTTAGCCCATCTGAGAGTCAAGCAAAAATTTCTGTCTTTGTCCGCCCGCCAGAAATAGGAATGGAATTAGAAGTTTTGGTGTTTTCATTTTTGTGAAACATAGTATGGTTTCCCTATTTCCGATTTATCTCTTGGTCACAAGAGACAAAACATGTCCAGCTGCCTGCTTATGAGGGTGGAAGTGAAGTATTGTTCGTAATTTATCAACTACTTCGCTATGAATCAGTTCCTCTAAATAGTCATTATTTGTTAAAAGAACCCATAAAGTCTGCAGTCAATGTGTGTATAGTGAAACAAATTAAAAATCATTGTAAGTTTTGAAACATTTTTATCCGGCTAGGCTATCCTATCCTAACCGAATAGGATCCCAACCTAGATGGGAAAAAAGGGCCTTCTAGGGTCAATTTACGATACAATCCTTAAGTGTTTGGAGTCTAGCGAATTTTGGGATACGTGTTTGGTAAAGTTGGTAAAGTTAAAAGTTCCATTTCATTTGTACCTTAGAAGATAAGTCAATAAAGAAAGACGTACCTAACTGGACAAGTCAATCAAAATCCAAAATTTTTAACATTCATGTTGTTGTTAATTTGTATTGTAATACATGTATCCCATTACATAATTTGGACTTGTCTGCTTTTGTCCAGCCGACCACACATATATTTATATAAACTATTACCTAATTTGAACGTCAGCATCATCTCAGTAGGTTCAATAACAGTATTTGGGGCATCATTTTTGACCGGAGTAGCTTCATCTTCTTTATTTGACTCCCGTCCTTCTACTTCTCGGTCCGTTTCTGGAGATGTTTTGCAACTATCTTGTTTTTCTTCTTCAATAAACCGCACGGTTCGTGGATTGGATTCTTCATCCGAAATTGAGTCTGTCTTCTGAAATAATGTAAAAATGATGTTATATAATGTTTAAAATATTTAGTAATGGTTATTTTAAATCCCTATTTAATCAGGCTACCTTTGGAAACAAATATGAATCTCTAACTGACATTAAAAACCAATTTTTTTATTTAAAATTAGCTGCATGGACTATATACTATTAACGCAGTATGTTTATTTGCAGATGAATTTAGTAACCTAGTAGTAATATAAGCGATCATAAATAATAAAAAATAATATACAATCCTTTAATAGCAAGCCTTGTGAGTATCTGCAAAGAAAAAGTACGTATCACCATCACAATTTGGTTTTCCGAAAAGTCTTGGAACTAGATATACCTGATTCAGTATGGATGTGCTTTTTCAACGTTGCTATATGAAGTGTTTTTTGATTGTTGATTATCAAAAGGCATTTAACAAGATTTTGTACAAGATAGCATAATTGATGCAGAGACCTACGAAAAATTAAAAATCTAAATTGAAATAAGTCAGCTTTTGTTAAAGTCAATCATAGGAAACCAGACGAAACCAAAATTCTGCGATGAGTCTGTTAGGGAAAATAATTTATATATGTGAGCGGTATCTCATATTCAACATGTATTCAGAGTACAATTTTTCAAGAAACCTTTGAATCAGATGTAAATTTTAACCCTTACTTATTATATAGTCGCTATAGGGGGATGGCTTTAAAAGATATAGATAATGTTTTTACGGATTTTCTCATTAACTCAGTCTTATCGATAGTGTTAAATAAGCTACTGAATAATACACCTTGTGAGTGCATTTTTTTTTAGTCCAGATGCTGAAACGAATGTACTTAAAATAATAAATAACTTTAAAAATATAAATTCTCCTGTATTTGACGTGGTAGCATTTTTTGTGTAGAAAGAATGTTCAGATAAATTGTTCTAATTCTAACTAATTTAATAAATTACTTTTTTTTTTATTTGGAATTAACATGTCTCGACCTTTTTGGTCATTGACACGGAAGCATACAATAGTACCTACAGAGTTATGATACAGAGTTTATAATAGTAAAGAATAACAACATGTAGATTATATTTTGTTAAAAAATTGTGTAGTCTTTAAGAAGTCTATTAGGCTCTTGAGCAGGCTTGACCAGTTCAAAAGTACTTTTAAACTGTGGGTTATATTATTGGCAATGCGAGTGGCATGGTAGTGTTGACATTCTGCGAGGATGTGCTTGACGGTAATAGGAATATCGTTGCAGTAGGAGCATAACTGTTGGTCTGCAGAGGACATAAGATGACCGTGTTTCAAACGTGTCTGTCCTATCCTCAGTCTTCGTATTGCTATCTTCTCTTTTCTGTTCAGAGATGCTCGGGATAAATAGCTGTTAACATTAGGTTGTATTTCTCTGAGCTTTGTGTCTTTGGTGATCCAAAGTTCCTGCCACTTGATTAATTTTATATCTTCTTGGAGCTGTATGTTGTAGACGGGTAAGTTGGATGTAGATACTTCTTTTGCGGCGCTGTCAGCCATCTCATTTCCTTGGATGGCGATATGAGAAGGCACCCATATTATTGTTATTGAAGTCTCTCGGGGAGTGTAGAGATGGATCGATTCTAGTATTTTTTACACTAGGTGATGTTGATTGTAAATATTTTCAAACTAATGAACTGCGGATAAGGAGTCGGTGCACAGAGCTACACTTTGATGATTGTCAAAAGAGAACTCGAGAGTTTTTGAATTACTGACGAGTTCTCCTGAAAACTTGCTACATTCGTCGGATATTCGGTATTGTCCTAATACTACTTCAACTGTAGTGACAGACTCCATCCAATCCAACTCCATCTGTATTTCGAGACGCATCGGTATAAAGCATTTTATCATAGTGGGATGTATTCACAATATCCTTAAAAGCTTGTCGAAAAATGATATGATTTCTTTGTTGCTTGTTAAGTTTACAGAGGGAAGTGTTTATAAAAGGAGGTGTTCGAGACCATGACGGGGATTCTGATTTTATAGATGCAAGTATGTTTGCATCTGATTTTGCATTTCATTTTGCATTTGATTTTATTGATGCAGGTTTAAGATAATTTTGTATCTTGGCATAAGGGTTGTAGGATCTGTGGGATTGAAAGTATACATCTGGGCGAGTTTACGAGTTCACAATAGAGACTTTTAGCGGGACTGGATCGAAATGCTCCTAAGCAAATTCGGAGAGCAGTGTTTTGAACAGAGTTTAACGATTGTAATAAATTATTGGATGCCGACAAGTAAACTATACAATCATAGTCCAATTTGGATTGGATTATAGCTCGATATATTTTGATTAATACACTTTCATCGGCACCCCATCGATGGTAAAACAATGTCTCTAACAAATTCATTTTGCTTAAACAGTTGCCTTTTAATTCATCGATACGACGATGCCAGGTGAGTTTATTATCGACAGTTAGTCCTAAAAACTTGTAATGATCAATTAACTCTAAATTTACTCCGTTTAATGTTATTTTGGGTATTTTGGGTATTTGACTCCTGGTCAATTTAATTATTTTGGATTTATGAAAGAGAACCTGAAGCCAGTTTTCTTGGACCATGTAGTAAGGGACTTACTACATGGATTTGCAGCTGTGGATTTTCCTTGGCAGTATATAATAAGGTCGTCTGCGTATAGGGCAAATTTAACGATATATTTTATATTAGAGCAAATATCATTGATGGCTAGTAGAGATAGGGTAGAACTCAAACTAGAACCTTGGCGTACACCTTTTCCAAAGATGTCTAAGCTAGTTTCTGTTTAAAATAAGGACAAATGGATCTCTCATTTAACTATAGAGATGTCACAATCCTAAGTGTCTTTAATAAAACATTTAAAAGGGTAGTTTATAACCAGATTGTGCCTTAATTAAATATAAATAATAATATTACCAATAAACAACATGGTTTTTGCCTAGGACATTCTTGTACTTTCTGTCACCTACGATGGATATGACAAGCTCCTAAGCATCTTGAAAGAAGTGAGCTTAGATGATAGAGACTTGAGTATCATATATAATTTATATTACAACCAAACTACCAACATTAAAGTAGATAACCAGTTGACAGAGGTAATCTCCACATATAGAGGAGCGAGACAAGGATTCATTCTGTCCCCGGTGCTATTTAACATGAACTCTGCACATATCTTCGAGCAAGTGCTAGGAGAATTACAGGAAGGCGCATGAGTCAACAAAGTGACCAAACTGCCAAAATTAATGTAGATGACTAATTGACAGATGCAATTTCCATAGATAGAGGAGTGAGACAAGAGTTAATTATGTCCCTGGTGCCATTTTATATGTACTCTGAATATATCTTCGAGCAAGTACTGGGAGAATTACAGGAAAGCGTATTAGTCAACGGAGTGCGTCTAAACAATATTAGATATGCCGACGACAAAGTCCTTTTTGCAGATAGCTTAGATGATTTACAAACAATAATGTCGCGCGTATCAGATATAAGTAGAGAGAATATGGATAAGATCTCAATACAAAAAAAAACAACAAAGTACAGTAGATAGTAAATGTAAAATAATTGGTGCATCGTGTGACTAATGTTGAGGTCCTTCACCGATTCAACCAAGAGAAGTTCAACACATTTGTCTTCCTAGGCCATATATTTGGCCATTCAATTCAACAAAGCGATAGCAGCTTTTGCTAAAAGATAATAAAAAATGTATTTAAAAATAATATATACCTATTATAAAGGAATTTTTAAATAAATTTTTTGTATGTATATTTATTTATTTCAAAATTTACTTATATAACAATGTAATACACAAAGGTATTTTTCAAACTTTTTTAACAAGGGCACTTAAATAATGAAATATTGTGTATACCAAACAATGTTAACGAAGTTGGAATGTAAATAATTCAAATCATACCAAAAGAAAGTTAAAAGCGCACAAGAAACTCTTGATTAATATTGAAGTATTTCAAAACTTTCACTCTTCTAAACTTTCGTGATCATTTTACAAAAATTTAAAATATCAGAAATATGTTTATTTTTTATACAAAAAGAGTGTTATTATGAAAACATTCACCAAAAAAAAAAGTTGTTTCATAATACTTTTGCTACAAATCTAACCTTAAAGACTCAGCATTTTTACAAAAACATCATCGTTGGCCTAATAACCGATATTGTTATAAATATAGTATACACACAGGCAATTTAGTTCAGCATAATATTAGTTCGTTAGTTAATCATTATAGTCCACTTGTTCGAGATGTAATTATAGTTACTCGTAATCTGTAACGTAATCATATAAATAGGTAATGTCATCGATAGGTTATTAGGTGTATATATAAGTAACCAATGAATGAGATACATCACAGTTTAATACATTATTTAACCTCTGCTACAAATACGATGTAGTTCCATAATATACCATAAGATTTTGATATGTATCCAAAAGAATATATTCATCCATTATACATTATAGCCACCACGTAGCCCAGAATTTAATCAATGATACTATTTAATATGAGACGATCTTTTATGGAATATATTGACAATGAATTAAAGAAAATGGTGGACATATCGAACACTTACTTTGACAAAAAGTTATGCTATTTAGTTTAACTATTTCTTAATTTGGTTTGTAAACAAAATGTTTTGATTATGACTTTAATTTAACACAAAATGTAAAATGTTTGATGTAAAATCCTATTATTCTGTTTTTTGTCAAATCCTATTATTAATTATCCTGCTGATATATTTATTTTACTTAATATTTCGTTAACTATTCACTTTAGTTAAAGGTATTTTATACCAAAATTTAGATTTATTGTATTGTTTATGTTTTTGTCTATTTTTCTTCGTTGCCTGGAGTAATTGCCTTAAATCGGAATTATGCAGTGATTTGTAAAATGCGATTATCTCGAAAACTGTTGAATTTTGAAGTTATTAACAGGTATACCTTTTTTTGTTAAAATAACGTATCTTTAATATTTTTTGCCACAAATACAGGTAATTCAAGGAGCAAAAAAGTTAAGTTCAAATTTATGCCACATATGTGGCATATGTGGCGCCCTCTATCAGTTACATCAAAGTGTGCATTAAATTATAATTTCTCATATTTAAAAGAACCCAGTTGTAAATTTTTATGCATAAATGTTTACAAACATGAAAGTTATAGATAGCAAAAAATAATATTTTAAATTTGCAATTTAACACCCTGTATCTTTCTTAATATAAATATTTTATTAAAGCAATTTGGCTTAAATCCTAATATTTTAAAGTGTAGAATCTACTGTTTCTTTTTGTACAATTACTTAAGGACCACCCTGTATACAATTTACAAATAGATTTTATTTAACTTTCTACCAGGTACATCTGGTACTTCTTTAGTTGTATGTATTGCAAGAAGAAATTTTCCCGGGGATGCAGAGGGCAAACAGAGAAAGTATTCTGAGATAAAGAGTTGAAACACGCCGGAACTCGGCTACGTGATTTTGATACTTAGTTTACAGGTCGAGTTTACTTCTACTAAAATATTTGGCGAAAATTTATAATTTATTTTATTTTTCTCAATAGTGCTGTTCCTTAAAAAAAGTAATCAACAATTTCAACGAAAACATAATAATCATTTTAAAATACTTTAATCTATCCTCAACTATTTGTTTTGTGAACGTTTTAATAATATAAGTTGCATAAATTAGGAACTGTACTTTGGATATTAACGTATTTATTAGTTTAAACTTACCGAAAGGGGTTCATTTGGCTTCACGGGATTTTCACCACTTTGCTGTCGCCACAATTTGCCACCTTTAAGAATTCCCATCACCGGAGAGTCTGCCGCCGGCAATGGTTTCATATTCTCCTCACAAATTTGATCTTCGTCTACAGAAGATTCCAGCAAATATTCTTTACCATCTGAAAATAAATTTATATAATAAAACATACGTTATGTTTATTTTTATCTACAGAAATTCGGTGAGACGATTAGTTTCAGTGTTATATGACAGGATTATTTGAATTTGAAATAAATGTTTTAGTATAAGATAGACTACAGTACATTCAAGCAACTAACACCTCTAAACGATTAATGGAATTTCCAGAAAATCTTTCGTTGTAGTAAAAGGCACGGTAAACTGCACTGGAGTTCTCCATAATCTTTTTAATTTTTTACTTTGTTTAGAATATTTTTGCCTGTATTATCAGTTAGAGTTAATTTGTATAAAATAAGGAGCAAAAATTCAAATGGAATATTAAATATTACTGTTTATTTGGCTAATAATAATTGTATAAATATAATAGTTAACCTGCTGTACAATTATTTTGTAAATAACATTATAATATTGTACTTACTGATTATTTAAATTTATAATTCATCATCATCGTCACTAAATTAACTACCGCTATCATTATGTAAATCTATAATCACTGGATTAATTTCACTAATTTTATTTTCCCGAATCCACCACTCTTCTATTAAGAGCTTCTTGCCACATTTTCCTAACTGCATCGTCACTGTATCCACCGCATCCAACGTGATTATCATAATACGTTTTACATATACTCCAGATGTATTCGATGGGATTAAACTGGCAGTGATACGGCGGTAACCGTAGTACTTGATATCCACAACTTGGTACAATTTTGTCAACTATATAAACTGTTAGTTTTTCATTACGTTTCGAAATTTTCAGTAACTCTGATTTGAAGGCGTATTCCGGAAAATTGATATTATTTTTAACTAACCAATTTTTTATGCTCCGTACGTTCCACGACTGTTTTAGTTGTTTCACCAAAATCTCCGAATGATAAGGTGCATTATCTAAAATTATAACTGATGGTTCACTCAGACTAGATAACAGTTTCTCCTCAAGCCATTCAATAAAACATATCTGCATTCATGTTTTCATGGTAATCAGCAGATTTTGATTTTGAAGAAAAAATCAAAGCTGCGTTTTCTATAAAGCCTTCTTTCCCTCCTGCACAAAGAATGATGTGTCTTTTGCCTTTGCTATCTGTGTGTCTTATTGATTTTTTACTGTCGTCTTATCAAATTCTTTTAATTCCACCCTTCGCAAATATCCATGTCTCATCTAAGTTGATGAAATGCAACATAGGAATGTTGAATATTCAGATTTAAGTCCACTATATTCTCTCAAAAATTTAATTCTTTTATGAATCACACTACTCCTTTCGTATAAAAGTAACCTATTATTTTCTTTTTTGAATTTAAATCCTAAATCTCTCAACACTTTCCAAAGGCTAGTCCCCTTAATTTCAGAGACTTGTCTTTCTCTTATTTTGGCCAGTAAAGTATCTAAACTCACATGTTGATTGTTTTCACAATCAACCAATGATGGTCAATTGAAACTACACGTTTGAATTTCAAAATACTGAGTTTAGATCAATATGACAGAAACTTTCTATTTGTTGTGCTTGAGAGGTAAAATATATTATAATTGCTTACAAAGATCCTAAACACATTAAGAAAATTAGCCTAATGATCATTAGGAATGCCGATTGTAATTTAATTATGTTTAATAAAAAGTTTGGAAATGGTTGGAAAACGTACATAAACAAATTAAAATGTTTCCCACAATTATTTTATTTTAATACAAGTATTTTCATTTCAATATATTTACCAAAACCTTAACTTTAACCCGTAATCGCAGACGTCTCAAAAATGGTACACTCTAACAGACATATGGTCAATCTAACCACCACTATTTAAATTAACAAAATGTTTTAGTTTACTCTGAAGTATTTAAAAAAAAAATTAAAAGTGATATTTTAGTACTTTGTATATCTACTTTGAATATAAATTTTTAAGTATTATCCTTAGCACGGTAGTATTTGTTTCAGAAAAAAAAATATTAGACAAGTAGGTGAAAGAAATTTACGTTAAATAACATTATGCAAGAATACTTTTTATAAAAAAAATGTAACAACATATGCAGAACTATGAACAACGGGTTAATGACACATATATTTATTTTATACCTAAAATTTAGCAAACTGTTAAACATTGTAAAGAACTCTAGTGCAGTTTACCGTGCCTTTTACTACAACTAAAGGTTTTCTGCGAATTTCATTATTCGTTTAGAGATGTAAGTTGGTTGAATGTACTGTAAGATAACTGATTCTCCTGTTAGAGACTGAGAGTTTCTACATGCGATGTTCGAAAAGCTCCTGTAGCAATTCTGAATGCGTTATTTTGAATTACCTCGATTTGTTTTAATATTGTGTGGTCAGCTAATGTATACACAACGGAGCCGTCATCGATTTTGGTTCTGATTAGTGATTTGTATATGTAGTATGAAGTAGAATCTGCTCCCCAATTTGTAGCTAGCTATTGTTCTATATTTAATTACAACATATTCGTTACTGCTTATTTTTAATTATGAAGTCAATTAATTATATTTAAAAAAATTACTTTTCATAAGATACTTAACGAAAGTCTATTAGATGATTTTATTATATAAAAAGCTTAAAGAAACCACTTTATTAGTGCGAGAATAACATTTTGTACGATTAGAATGTATAGATTAATAAATCTTAATGAAATATGATCAAACCCTCGTTAAATTTGCGTGTGTATAACTTGTTCAAAGAAACAAAAGAATAATTGTATGTGAATGGTTTAATTGTTCCTGTTTTATTTAATCACAGCTTTCACTACGAGCTAGCGATTTCTGTGGCCTGAACAAAAAAATATTGTCAATAGATTTTGACACGCAAGCACTCCAAATGAATGGAAGCATGGTAAATCCAAAAGTATAAAAGAATTAAACATTTTCTTGGCAAGTCTCAATATTCTATTGTGTGTAATGTATTAGTATTAATTTGGGAAACCTGTTAAATTCAGTAAAATCTTCCGATATGTCTAATAATAAATATCGCATCCAAAGCATTGTTTGTTGGTGATGTTCCATATTCTGTGTTTCTCCACAGCCACAGTTCACATCATCATGGGGAAAAATATACCAAGATGATGTGAACTGTAACTCTGGAGAAACACAGAATATGGAACATCTTCTTACATCTATGTTGGTAAATCTGTCTCTCTTTTGTGTCACCTTTTCAAGGCGTTCGAAAAAATTATACTGAACCGGATCGCTGAATCTGTGGAAATAAAATTATATTCCTGAACAAGCAGGGTTTAGATCCGGAAAATGCAGCTGCAGTCAAACTCTTAATCTCACCCAACATATTGAATATGGATTTGAACGGAAAAAAATAACAGAAGTAGCGTTCATAGGCCTGACTGCCACCTATGACACAGTTAATCATCAACGGCTGCTGGTAAAAATCTACGAAATTACAAAGGATTTCCAACTAACAAGATTAATGAAATGTCTTCTCCAGAATAGACGCTTCTACGTAACGATCCAGTCCAAGAACAGTCGTTGGAGGGATCAAAAAAATTGACTCCCAAAGGGAAGTGTCCTCGCGCCTTTACTATACAACATTTACACCAACGACCAACCCAAAAACCACCAAACAAAACAGTTTATTTATGCGGACGATACAGCTGTGGCAGCTCAGGAGAGTACCTTCAATAAAGTCGAAGTAAAACTGACAGATGCCCTAGAAGACTTAGCACTGTACTATGACGAAAACTATCTGAAATCTAATCCTACAAAAACCCAGGTGTGTGCTTTCCACCTTAGAAACAAGCAGGCCCGAAGGACACTGGAGGTGGAATGGCGTGATCAGATGTTGGAACACAATGAGACGCCAAAATACCTCGGCGTACGTCTGGATAGAACTCTGTCTTATCGATATCACTGTCAAGATATCAAGAAAAAAGTAAGCGCCAGAAATAATATCAACCGCAAACTAACAAACACAAAATGGGGAGCACAACCACACACTTTCCGTACTTCTGCCTTAGCATTATGTTTTTCTGCCACCGAGTTTGGAACACCAGTGTGGGAAAACTCCGCTCACGCTAAAAACGTCGATGTTGCCTGAACATCTGGTTGCTTGAAACCGGCACCTATCGAAGAGGTCTACCCTATAGTTGGAATCGCTCCACCTGCTATCAGAAGGCAGGTCACGTCAGTGATAGAACGACAGAAGCAGAAGACGGATCGAAGACACTCTTTGTATGACGACCAACTTCAGCCAAGTAGATTAAGATCTCGGAAAAGTTTTCTGAAAACATCACGATCCCTTCCCGAAGAGGCAAAGATGCGCCGAATACACCTATGGCAAGCGTCAGCGTATCCCA
Organism: Diabrotica undecimpunctata; assembly: GCF_040954645.1. Taxonomy (NCBI): domain Eukaryota; kingdom Metazoa; phylum Arthropoda; class Insecta; order Coleoptera; family Chrysomelidae; genus Diabrotica; species Diabrotica undecimpunctata. The sequence continues at coordinate 75,297,181 of NC_092809.1, read as the reverse complement.
CATGGAAAGCGCTAAATAGACTAAGAACTGGCGTTTCACGTTGTGCTAGTAACCTGAAGAAATGGGGATACCAGGAGGACGATACCTGCGACTGCGACGCGGTTCAAAATAGTCACCATCTACTATCATGCACAGAGATGGGAGAGACCTACACAAAAGAAGACCTATTCTTAGCGAATGACAGGGCCATCTATGTGGCCAACCATTGGAAACACAAAATTTAAAGCTGTTGGTGTTCCGGACACGGAAAGTAAGTCAGTATCTTCTTACATGCAGAAACTGTTCTCATCGATGTACCCTCGAAGATTTGTGGCTCGCCAACAAAGATGGAACCGACCGACGTAGCCCGAAACTGGGTCGAAATTTTATGAATGACATTTCCGGACACGATAAAGTAAAGTAATTGTTTGTTGGTGATTTTTGTGATCTGATGTAACTGGGCTGATTAGATCAATAAATTTATTTTAAAGATTTGTAAAAGTACTCTAAAAATTTGCATAAAAATCAAGATTTTAATGAAATCATACTGTTTCGTTTATAACCAATTTGTTTTCATTTTGAACGACCCAACTATCTACATATTTTACAATACATCCGCATTCAGTTAAATATTAGATGGAGTGCTCGTAAAAACGCTTTTATCTAGAAATAAATGTTTATCGCCAGACGGAATTACAGGTAAAATATTCACTTTTCAAATAAGAATTGAACCTTCGGGTGTAATATTTTTTATTTCTTTTTTGTCTGCACACTTTTTTATTATTCTAGAAAAACAAAAGCTTGGACATAATTTTTTGCTGTTTTTGTCTCGTAAGCTTTAAGGCAAATTTATTTCTTGTTTAGTATTATAGTCCAGTCATCAGAGATTTAATTTCTGAAACTTATACGAACAAGAGATTTGCTAAGAATGTCAATATTTTTAAACGATATCTTTTGATCAGAGAGTCCTTTCGACAAAAATCAAAATGAGTTTTAAAAGAGAACTGCAGCTTTTTTAGTGATACTAGATTATTTTCAGGTAGTTTAGTACTAAAAGGATCTCTTACTTTAAGTCGGTAGGATATACCGTTTTCTAGAAAATCGATTTGAAAATTTGTCATAAAAGTTAAATTAATATTTTTTGCACTAGTTAGCTTTGAACTGTCAACAGAAGTATAACATAGTTCGTGAGCATCCCACTCACTTAACATTTACAGCTCTTCATCAACTATTAAGAGAAACACGTTCAGCGGTCTCAGAAAATAAAAAAAAAACAGGGCGACATAATGATATAACAGCAGCAATTTTTAATGTACATAATGCACATTATTATTCGTACGTTGGTGACAATCCCCACGTTGTTCAAGAATTTAAGCATCAGCATAGGTTTAGCATAAACGTCTGGATAAGAGTAGTTGACGGTTATCTACTTGGACCTGTGGAATTGCTGCTCTTTTAAATGGTGTTGATTTCTTACATTTCATGCAAAATGTTTTATCTAATTTGTTAGATGATGTGCCTTTAAATATTCGGCAAAACTTATCATTTCTACATGACAGCTGTCCGGTCCACTTTAGGAGGAACGTACGAGACTTTCTTGGTAATAACTACGAATACCACTGGATTGGAAGAGGCGGTTCAGTTGCTTGGTCAGAAATTTGAATCCTTGCGATTACTTTGTTTGGGGATACATCAAAGTATTTGTTTATTCCGTTCCGATATAAAATCGTGCACAGCTCTGGTTAAGGATACAAGATGCTTGCAACGAATTAAGATATAACTTTGGATTTTTTGCAAAAATTCGGCGTTTTCTAAGCAAAATGTCAACTTTATAATGACTATATAAGAATAATGGTCATCACATCGAGAATCTTTTGTAACTATCTACCTTTGATACTTGTTTTATACTCTTGTACTTTTGTGTTCGTTTTGTTCCATCGTAATAAATACTTTGTTTTTAAAAACCTTTAAAGAAAATTTTGTTTCAATTTTATCTGATTTGTTAGATGATGTGCCTTTAAATATTCGGCAAAACTTATCATTTCTACATGACAGCTGTCCGGTCCACTTTAGGAGGAATGTACGAGACTTTCTTGGTAATAACTACGAATACCACTGGATTGGAAGAGGCGGTTCAATAATTTGATTATTTGCTTCTTCTCATAAACTTTTTTACGAATTAAGGGCTGCATTTATTGAAACAAAAGATAATTTCTTACATCAATTAATGTACGTATTAATTTAAATTTCATGACGAAGAAAAGAAAAATTTTTAAATTGATTTTTCTAGAAAACTGTGTATCTAACAAACTTAAAGTAAGACTATCCTTCACTACTAGAATATCTGAAAATTTAATAATCTAGTATTAAAAGAATGCTTAAAAAATAAAGACAAAAAAGTTATGCGTTGAAATATCCATTGACCTACCCAAAACGGACGGCTATGACCGGTACTAGAAATTTGTAATTGATGAAATCAATTAAGTTCTGGATGATAAATAATCGTACCAGTTTTCATTTTTCTAAATAGAAGCGTTCTGGAGGTATTAAAAAAAAACTAATCACAAGGAACCATCGTTAAAGAGTTCTAGCTTCCTTAGGAAACATTTCGGGCAAGGTGAATTGGATTAAATTATCTTAAAACTATCTAAGGAATCTCCGGTCTGCGTTTGCCAGGAGAGTTTCTGGACACCCTGCATAATATTTTCATTTACCGATCTTTACATTTACTAGAACCTAATGAGTAAAGAGAAACAGCTTTACATTGGTTCTCGTAGCTCTGTCTCATATCCTAATTGGTTGCTTATCCCATGTGAATTAGCCACAGAATTTCACAAATTATAATTGAGCGACTGCATTGCAATTCATGAAAATTCAAGTCCAACTATTATATAAGCAATCATCATCATCCAGCCTCAAGAGTCCACTGCTGAACATATGCCTCTTCCTCATGTTTCCAACCCCGTCTATCTTGCGCCGCTCTCATCCAGTTTTTATTAAGTCTTCTTAAATCGTCAGTCCATCTTGTAGGTGGTCGACCGACGCTTCTCTCGTCTTCCCTTGGCCTCCATTCCAATAACCTCTTTGTCCATCGCCCATCTGTCATTCTGGCTATGTGTCCTGCCCATCTCCATTTTAGTCTGGCTATCTTTTCGATGATGTCAGTCACTCCGGTTCTTCTCCTGATGTCTTCGTTGGTTATTCTATCTCGCAGAGTTATTCCCAACATGGACCGCTCCATTCTTCTCTGCGTGACTCTCAGTGGTAGCTGCTGCTTTTGTTAAGGTAAGGTTGTCTGCTCCGTACGTCAAGACTGGGAGGACGCACTGATCAAATACCTTTCTCTTTAGGCATGTGGGCAGCTCACTTTTAAAAGTTTCTCTCAGTTTTCCAAATGCTGCCCACCCAAGGCCGATTCTTCTCTTCAGTTCATGAGTCTGGTTATTCCTGCCAATCATAATTTTATGTCCCAGGTATTTATATCTATCTACGAGTTCTATTTCTTTCCCACCAATACTGATGTTCTGGTTGGGTACCAAATTGGTCATGATTTTTGTTTTCGAGATATTTATATTTAAACCTACACTTTCTGTAGCCACAACGAGTTCCTGTATCATCTCTCTTGCCATACCTAGATCTTCAGCTATTATAAGTATATCATCGGCGAAACGTAAGTTGTTTAGATATTCTCCATCTATTTTTATTCCCTTTGTCATCCAATCCAAACTCTTAAGAGCATGTTCTAGCACCGTATTAAAAAGTTTAGGTGACATTGGGTCTCCTTGTCTAACTCCCCGTTCCATTTTTATGCGATTACTGTTAGTAGGTAATCTGATAGTGGTTGTTGCCTGCAGGTATATTTTGTATAATAATTTAGTATATCTATAATCTAGCCTGCATTCTTTAAGCGCCTGTAATATTTTGCTTAGCTCAACTGTGTCAAAGGCTTTGTGAAAATCGATAAATATTAGAACTAGAGGTTTATTGTATTCCACTGCTTTCTCTATTAGGGTTTTTATACTTTGTAGATTGTCATTTGTTCCGTAACTTTTTCGGAATCCTGCCTGTTCCCTTGGTTGAAGTCTCTAATTTTCTTTCCATTCTCTTAACTAGTATTCGCGTAAAATATATATATATATATATATATATATATATATATATATATATATATATATATATATATATATATATATATATATAGAATCATAGTAGCGTTGTTCCAGTCTGTTGGAATATTGGCGCTGTGAAGGCAGATATTGAAAAGTTGTTTAATTTTTTCAAGTAATACATCCCCTCCAATTTTTAGTGCTTCTGATACTATTCCATCTTCACCCGGGGTTCGATTATTTTTCATTTTCTTCAGGGCTTCTTTGATTTCTGATTTTGTTATATCGGGCATTAAATCTGATCCTTGGTTTAATACCCCAGTTTTTAGTGTAATTGGAGGTTCCGTATTGTTATCTTTTTTTCTTGATCTATATAACTCTGTGTAGAACTCTTCGACTATTCTTAATATTTCATCTCTGTTCGTTGTTTCTTCTCCAGTGCTGTTTCTTAGTTTGTTAATTTCTATTTTCCCCTTTTGTACGCTCCTCTTCAAAACTTTCATGTTCTTATTTTGCTCTATTATATATAAGCAATACCTATTCTTAAAATAAATGCCGGTGACAGTAACGATACGACTATGCATTTCATTTGATGATTGGAATTTCCCCTGGTAGAGTTTTACTTTATTTAATACTTTAATTATTAGAAACATAGATTTTTGCACATTCTGACTAAATGCGTGCGACTATATCTAATTATGTAGGCAATTCCATAGGAATTTTCCTGTTTACCGTAATTGTGGTAATAATAATCGGTTATAGACTGAGGAATATTTTAAGATATCTAGAATTAATACATTTCCTAAAAAATGTAATATACTGCTGAAACAATAGCTAGTTGTCTACTCTTTGTATTGTTTTTTGGCTCTACTGTTTAGTTATTGTAAAAGTTAATTATTAAAGTAAAACCTTTTTTAGATTTTAAATAATTAGTGATCCAGTAGTGTACTATCAAACAATAAATACGACAGAGACTGTACATTACTTTAATCGTAACAATCATAACAGTTTTTATTATTATTGAATATATTGGAATATAAGCAGATAACCTACAAAAACTAGAACAGGTAAACTCGTTCTACTATGGACTGTCGAGGTTGTTTGTCAGGACTGTACTTCAATTAATCACATGATAACTAAAAATAAATAGTTCTATTCAATCTGAAATTCTCTCTTCAAATCAAATAAATGGATCACGTACATAACTAATCAATTACCACACACCAATATATTTCCATCAAGAAAACAAGCAATTATATTCGATGCAATTGAAAATATCAAACAAGAATATTGCCTGATTTAAGTCTTCTGATTTGAGTGTTCTGAGACAACCAACCCACATTATTTTCTGTTCAAGATTGTCAAATAACAGGATATGTATATATTTAGCAAACGGAAAACTAGTTGAGGATTTTATAAATAAAAATGAAAAAATTTAAATAAACCAACAACTCTTACAGGCTCGTAGACTAATAAGTCCCAGTCAGCGATTGATATTGTCCAATATCTGTTCCTCAATTCCACACTTAGTCCTAAAATCTACATTAAAATCACATAGATTAAATATTCCGTCGCTTTTAACATTCCTAGGAGTAAGCACATCAACACCATAATTCCAGCATGTTTTCAGCTTCAGATGCCAAACCTACATACCTCCACTAAATAACCAGACCCTACCTGATCCATTCCTTATCACACATGAGGAAACGACATACAAGATTTACCTATCATTAGATAACCACGCTTGCAAAACATGTAAGCAAACCAACCACTTAAGAAAAAACTGCCCAATATCTACTACGATTACAACAGATAATTCAACATCAAATAATCAATTTCCAAACATGGACCCAATTTAAAACACAACTAATCTACCAATTAAAAAAACTCAAAAAAACTCATTAACAACAATTAAAAGAAGAAAGCATACAACAAAAACCCAACTACTAACTACTTAACAGCAAAAACCACACATACATCCAACCAAAGAAGATTAACAAACAACAAACGACCTAAAAACTGATCTAGAAAATGAGACAATGCATCTAAACACAAGCAAAACACAAAAATACGGACAATATCCTAAATCTCTCTATCAGCTACTAGATCTACAGATTAACTTACATTCATAACACAAAAAAATAAAGAGAAGAAAGTCAAATCAGATCAAAATATCGAAACAAAAAAAAAAAAACAATACAAGAAAGACTAAAACATTACTTACGTTAAGAAAGCTTACGTTAAAACATTATTTGATAACTCAAACTTCAACTACCCTGTAACATACGAACAGTTATTAGACTGTTGTGAAAATTGTGAGGGGTCACCAGACCCGGTGAGTATAGCGAAAACATATACAGAAGAAGCAGCAGAAATCAGATATCTATTAACTAAAATATACCCTTACCTACAGGACTGAAAAATTTAAGTCAAATGCACTCGAATAAGAAAAAAAAATATTAAAGCAATTTAACAAAGACCTTCAAAAAAACTTAGATAGAAAAGCCTCTACAGAAACATTCATAAGCATTCTCTAAAGAACAGTGGCGGACTGAGGCTAAATCAGGCCCTAGGCAACATTGTAATTCTGGGCCTATTTTTCAGTCATGACACATATTTTGCGTTTGGTAGTTTGATTTCAAAGCATAGAGCTATTTAATTATGGGATTCCAAGAAAAAAATTGGAATATTCTCAGAATTGTGTTTAAATTTGGGAGTGTGGCAATAATATTATTTTTCTTAATAAATGACCACACAGATACAGGCAAAATAATATTTTGTTTACATAAACAGTTAAATTATACTTCATTTTTCAGTTCCGCTAGGTTTAAATATTGTTCATAACATTTTAATTCCTCTATTGAAGAGCCACTAACATCACTACCATGGAAATTCTTTTAAATTTAATGTTAATCACAGCAGATAATGTGGTCAATGAAGTTTCCATGTTCTGACAATTTTTTATGTACATTTTTCCAATCATTCGTTCATTTTAACATTAGCGTTGTTTGCTTGGAAAATAATTTACAGACCTAATAGTACAGTAAGTTGTTGATTTCAGTATAATCCAACCAACCTCAGTTAACTTTTCCCCGCTATTTTTCAAAAGAAGGAGGCAATAGTTAATTTTCTTGAGATTTGTTTTGACCCTTAGTTTCATCGAATAGAAGATGATTCCAAACATTCATTTATCGATTTTAGTGGATTTTTTATATAATACTCTCGCATGGCGTATGTTAAGTATCGGGCCATAATGCAATGCCGTTTACAAAACTCTTAGTTTCATCATTACTTTGAGATGATTTTAAATTTATATTTTCTTCTTTTATTTCATCTTCACAATCGGAATTGCTTGATTTTTCCTGCTGGTCTTTTTGCAGAATAGTTTTGGACACAAATGATGTTTCTGGAGTTTATACAGGTGAAATTTGTGAACATGATTGACGATTGTTGTAAGTGTACTTCATCTTCAGTTAAAACATTTTCCAATGTTCTTTTCATTTGTTTTGCCACTTCATCTGCTTTTCGTTTTATTTTTCTCATCATCATCAATTAGCCTATATTTGTCCACTGCTGAACGTAGGCCTCCCGTAAAATTTTCCACCTATTCCTATCTTGTGCTTCTTGCATCCAGTTCGTGGTGATGCGTTTGATATCATCCGTCCATCTAGTCGGTGGTCGTCCTCTGCTTCGATATGCCTCTTGCCTTGGTCGCCATTCCAGAATCTTTCTGGTCCATCTATCATCCGTTAATCTGGCAACATGTCCGGCCCAAGCCCATTTAGCCATGGCTATTTTTTCCACTGCATCTGTGACTCCTGTTCTTCTTCTTATTTCTAGGTTTGGTACTTTATTTGTTTGGTTTCTTTATCTAGGTTTGGTTTTCTGATGGTAATACCTAACATTGATCTTTCCATAGCGCGTTGTGTAACTCTTATTTTTTCTATTGTTCTTTTTGTCAGAGTCAGTGTTTCTGCACCATATGTAAGAACCGGTAAAACGCACTGGTCAAAAACCTTTCTTTTTAAACAAACTGCTTTGAAATATTTTTTGATGAACAGTGCATCTACTTTGTAATTTGTAGCGATATAGTTCTTGATAGCTTGAAGATAAGAACCACCTCTTTTTGGATTTTTTGCCGTCTTTTTATTTTTGGATGGTGAGAAGATGTTTGTGGCATTCCAGCTTTCGACTTCGTCGAAGTGACTAATGATTGGTTTTCTATATTTAGGAATTTCCCAAAGTATTAACTATGAATCCAAAACAATATATTTGCAATGAAGTTTAGGACTTCATTTCATTAGAATTAAGACTTAATTGTACAATTCAATCAATTCAATCAAAACTCACATAAGATACAATACGTAACGTTTAGAAAATTGATTAAAATAGCTACGTTTGACTTTTTAAACTCGATAGGCGAGAGACTTTATCGTATTTACACACATAGATATGGACACTTGCGGGTGTGGATGCATAAGCACGTGAACGCTCGTCCGCACTTGTCGACTTTATCAAATAAAAATTTGGCATAATTAATTATAAAAATTAAAAACCTAATTTTCGGGCCCCAAAAATTACGGGCCCTAGGCACGTGCCTAGGCCTTAGTCCGCCTCTGCTAAAGAAACATTCATAAACTGCGTTATTTTAAACGATGGTTAATATGAATCAAATAACTTTTCGCATCTTATACCTAAAATTATTCAAATTATAGCAACAGACGACCAGTCGTAACCATATTTCAAATAAAAATGTATATATTCAGGTCTTCGAGCGAAATACCGTCTAAACTCGAATATGACATTTATTTGGCCATACGTCTCATCAGTATGCATGCAGGCCGTTGATGGTTTTGGCATAACGCATAAATCAGATAATGCAACCACTGAAGCATACATACCAACATCAGAAATCTCACTTCGAACGGCTTTGACGGCCCATTTAAAATAAATCTAAAAGAGGTCATTTTAAAGCTGCAGGATACAAAATGATGCGATAATAATATTAATGATAGAAGAAGCTGTATGAAATGTTACATGATAGATATATAAAAACTAGTTAACAGTTTATAAATATTGGAAAATCATTCGTGCTAGAAATTAGCAATAGTTGCCAATGGATAGAACAAAATGGACTAACTAAGTCCGAAGTTACAATAGGCGGGGATTTTATAAACCTTTCCAAACTTTTCTAATTTGTTTGTAGAAATTGTAATTGTTTGAAGAATAAATAAGGACTTTTTGTTATAAATTTTCATTCTGTGCAATTGGTATTATTTGTTGTTCGTGAATTTGTGAGGTAAGAATATCAAAGTATTAAGATATTTACTATGAATGTTCATAATTTAAGATTATGTTATTGTTTGATTAAAACTTTAATTTATTTTTTTACTGTATTTCAGATATTTTGTTGTTGTTTTTATCAGTGTTATTTCAAAATACATCAATAAATCATTCAATTTATTTACGAAGTTGAAAAATATTTAAATTATTGTTTTATTCTTTTTTTGTTCCCAGTGATTTTATCCTGTAAAAGACTAAAGATATTCGTTTTCTCGTAGTTTAAGTTGTAATATAACATTCTGTGGAAACCTTTCTATTAAATTGCCATAATGAGTGTTTAAAATTTTTTTTTGAATGTTGTAATAGTTTTTGAGTTAATTTTTTAGATTTGGGCATATAATGGCTAGTAAACATGTGTTGAAGATATCTAGTATTACTGAATTTTTTAGTACTAAGAACAAAACTACTTAAAAAATTAAACGACAAGAAAACGAATATATTTAGCCTTTTAGGGGATAATATCACTAGCACTTAAAAGAATAAAACATTTTTTAAATATTTTTTAACTTCGTAAATAAATTTAATGATTTATTGATTAATTAAAAAAAAACCCTGATAAAAACAACAAAATACCTTGAAATACAGTAAAAAGTAATTAAAGTTTTAATCAAACCATAACATAACCTTAAAATATGAATATTCATAGTAAATATCTTAAAAAAACCGAAAAACCAATATTTTTAACTTCTTCTGGGACAAATACACACAAAAATTAGAAATTTTTAGAAAACACATACCATAAATCCATAGCTAAGATAACATCGGGCCAATAAACATAGTTCTGGCAACTATTAGTGCTCCCGGTAAGGGTCTAAAATAAATATTTATTTGAAATAGAAAAGAGAAAAGGAATTTTTTGGCTTATCTCGTCAAGAGACCACTCAAACAAAATTTTGTAATGTATGCTGGACGTTCAGAGACAGAAAAGAGTTCAGAGACAGAAAAGATGAATTGCCGGGAGGTTACGAACGCTCGAATTTTGAGGCTAAAGTCGGAACTATTAGGACCTAGTTGGATCTTTGAGGTAATTTGGATGTTTCCGCACTCGGCAGATAGATGGCGTGAGCAACATTGATTTGAATATTTACTAGGAATTATAATAATACATTTTTGAAACTTTGAAAAATAATTTGAAACTTTTGAAACGGTTACAAGAGAAAACTTCTTGTGGATCTGCGTTTCCATATATGTGTCACGCTATCTCTGCAAGGGTCACATATTATTCGAAGGATTTTATGTTCCCACACCGGCAATTAATTTAGTTCTTTTTTGTCAACGTCCATGTTTTGCTTCCGTAGGCGACTGCTGATTATGGTTTTATATATCTGGATTTATGTACCTCATGTGGGAAGTTTTGACCTAATTAGATGTGTCATTGCAAATAAAGATTCGTTTTCCACTAATTTTCACGTTTCAACTTCTTGTTCTGTAATTACTATTTAAATGGGAATAAGCCACAATTAAAGGTTAAAATACGTTTATTGACGTTTCAATTTCCACTTCGGAAATCGTTCTCAAAATACCAGTAAACCTATTTTAACCTTTAATTGTGGCTTATTCCCATTTAAATAGTAATTAATTTAAAATGCCACAAGAAAATAGCTTCAGAACAATATTTCTTGTTCTTTGTTGTCATTGCTCATTGTTGCTCTTCAGACTATTCAAGACTGTTATCTTGAATGTCTTGAAGTTGAGGATTGAATTCTCTGGTCAAATAATTATTTTTTGAATATAAAATAAATAAAAAAAATAAAAATAATAAAATAAATAAAAATAATAAAATAAAATAAATAAAAATAATAAAATAAAATAAATAAAAATAATAAAATAGTGTAAAAGAAACATGTTTTAACTAAAAATAAAGTATTAAGAAGTGGTTTTAAAAGACTTTAGAAACAGAACAATAAAGAAGTGAAAAATCAAAGCGATCAACAGAGAAAATTGCAAAAATATTAATTAAAAAAAAAAAGTAAAAATATAAATTTTTGTATTTAATGAAATTTAGAATTCTAAAAAATCGACTCACCCGCACTATTGGGAGAGGTAGGTGTAGTTTGTTGACTTTGGTCAATTTTTTCTTTTTCATTATCATCTTCATCTAAATCTATCTTTGGCTTATTAATATCACTATTTGTTTGACAAGTATCACCTGTAACAAAGGAAACGAAGGTCAATATAAACACTAATATATGAATAGTTACAAGTTTACTACAAATTAAACATTTTTGCAAGTCTTCCGGTTCAGATTTGCAATAGTCGAGTAAGTACTTAAGCATAATTAGTAACGGGCTAGAAGTTTTACAAAATAGAGAGAAGACTTTAAGATTAAATCTAACATATAAACAGTAATATTATTAAAAAAACTAGGTAAATATTTTCTGAAGGAATCAATATTGTTTATGTACGTAAATAATGCTCGTGTTCAATCACAAATTAATCCCTTAATTTGTAATCTCACATTATTCTTAACTTCTTAACCTTTTATAGTTTCACCGTATATAATTGAAACAATGTGAAACATATGGAGTAATATTTTAATAATTAGAGTCCATTCAACCTGCAAACCTGTAAACTTAATAAATTGCCAAATAGTTAATAATAATTTCTGATAAAATGCGTTAGGCTTTCACGGCCATCGTCTATATTGTTAAACTGTTTGTTCGGGCTGTTAGGCCGTTATCTTCTGAGATTAGTTCTCGACGTTTCGCCCACACTAGGGGTTGGCATCTTTTGGAGATGTTACTGCTTCGCTTGTAAGTATCTTCGGTCAGCATCAGCTTACAAGCGAAGTAGTATCATCTCCAGAAGATGCCAACCCCTAGTGTTGGCGAAACGTCGGGAACTACTCTCAGAAGACAACGGCCTAACAGCCCAAACAAACAGTATAACAATATATTTTCTAATTGAAGTTACTAAGTGTTGCAAAGGCAATAGGTAGAAAGAGGAAGTCATGGCTGCGAAATATTCGAGAATGGACAAACATGACTGTAGACGAATTATTCTACGTTGCAAAAGAAAGAGAAACTTTACACCCTTAATTTCCACCGATGCTAACTACGGTACTTTAATGACAACACTAAACTGGTCCCAGAGCAGGGGAATATTATTTCTGGGAAAACCAACTTGAGTTGAAAGTTTGATTTATTTTCATTTACATTTTGTAATATCTACTTGCAAGCAAAACAGTATAGAATGCTCTGAAACTTTTAGTGAACGTGAAAAATCTGTATTAATCTGTCTGAATAAACCTGTAGTAATAGTAGAATCTTAGAAATTTACGACATATAGAGTTAAAAAGTGGTGAAATGTGTTGAAAATGTAAGATTCGCTCCTGTAAAGTTGAAATTTATACTGTGACTGCCGAAAACTTGATTATGCGCAGTGAACTAGAACATACCCATGAAAAAAAAATTGAAAAAACCAAATAGGCTGATAGTGAATATTGGTGTTAAATGTGAAGCAATCGATGACATTTGTGAGAAGCCTTACAAAGTAATTTTGTTTTATTACAAGGTAATACCTTACAAGGTATTACCTTACAAGGTAATTTTGTTTTATTACACTATTTATAAGAATAGAAGAAAAACTCTACCGGTTTTACCGAAAAGTCGAACAGTCGCTACTGCGCATATAAAAACAATGACTATTAAGACAATAAAATATGAAAACTTTGTTTATCGTGTTTTCGATAATCGAGCGAGATATTGAGCAATATTTCCTAGAATTGGAAACGGCGACGAAACAGGTCGGTCTAGTCATCAACGAAGACAAAACCAAGTACATGTTAGTTACTAAGGATTCTATAGCAAATGAGAAACGAAAAACAGCATTTGGAAGTCATATCTTTGAATGTATTGACAGCTTCACATACCTTGGCTCGCTAGTGAATACTACCAATAAAATAAGCGAAAAAATTAAAAGACGAAGAAACCTCACAAATAAAGAATACTATGGACCCCAAAACCAATTCCACTCAAGAAATATCCAAAGAAAAACTAAAATTATTATATAAAAAACACTGCTGAGACCGATCTTCACATACGGGACGGAAACATGCACTCTAACATAAAAGGATGCAAGACTTCTGGGAATATTCGAGCATAAGATACTCCGAAACATATTTGAGGCTATAAACGACCAAGGCCTAAACATTAATGAAATAAAAACCAAATACATGAAAGCCAGTAAATCGACAGGCCAAAGAAACCTACAGAATCTGACAATAGGAGACTATAACATCGAAAGCGTGAAAAATTTTACATACCTAGGTTCACTAGTTACCGCAGATAACAATGTCAGTGAAGAAGTTAAGAGAAGAATACATATCGCTAATAAAACATATAATGGACTAATTAAACATCTAAGATCTAACAACATCAAAAGAAAAATCAAATGCAAAATATACAAGACCCTGATAAAACCGGTCCTTGTATATGGATCAGAGACATGGACACTGTCGAAAAGCGATGAAAATCTATTAGGCATATTTGAACGAAAAATCCTTGGACACATATATAAGGGGGTAAAGAAAAATGGCATATGGCGCAGAAGATATAACTTTGAACTATACACAGCATACAATGAACCCGAGATCATAACATCGATAAAGATCGGACGTCTGCGCTGGATGGGCCATGTTGAACGAATGTTGGAGACTGAAACACCAAAACATATTATGAGGCAAACACCAGTAGGAAAAAGGTCAAAGGGAAGACCCAAACTCAGATACATGGAACAAGTGGAACAAGATCTGAAAACACTTAAGATTACCAACTGGAAAAACAAAGCAACTAACAGAACAGAATGGCGGAAAATCCTAGAACAAGCCAGGACCCAGAAAGGGTTGTCGAGCTACTGATGATGATGATGATGATGATAAAAGACCAAGGGCAGTAGCGCAAAAGATATAATTTCGAATTATATCAACTCTTTAATGAACCAGATGTCGTAACGATATTATATTCCTCTTGCTTTTTGTTTACTACCAAATAAGAATGAATGTGTCAAAAATTTACCGTGATAGGTAAAATCTAATGACATAGAGTAATTGGTAGGAAACAAGCCTCATGGTTGAATAATGTCAGAGAATGAACCGTTCAGAGGGGGTCTTGCTGCGTTAATTACCAACGTCAAGGGTACTTGATAAGGCGCGTTAAGAAGAAGGAGCAACAAGATGAAAGTCAGAATATCTGGACTGTTTATGGAACCCATCAATAAAGGCATTCATTGAACCTTATGCTTTTTCAATTTAATTATGGATCATCAAAAGAGTCAAGAAAGGAAAATTAAAAACAAAATGGGGAAAAAAGAAGTAAAAATACTTATACATCAGAAGCAAGATTCAACACAGCCGCAAGACAAAGACTACTGGCAACGGTAGAGATGAGAGTACTGAGAGGAATTACAGGAAATACGCTGAGAGATCGAAAGAGAAGTGTAGACATCAGAAGAAAATATAGCGTACAAGGTATAAACGAGTGTTACTAAATCAGTAAAATGGAAAACAGAGTTGCAAAAATAATAGGAGATAAATCCTCAATCTGTAAAAAAAGAATCTGCTTTGAAAAGTTGACCCACAAGAGATAAAATGATATCCTTTTACAGGTTCTTCTTCTTCTTCCTCCTCCTTATAAGCAATAATTGCAGATAATAACAAGCAGAATTATTCTGCTTGTTCATTGGCGGATTAATACCTCTATGTAAGGCTGTCACTTATCTTTTGCGCGGTCATGCGATACTTCTTTTACCGATTAGTGACTTATCTCTTGCTATTTTGACGACACGGGTCTCCTCCATTCTGCTTGTGTGGTTATTACATTTTTTCCTATTCTATGTCCATTCATTTTGTAACGAATTATTTTGCCTACCACATAGGGTATTATTATAGGGGGATGCAAATTGTGGACAGAAATTATGGGGCTAGAGATAGGGCAAACAAAATAAACGAAACTATTGCGGGTTTTTTTTTTGGAGAACTAGGTCGTGGATCAGTGAATGGTAAGGGGATTGGATTGGGGTAAATACAAAAAAATGAAACAAAGGGGTATTTACATGAATCTCCTGGACAAATTGGCAAACAAAACACAAGAATGTCCTCTAGCTATTTGAAATAGGGACGCCGCTTCGAGGAACTTCCTGCTGGATGAAAAAAAAAGGTTCTTCCTCTTAAAAAACACAAAAGAGATGTTAGAATCATTTTTAAAATAAATAGACAAAATGGTTTAGGGAAAAATTAAATATTTATTACTGTCTCACTACAAACAATTATAGACAATAACATAAATATTATATTGATAGTTACAAAGGTAAATACAAAAATAACCAAGAGAAACACTTACTATGTCCTATCCGTTTATAAACTCTTAGAAGTTAGAGATAGTACAAAACTTACAATTGTTACTGGGCTATAAATTGTGGCAGAAGTAAATTATTACAATTAAAAAATTATCCTTTTAAAGAAACTATGCATAGGGTTAACCTGTTTCTAAAAACAAAACAAAATCACAAATATGATTAGATATTTACCAGATGTCAAAAATGATAAAGCTAGCTGTCATATGTCAAAACTAAATCTTAAAACGAGAACAAATAAAATGACAGCTAAGCCACGTCCTATGATCTACAATTTTAATTATTACAGTTTCTTTAATTGATTTATTATTATTATTATATTATTATTATTATATTATTGACAATTATTATTATTAAAAAAAAATGTCTATCTTTACTTTAAAAGTTCAAATAAAAAAAGTGACCTGGATTTCACTAAAATGCACTTTAAAAGATTTCTGGGGTTGGAAACTGGACTTACATTCTCTGTCACACGAACAAATTCATCTCCATACTACGAAAAGTATTTAGAAACGACTTCTTAGGACTGACTATTTAAGGTTGAAATTGGCACTAGACGCAAACCTCGGACTCGGCTTCTTAAAAAACAGGAATAGGTACAACTGGACACAATGGCAATATGTGGTTAACCATCAAAGTTGTTGCAGACGACACAAATCTCTTCGATACTTAGAAACATAGAAACAGTGATTACTTTTCCAAAACTGACACATTACATAGAGTAAAAATCACTTTTCTTTACAAATTTGCCGGTTCTCTCCGACCAAACTAAACGACGTCTGTTCTCCTTGACCGAATATTCAAACCTCACTTTTAGTGTAACTGAACAATTAACTGCCACAATACACTACATATTTTCCATGAAAAGGGACCAAAAACAAGGAAACATTACATATTTGAAGTAAAATTTGGACAAACGCTGAAGCAACTGCCTCTGACAACGGCCTCAGCGAGAGTGTCACAATTATCTTTTTGGCAAAACCTTCTCAGCGATCTAAATGGATGTTTATTTGTAACGCAATATCGCAATATTCGCAATATTCGATTAAAGAAAATACCAAAGAAATACGCGCCCGTGGTATAAAACAAACTCTAAAAATGTGTTTATATCAACTCAGCGACGCAAAGAGGAATTGAAAGAATATTCTTCGGTGTTTTAATACATGTACAAGAGGATTTCAATATATACCCAGGAATTTGCAAATGCTACAATTTATACACTGTACGTTACATTTTCTTTTAATGTCTTCACTTCTCTTTCGGTCTCTTTCTCTTCATTTCTCTTTCACAGGTTATAGAATGATAACTCCGCCTATGAATAAGCAGAAATATTTATAGAGAGGAAGAGGAGGAATAAAAAGATATTGAAATATGTGTCATTCGGTGTATTTTTATTATAAAGATAAATGTTTTCGTATGTTTAAGGCTCAATATTTTGTACTTGTAATACTTGTGCTAAATACACTTTAAACAAGAGTGAGGTACGGCAGCCACCCTGCTTTAATAAAATTAGTGTCGAGAATAAAGTATAATAGTCTCCCGTTTTATACCGCTTCGCGGCTTTGGGAGTATAGCAGGGTAGTCTGCTATATCTAGGGCCTACGGTATACAAGGAAGGTAACATGGCCAGTGCTACGCTTCAACTGCCTATTATTACCCCTGGTTTTACCCAAGGTTTGGGTAAAACCAGGGCTTGGCTTGGCTCGCTTCGCTCACGCGTTAAAATATCTCAATTGTTAATCGCCCTTATTAATACAATTGTTGGTTAAATAACTATTAAACTATTTGACCGATCGGGGGGAAATTTCGAACAAAATTTAAAAGACGGTAATTCCTCGATGTTCAAATGTATTAACATTTTATTTTGTTAATAAAAAAATTAATAAAATTTATAAATTCGTGTAAAAAAACTGCTTTTTTGCAAATATCTCCATAAATTATTTATCAATTTTAATTAAAAAAAACGGGAAAATAAAGATATTCTTGATATAAAAAATGATATAAATATTGTTTACGTAAAATATAAGTTTATGAAAAAACTTATAGACACAAAATCAAATTGTGACCATAAATTATTGTTTAAAAAAAAAACGCAAAGTAAAAATACGAGTACTTTTTTATCTATTCGTCATCTAGTAACCCCCATCTATGTCTTAAAAGCTTCAGATATCTGCGAAAAAATTTTCGACCTTTTTTTTAACCAGACTGGGCTATCAGTAATACAAAATAAGCAGAGAAACTATTGTTGCTGAAAGATTTTTTAATATATGCCAAAATTATTCTAAATAGTAGGTATTAAACGATACAAAAACCAGGATAAACAATTACAGTATCTTTTGATAAGATAGGCAATCAAACAATATTTAAAAATTTTTAGGTACCTTGTAATCAGCATAAATTTAAACAAGTACTTACTAAATGTTAACATTTTCTTTTTCCTTAATATTAGTTTAAATCCACAATCACCAATTTTTTGCTAAACTGATAAACATTTTATAAAAGTGTATATCGTTCGCTTCGAAATCACAAACTGTTCAATTTCGCGCATTATTCCAAACTCGTGTACACAATAGCAGCACCGTGAATAATTTTTAATTGTCTTCTGTTAAATTTAAAACAATTCCTAACTACTTTATTATTCATTAACATTTCTTTAGATAAGTTACCATTTAAATCGCGTTAGACTATCACTGACCTACTAACGATGCACTTTGCATAGAGTTTTCACTTTCGGTCAGTGTACAGAGTGTTCCGTGTTTCAACACCAAGGTTTTACTATTACCCGTAATAGTACTTATTCACTTACTATGTATTATTAAGTGGTATTACACAATTACATATATATTCGAACACAAGTATAAAGATACCGGTGGGACTGTGGATCTTTACCCGTGCGTCATCATTCACGATTGAGTGGCATCCACGATTGAAATATTTTAAGAATTTACACATTATCACACTTATTTTTTTTTTGATTTTTTGTAAACGTTTCATTTTACTAGTTTCTACATAATTAGGAGCCAAAAATCCAAATTAAGCCAAATAGAAAGTTGAGAATTTCAATATTGTACGAGCTTTTTTAGCGAAATGAGAATACTTTTATGTGCATTTAAAAATTCATTAATATTCAATTCCAATACTTGGCTTTTAAATTGCAATCATTTTTTAAATGTGTTAGTCTATGTTGCTCTTCATCTCATTAACACTTTAACGGTGGAATTTGTTTTTTTTTTATTTTAGTGAAAGATGATTGTTCAACAATGTATTAAGAGTATATGTTTTCGGAACTGAATTGGATTGTTACCATATGGTAACGCTAGCCTAAGACGTAATGCAAAATTATTTGGTATGGAATATTTCATTAAATTCTATACATATCCCAACGTCTCATTTAAAACATTTTGTACGTACATTAGATGAACACCCTTCCCCGGCACAACTTCTTTTTGTCTTATTTTCATTAGGCACAAGTAAATGTCTACGACCATTATATCGTAGATTATCTAACACTTTGTTCAATGTCACTCTAGAACGTGATATTGCTGGTTTTCCAGCTCCTTTAGAGGAGCCCCATAGTTGGTAAGATAATTATGGTTGTACTACTTGTCTTTTAAAATCTAATTGAGATATAGATTTCGTCTTCCTGTAAACATTCCATGCATTTACCATAGAAACATCTACAGTACATTCAACCAACTTACACCTCTAAACGATTAATGGAATTCGCAGAAAACCAGTTCCTATAATCTTTTTCCTTACTTACTTTGTTTAGAATATTTTTGCCTGTATTATCAGTTAGAGTTAATTTGTATACAATGAGGAGCAAAAATTCAAATGGAATTTTAAATATTATTGTTTATTTGGCTAATAATGAATGTATAAATATAATTGTTAACCTACTGTACAATTATTTTGTAAATAACCTTATAATAGTGTACTTATTGATTATTTAAATTTATAAATCATCATCATCATATAAATTTATAAACCATCACATTTCCCTAACTGCATCGTCACTGTATCCACTGCATCCGACGTGATTATGATAATACGTTTTACATAATATACCACAGATGTGGTCGATGGGATTAAACTGACAGTGATACGGCGGTAATCTTAGTACTTGATGTCCATAACTTGATACAATTTGGTCAACTATATAAACTGTTGGTTTTTCATTACGTTTCGAATTTCCAGTAACTCTGATTTGAAGGCGTATTCCGGAAAATTGATATTATTTTTAACTTACCAATTTTTTATGCTCGGTACGTTCCACGATTGTTTTGGTGGTTTCTCTAAAGCCTATGAATGGTAAGGTGCATGACCTAAAACTATACCTGATGGTTCACTCAGACTAGGTAACAGTTTCTCCTCAAACTATTTAATAAACATATCTGCATTCATGTTTTCATGGTAATCAGCAGATTTTGATTTTGAAGAAAAAAATCAAATCTGTGTTTTCTATAAAGCCTTCTTTCCCTTCTGCATCAAGAATGATGTGTCTTTTGCCCTCGCTATCTGTGTGTTTTATTGATTTTATGCTGTCGTCTTGCCAAATTCTTTTAATTACACCCTTTGCAAACACCCATGTTTCATCTAAGTACCTATACGAATGTTCATTTTCGCATTTTCAGATTTAAGTCTAGTATATTCCCTCAAAAATTTAATTCTGTTGTGAACGACACTATTCCTTTCGCATAAAAGTAACCTATTATTTTCTTTTTTGAATTTAAATTCTAAATCTCTCAACACTTTTCAAAGGCTAGTCCTCTTAATTTCAGAAACTTGTCTTTCTCTTATTTTGGCCAGTAAAGTATCTAAACTGACATGTTGATTGTTTTCACGCATTCGATACAAAATATTGCGACTTTCAAATTTTTCTCCATCAGGTAAGTCAATGCTCCTAGAATGTTTACGAGTTGTTTTCTTGTCTTCGTGATACTCAGTCACAGTAAGATCTTCTCGAGAATCTCTGACAGTCTACATTATAGTTTTTAGCTTACTTTCACTTATCCCGAGTGCGTCACAAACGCGTTGATTTATACATAATAATGACTTTAAAGGTCTACGATTGTCTCTTTCCATGGTAAAGTATTTATGCACATTTGCAATTAATTCATCAATACCCAACTTACTTCTAGACATGATGCTCACTTGAAACTACACGTTTGAATTAAAATATTACCGACTTTAGATCAATATGACAGAAACTTTTTAACTGTTGTGCTTGAGAGGTAAAATATAATATAACCGCTTACAAAGATCCTACACACATTAAGCAAATTAGCCTAATGATCATTAGGAATGCCGACTGTAATTTAATTATGTTTGATAAAAAGTTTAGAAATGGTTGGAAACCGTATATAAACAAATTAAAATGTTTCTCACAATTATTTTATTTTTATTCTTATATATTTATATATGATTATTATAAGTATTTTCATTTAAAAATAAAAAATTAAATACATGTATATTTACCAAAACACTAACTTTAACATGTAATTGCAGACGTCTCAAAAACGTTACACTCTAACAGACTTATGGTCAGTCTAACCACCACTATTTAAATTGACAAAATGTTCTAGTTTGCTCCAAAGTATTATTTAACAAAAATTAAAAGTGATATTTTAGTACTTTGTATATCTACTTTGAATATAAATCATCCTTAACACAATAAAACTTATTAAACAAGTAGGTGAAAGAAATTTACGTTAAATAACATTATGCAAGAATACTATTTATTAAAAAAACATGTAACAAAATATGCAAAACTATGAAAAACGGGTTAATGACAAATATATACTCAGTGACATTAGAAGTGTTACACCCAGAAGGAATAATTTCTTGAACTTAATATTTTGACACCATGGTAGATTTACATCAAGAATGAAACGATAACGTTGTCAAGAATTTTTATTAACAAGTAATCAAAAATAATAATAATGTGTTTGGCGACCCCGTGGCTGAATACACTCCTGTTTACGTCTAGTCATTGGTAAAATAAGATGATCGATGTCTGCTTGGGGCACCTCGTTTCAAGCAACTTAAACTGCATGTATTAACTGTGCCAGAGTCTGTGGAGGATGGTGCAAAGTGAAGAGTCTCCTTCCCATCATATCCTATACATGTTCGATAGGATTTAAATCCGGAGCACGGGGCGGCCACGGCATAACGCATTAACGCCGGCTTCTTGGAGAAAGTCCATAGTTTGACAAGCAATATATCAAGCAACCAGTCCAAAGGCTCGAATGACGGTATAGTGTACGCATACTAAGAAGTCTACCTACTACTTCAAACTATTGGTCAGTAATTTGACGCGTAGTAGGAAAACGGTCTCGTAGAGCCAGTAATCTAAAGAGCCTATCTTGACGGTCTGTAGTACGCCTCGGTTGACCATTTGGTCCTCTTCGTGTTCCTCTACCTTCGTTTGTCCACACACGACAGACATGCATAACCGTCATTGCCGTATAATTAACACGACGGCCAATTTCGCGATACGACAAACCCATATCTCTATACGCAATAATTCTACCCCTGTCAAAATCGCTAACACGGTGGTAATTTTGATGTCTTCGAACTCGAGGCATTTTCTTACACTGAATGCAATTAGACCGAGGAATAATAACTAAAAATTTCTATACGAACCGGTTTTCACAAATAGTCTCTTCACAAAAAAATTTAAAGATAAAACTTTATTTTTAGAAAAAGTAGAAAAGATAAAACATTGATATTGTTATTGTAGCATATTTTAAGTAAAGTCATTCTGTTACCAAAAAATTAAGTTCAAGAAATTATTCCTTCTGGGTGTAACACTTCTAATGTCACTAAGTATATTTATTTTATACCTAAAATTTAGCAAAGTGTTAAACATTATGGAGAACACCAGTGCAGTTTACTTTTACTACAACGAAAGGTTTTCTGCGAATTCCGTTAATCGTTTAGAGGTGTAACTTGGTTAAATGTACTGTAATAACCATGTGAAGATTGCCTACCACCACTTTTTACGTATGATACTTATCTTATATCTTAAAAGATTCTCATCTAACAAATCAGTACCTCCCATAAATCGGTTATATTCAGTTATAGTTGATGGACGACTGCATTGAATAATTTTTTCTCTGTCCTTGAAAATCTTTTTACACTACTAACTGGATTTAATTAATGATAATTATACCATCATCCTTGTTTAGTATTAAACTATAAACACCTCTCACAGTTTGTTTCAAAAGATTATTCTTTTGGGGTAATGGCCAATATTTGGGTATGCGGTTCTCCCGAATTGTTTCTGTTCCATCGTATCTCGTAGTTGTTTTAAATAAAATTATGGTAAATTAGTGGAATGATAAAGTTTTTTAAACTTCTTAAACTCGTATATCATATTCACCATTGAAGCTATGGTTTTCCAAATTCTGTTTCAAATGTGGTGTTTTTTTTAGAATTTTTACCTTGGTAGAGATCAAAATTTACTAGATACCCCAATGGAGTATTTAGACACCACATCTTGGAGCCAAATCTAATTTGTTTTCCCCGAATAAGCTGTTTACAGGGATGTGGCCCGAAATATTTTATCATGGATTGGTTAAAATCCAAGTTTTGTTCTGGAATCCAGATATCAAAATTTTTTTTTTAAAACTATCTATTAACGGCCTCAATTTCCACATTTTATCAGATTCATCAAAATGTGTAAAGTGTGATAAATATATTTGTGGGGAACATTCTTTACTTATTTGTAGGGGAGACCGGGGTTGGTTGTCATTTATTCGCCTATTACATTTTATTTAAGATTAGTGTTACTTGTTTTGAAAAGTGCACATTACCATAAGGTAAAATAAACATTACTTCAATATTCCCTCTTTTTCTAGATCTCTATATGTATTCCAACATACTCATATAAAATAATAAGAGTAGCTCTACAATCTATGTCAATTTACCCCGTGAGTAGGGCAAATTGTCATAGCCCTTAGGGTAGGTTGACATATAGGTATAAAACATAACTACACTTGAAAAAGATGCATAGAAACAGTAATTAATAATAGGTAGGTATATAAAATAATAGAAGCTGAAAAAATATAGGTAAATGTATTTAATAAGAAGGTATAAATTCAAACAACTTAAATTTTTTTTTAATTATTAAAATATTTAGAAATCTGCATTTAGAAATACTGTTCCATCACAATCGCAGTTTTAACATCTGTGTGGCACAATATCGCCATCAGTGCATTTGAAGTGTGCTAAAAAGTTGCATTCAATGCATTCGATCCACTGTTGTCCAGGGCGACTAATGTGGTTCCATGCAAACTAGGCAGAAAGCATTATCCTGATCTGAGTCTTCATCTAAAGATACTGTTAATGGGCGCTTCTTCTTTATTTTTCTCTTGAATAAATCTTTTTTGGCATTATCAACCGTCGTTTTGGTTGAAGTGGAAGCAGAGTCTTCTGCGATTATTTTCTCTTTTCTAGCAGTAACTGCCTTTTTCTCCTGTGCTGCTTTTTTTCCTCTTCTAAAGCTTTTTTGATTGTCTGTAAGAATTAAAGTGGAACGTTTTTTTCTTCCTCGTTTGGTATTTGTTTTTCTGTCGCCAGCTTTAGAAATGGTCTTGGGTTTGTGAATAAATTGTGGCTGGAAGTTGATGGAAGGCCAGAGGCACCATCAAAAAATGAATTTAGATAGTCACATAAAGCTTCTTCTGCTTTCATGTTAAAGATCTAAAACAATATATTGTAGTTATTACCTTAGAAAATTTGAACTCTTAAAAATATTTATACCTGTCTGTTCTTCTGATATCCTACATGCAGTACAGATGGAATACCTCCTGGTTTCTTTAGCAGTATATTTCTTTTAAATTTTTTTACAATATCGTGCAAGAGTGCGTACGCCTATATTATAGTCTCGCGAAACAACCTTCAAACTTAACTTGTCGATAATATGAGCACGTACAGCTCGTTCCATAACGTCAGTAGGTGTTAGGTTCGCTCTGTTTTTCTTTTATATGATCGCATGGTTACGTCTGCAAATAATTAGATAATATAATTAGATATTACTTTTGTTAAAAACAGTCGATTTTATAGTGATATACGGGGTAGGTTGGCACAACGTGACAACCTGCCCCATTCACAAAATGCCAACCAACCCCGATGACGGTTTTTCAACTAAAATGGCTATCACGTGTTTACGAATTCATAAACTGTAAATTTGTTTACGACAGATTAAAGAGCTATTAAAATACTTTCACACCATCAACACAGAAAATAACTTAAATGTTTGTACTAAGATTATATTTAAAAAAGTGTACGACAACGAAAACTTCTCACCAAATCTAAAATCACAAATCAGCACTATATTCACTGGATAACATTACAACTTCGACTGAAAGTATGGTAACACAAGCGCCAATGGTTTGTACTATAAACG
Source organism: Diabrotica undecimpunctata (assembly GCF_040954645.1). Classification (NCBI taxonomy): domain Eukaryota; kingdom Metazoa; phylum Arthropoda; class Insecta; order Coleoptera; family Chrysomelidae; genus Diabrotica; species Diabrotica undecimpunctata. Next base: position 75,271,990 of record NC_092809.1, on the reverse strand, counting down.
GCGCGCAATTTAACACGTTCAGTGCCACATGTATCCAACATGGATACACGCGTCACACTGATTTAGTGGCCGCGTGTATCCAATACGGATGCACATGTATTTTTGTATTTTGAGCCGTGTACATTCCCATCAGATAAACACCGTCTAAATATCTTTATGTGTGCATGTAAGTAGTGGCCTACGAAACCCAAAACTGTGGTTGGCCTGCAGGTACTGCGATAATTTTTGCCTAGACATATTTTTAAACAAAATAAAGGGAAATGAAACAATTTATTTATTTTATACAAATATATATATATATATATATATATATATATATATATATATATATATATATATATAATAAAACATTTGTGGGTTAAAAAAAAACAAATAAAAAGATAGTATTTTTCGACAAAATGAACGAAATGAAACTGTTTCTAGATACATAAAAAAATAACTACAAAACGGTTATGGCTTTCAAAACACTAAACTAAATAATATTCTTTTTTATAAAACATGCAAAAACGAAATAATTAATTCTCTACATAAATAAAGAAACTTTTAGAAAAAATATCAGTTTATAAAGCATTTGTGAGTCTCGAAAAAACATGCTAAACAATAATATTTTTCGCATGGGACACATCTAAATTTACTTTTAGTGGCTTGAGATTTAGCAGCTTTTGTACCTGTCTTTTGTGATATTTTCTTTTACTGAACAGTTTACACATCGGTCTCTTTTTCTACCAGTACCTTTACTCTTTTCTAAATAATGTTGGACTGTGTTGGACACCTCTGGTTCTGTAGGTCCATGTGTGTCGATCTGAGAATGTAATAATTCCATTATAAGATTTTCTTTGAATTTTGTGAGACATTTCCTTTTGCTACTTCTTGGTGTAATATGTATGCGTTTACTAGCGCCGTACCCATAAGTAGCTTAATTGCCAATTTACGGTACCATTTTAGGACTTTCCTGAGGGATGATGAATAGGCTTTCATTTGATCAGAAAGATCAATGAAAGCTTTAGATTTGTTATAATCGACAATTATTTTGGGCTTTTGTACTTCAACTCCTCTTTGTTTCACTGTTACAAGTTGATCGTTGTGTTTAGTACTAAGAACTAGAACGTCTCATTTATCTTTCCATTTTAGAACAACAACACCTGTATTACTCCCGGCTCCGACAACTTCGTGCTTCTTTAACTCTTTCGATAGAATATCTTTGCGGTTGAGCTTTCTATTTGTACGCAGTGTTCCTACTAAGTGCATCTTTCGGTCTATGAGTGTATGAGCTAGTGCAACACTCGTATAGTAACTATCAGTATGGGGTGTTCTCCCCTGGTCAGATTTTTTAGGAGTGTAAGTACTATTCCACTTGCCACCGATTGACCTTCAATTTTTTCAGTACCACAATATACGCTAAGGTTATATGTGTATCCTTTATCGACACATAATTTGAAAAGCCTAATACCGAACTTGTGCCGTTTGTTTTTATGTACTGTTTAAAAGATAAGCGCCCTCTAAAGGGCACAAGCGTCTCATCTATGCAAAGATCTATTTAAAGAATAATAGAGGCTTGAAATCTCAACAAGAGTTTATCGATAAGTGGTATCGATAAGTATTATCTTATGAAGCCGATGTACTGCGACGGCTTTGTTATTATTGAAATGAATTATTTGAAGCAAGAGCTGAAATCTGTTTCTGCTTATCATCGATTTTATTCTATTGTGGTATAAAAATGATTTCTGCCAATTGGCTTGGATACCTGGCAACTGAACAAGCCCCATCCATATAATAATTTCAAAAAATCTCTCAATTTCTTCCGGATTAGTATTTACCCATTTGTTTATTGTTAATCGTTGTAAAACATTTTTTTGCTTGTACTGGTTTGCATAACGATTTGTTTCAATCACAATATGGTTTATGATATTATCGGATATATAATAGTTTATAAAAGTGATATGGTGACATACTACTTGTCTCCCATCTGGAATCCCAGTCTAGAGCCGCCGTCCGGTCCCGCTACCACAATGCAGCCACATGATTGGCCAGCGCGCGCTTCTTGACGAGTGTGCCGATACGTCCCGACACGACAGGTCACCGCGACTATAAATAGAGCGGTAGCGGAGTAATCGTCGGATTCACTCCCTGCCTCTCGACGCGTTAGTGTTCTGAGCTGTTGGACGTGAATCCCTGTCCTGGCATTTGGTTTTCACCTCTGGCTGCGTTGAGTAGTTGAGTTACTGTGACCAAATGCCCATCTTGGTAGTTAGTATTCGCCTCTGGTTGCGTTGAGTAACTGAGTTACCGTTGCTAACTACCCATCTTCCTGTCTTTTGTTTCTTTTTCTTTTTTGTTCTCCTGAAGAAGCTACATACAATTGTAGCGAAACGTCGAGATGAACCCACTTTTGGGTCACTCACAAATGACACGGTCCAAACCCGGAAGACGAATAAACTATAAAGTATTCACTTACCTTCAGCTGATATCCTGCCAGCTCTAACTCTCTTACGTTTGGGGTTTTTCACATTTTCAAAAGACGAGTCACTGCTTTCGGAACCTTCCATAGTGTGTATTCTTCAATAGTGGTCTGATAAAATCTGTGATCTCCAAAAAGCGAATTTTCGTCGTCAGACAACATTTCTTGCATCCATTTTTGTAATCTTTCATGTTCTTTCTCGTACACGCCATTTTGATCACGCCTTTTTTTATCACAAAAGCAGTAATTTATCAAGCAAACTATACTTTTTACGAAAACAACACACCGCAAGTAACGATAACGTACAACCTATTGCCAAAATTTTCAAGTAGTGACTAGTTCCAGCCGGAAACAAATGCCGGCCAGCCGGACACGTGATCTACAGTTTGCTTACAGTGTTACCAGGGATGGATCCGCGTTGAATACACGCGGCCACAATAATAAAATAGGCTTATTGTGGCCGCGTGTATCCAATGCGGATACATACTAAAAATGACGTCACATAACAACCAAATCATGGTTTTACAGGTTTTTCTTAAACTGGCATACTAAGACCATGTTTAATATTTGTTTTCTTTATTTTGACAACTTCGGCCTGTTGAACACTATTTTGTGTTACCATGGTGGCACTCAATGTGTTAAATGCACAATGTCTACGTACCCCGTATGACAACCAACTCCGGTCTCCCCTACTTAATGTGCAAAATAATAATAGTCCGAAATAAATCCTAGTTTCCAATAAAATATAACTATTACATTATTATAGTAAATTACTTTTTACATAGTAGTACTTTTTTAGAAATAAATATGATTTATTTTATATTAAATGCATTATATAAATTTATTTGGCATGTAATTAATTCATCAATTCGTTCTTTCAACCTCCAGGTCCAATGGACCTGAATGGTAAGTAATGCTTGTATTTTTTCGAGGGGGTGGAAGGTTAAATATTCGTTTACATAATTGACACCATTGACACCATAACTATTAATAATACGTATCACGTATATTAACTGCAATTTTGTGATGCAGATATTCCACACAAAAATATCCGATGAAATCTAAAAAATAAACGACCCAGCTAAATATATGCGAGACTTATTTGCTCTGCATACCACCTTAGGCAACCGACTGCAAAACGAAAATCCCGAGTTACCAGTTAATATATAGCGCAATAGTAACGTTCATCCTTTTTTTGCCATTTGCCGAATAAAACGAGCTGGAAAAAATAAAAAACCTAATAAAATAGCTTGTAAGTGAAAAAGAATGAGAAAACGTGATAAACAACACACTGCACTGTAGAGCATAACATAGTTACTCTGTCAGGAGGGAGATAAAATGTGAGCTACACAGGATATCTCTCGGGAACTTGTTCCAGTTGTAATTGACTATCATAATGTAATGGAAACAGAGAAGGACTGGAAACTTCTTTTTGCTATTATCTTTGTTTCTATTTTTCGTGACAGATGATATGGAAAGCGTTTTTCAAACAATTTGTTCATATCAACGGTTTGTATTAAGGATGTTTTTGTATATGCCAAAGTCCTGGGTTTTTATTCGACGGAAAATATTTGGTTAGACGACAGGAAGTAAGTAAGTACTTAAACTAAACCATATGTAAATGTTTTAAGAGGGCCAAAAATTAATATATATAAATCTACCGTTTGAATTCGTACTAAAGAAATTGTCAATATTACTATTTCTGTTTTATCTCCTGCTTAGATAGGTTTGCTGTTTACACATCATCAGCTTTTTTTATTTGGAGTCATATCAATATTCTTTTCAGACAAGTATCATTTAAGCTTCAGTATTTACAGCAAACTTTAATTTCGGAGAAGTTTCATCGGATAGGTTTAACAAACACCTTTTATTGACATAGGTCAAGTAAATTATGACAAAGAAATTATGAAACATAAGAAATAATAAATATAAAATCACAAAAAGAAGTAGGGAAGAGAAGAGATCTTCAAAAGAAAATGGCGCCACGCTTTTTAAATGTTTGAATCACAAAAAATCAGAAATGGAACATTTACAAAACAAAAAAAGCAAAAATATCAGTAAATAAAACATGGCAAAATTCACTAAATCAAACTATATTCAAAAATATCAAATATCACACATATCGCAGAATAACCAAATAACATACTATAATATCAGATAAAGGAATCAAATGAAATAGTCAAATATATCAAATGTATCAAATATCACACAAAATAATCAAATAAAGCAATTAGGTATTATATCAGACAACGTAGTTAAATATCATGTCAATTATATTATTTTATAAGTATATAAAATAATTAAATAAAATATTTGACATACATATTTACGTACAATGACATATCATATTAAAAATATTAAAATATATATGATAGACAAATATTAAATATCATATCGAATGTATCAGATATCACAGCTAATACAAAATACTCATTAATTAAATAAAACATTCAGACATATCATATATCAATAAATTTATTATGAATTATGAGAGCTAATTTACATCCTCCATATATTGGATTAACTGTGCAAATAAAACAAAACATAATATTTAATGGTCGATACCCAAAAGAGAATGAATAAATTTAGATTCGTTAATCCATTCTGATTTAAACATGTTTAAAATGAGCGACTATACTAAAATTATTAATTAAAATTAAATATGTAACAAAGAGCATGATATAGGTATTAACACATTATAACAGGCAATTAAAAAAAGCTTAGTCCAGTCTCTCGTGTTTTGTGTAGCTTAACTTAAAAGTGACCACTGGAATCGGTTGACAAAGTCATATACAAGAAAAAGAATTTACAATCTTTGAGTTGGAAAGCAGATTTACTGGACGTTGGCCTCCTGTATAGTCAACTCATAAATATACGGGGGATTCCAATATTTATCTGGAAAGAACTGAACTCCTAATCAACATAGAAATCGATTCCCAGTCAGGATATAATCTGGGATTAACTTCAGATAATGTCGAACATTGGAATATACTTAAGATTACATCGGATATTGAATTGACCGTGGACCATCAGTAGAATATTCTTAAAATTACGACGGATTAAACATTGGACCAACATTGGAATATGCTTAAGATTGGCTTTGGATCATACTTAAGACCCTAATTAAATGAGAAAAAATTCAGCCAAATAGGCAAAATAACAGAAGTTAAAAATATAAAGAATAAGAAAGCTATTAAAAAAATAGCTTATCCTTTATCAGGAGTCATGAAGACACTAATCGAACTTTACTACATACTGAGCGGAGAATAAAAGTAGATAAAAAAATATTCATTTTTATAGAATATTCAAAAGGGATACTGTTACGTGTGTGGTCTGAACCACCAGTAACCACACTTTTTGGTAACCAGATCTCTCTTCCATATTAGCAGCTTCTTTGGTTTTTAATTTTTTTTTGTGGTTGATTCCAAATAAAAATAGTACGTCAATAATAAGCATAATGTTTTGTACTAAATATACAGTAGTTAAAAAGGGCGAAACTTATTACTTTGGATATCATAGAAAGAAAAATAATCGTTTAGAAGAGTGAAATAACTAAAATGAATCAGATAATACGATTAGTCATTTTTTTATTAAAAAAACAGTAAGAAAATAAATTTCTTAAAATTTACAGCTAAAATAAACATATAGGTATTACAAATATATAAATATTCTACAATGTGCATGTTGACTGCAGTTTTTTATTAGACATTTATATAAATGAACTTTATTCCCATTCAGGACTAAGAAAAAATTCCGTAGAATATAAATTCACCAAAGCAGCTTTATTCGCTAACAATGCGTGATAGATCGCAAAATGTTTTCCGTTAGTGCTTTAAATCGTTATTTACCGGCATGAAAAGTCGCTATATGCCTGGTAACGAGCTGCGAGCTTTGCCATTTCTGGTCTCTATCCAAATTTTATTTTTACGGTTTTGTTTTTCTGTTGGTTCGTCCAATGCCCCAACAATTGATTAAAATAAAACGGAACGAACTTTATTTCTGACTAGTCAAAACTTTTTACCATAGATACTCCTATTTTAGAGATTTTCTTAAGATTTTTTCTTAACGAAATTATTAAAGAAATTAAAAACGATCCTGTATAGTACTTTTGTTCAATATTGTTACATTATCTTTTTCTTCTTCTTCACTATAGGGATTATGGTTTGCTGTTACGCCTTCACAAGAGTATTGTAGACTGCTTCATCGCCTTTATAGAATTGAAGGGCTTAATGTGAAACATAGAACGTGGAGTACGACAGGGCTGTATTTTGTCTCCATTGTTGTTCAACATTTATTCTGAATGGGTATTTAAGGAAGCTTTAGACGGTTGTGCGAAAGGAATACTAATAAACGGTGAATGGTTGAATAACATTAGATATGCAGATGACACTATAGTTTTTGCCGATAATCTGAATTACTTACAGATATTAACAAATCGCATAACAGAAGTCAGCAACAGATACGGACTAGCTCTTAACATAAAGAAAACCAAATTTATGACAATTAGTAAAAAACCAATACTAAACGCTCATCTTACAATCAACCAACAGAATATCGAAAGAGTCGAGCAATATTTACATATCTAATCACCAATTTAAATAGCCAATGGGACCACTTAACAGAAATTAAACAGCGAATAATAAAAGCAAAAGCAGCATTCGTTAGAATGAGAACCATTTTCAACAGTCGAGACATATCATTAAAAACAAAATGCCGTCTATTGAACTGCTACATATTCACAGTTCTTCTCTACGGAATGGAAGCATGGACACTGACTGTTGCATCTATGAATTGGCTCGAAGCTTTCGAAATGTGGTGTTATAGGCGCATCTTACGTATATCCTGGGTTGACAGAGTTACTAATGTGGAGGTCCTGCGTAGAATGGGGAAAGAATGTGAAATTCTCATGACCGTCAAAACTAAAAAGTTGGAATATCTAGGACATGTAATGAGAAATCAAGAACGTTACGTTACGTTACAGAATACAAGGAAGGCAATTACAATGGTATGGTCACGTGATGAGAATGGAGGAGGAGCGGTGGCCAAAGAAAGCCTTAATGTATGTTCCGCCAGAAAGAAGGAAAAGGGGAAGACCATTAAATTCCTGGAGAAGAGAAATTACAAAAACAATGCAATCTAGAGGCTTAGAAGAGGGATATTGGAGAGATAGGAAAAGGTGGAGGCTGAAATGCGGGAAGCGGCAATCGCCGTAGGACCCCCGTTATATGATGATGAAGAACGTTACGGCCTTCTCCAGCTGATTCTCCAAGGGAAAGTAAATGGTAAGAGAGGACCGGGAAGAAGACGCATTTCCTGGCTTCAAAATTTACGAAAGTGGTATAACACGACTACCACTGAACTGTTCCGCGCTGCAATAAATAAAGATAGCCGTGATGATCGCCAACATCCAGAACGGATAGGCACTTTAAGAAGAAGAATGTGAAACAATGACAAGCCTCAAAAAGGTAAAATTTAGATATTTGACTTTGAATGTTAACAATAATATTATAAGATTTAAAATCCAGTTAGATATGTCGATGCATCATGCCGTATGGAACTATAGTTACAACACTATTAATAAAATTACTACAAACTTGAGAAAAAAACAGTCTTTAAAAAAATGGGTCTTGTTACATTATTACATTAATAATAAATAGCCAAAATCTTATTTAATCAACCAGCTCGGCTACCTCATCAGCAATATCAGGGCTGACATCATGTCGTAAAGGTATATAGGGTAATAATGATCTCACATTTTCGAGTTTCATTTTTGCAATTTGAATAGGCTCAATATACTTCTGTTTGTAAATCAGATACAGAAAGCACATTTGGAAATCCCTTCTTGACAATACTAACGGGGTTGTAGGTACAATTCACAGAATACTTATCGTAAAATCCTTTTGTGTTATCACTCTTGAATAAAAAGGAAAAAACATTGGAAAAATCCAAAGATTGCTGGTGATCAGTGGTAGTACTCTTTTTAATGTTCTCTAAGAGTGGTTGTACATTGAAGAAATCTTCCTGCTTCATAACAGTTAACTTAAAGGGCTTCTTTTATTAGATTCTTTTATAATTTTATGCCACTCCTCAGGAGAGTACACAAGCGAAGCATACTTTTTATGTCGTTTTTCTATAAGAGCAAAATTCCTGTCAGAGGTGTGTGAGTTTTTAACACTTAGTATTTCCGAATCAGACATTTTGTTCACACGATTTGTATGCTTTCCTCTGTTGTCTCTTTCTGGCACCAGATTTTCTTCTATTTTCTTGTGAACAATGTTATTTACTCTGCCCTTAGAAGCTTGAAGTTCATGGATATTTAAAAATTCTGTTTTACAGACACGTGTAGTTTCACCATTAACATTAATGGAGTAGACTGCATTGCTCTTTTTATGCGATTCTTGACGGTTTTGCTTCTTTAGGCAAAGGTTTGTATGCTATAGAAAAGGTAGGATCTTTTCTTTTTAACAATATCTATACACCCGAATAAGTAGCTATTTTGTAACTCCCATGAATCAAGGTTTCAAAACTCGTTAAAAATATTGCTCTTGTGGCCCTGAAGCTTTTCCCTACACTTCTTAGTGCAACTGAAAGGCGGTCCCACTTCTTGACTAGACACATTTTATTTCGTTTTGTCGCTTACATATGGTTGTCCTTTTCGAGGAATTTTTCTTTTTGATCTTGAATAACAGTTTTGTCGGGTGTGTTTGGTTTTGTCCTTTTTCTTGATGGACCTTGTTTATTATACTATATCAAAATGCACTAATATAACAAGCCATGTCACAAGTCACTACAGTCATATTTTAATCTTGAATGGTAATAATTTGACAAGCCACATTTAACAACAAAATTACATACCACTGTATTTTGATCACTTAAGTCACTTCTAGATTGTACATAGGCACGGTCACTGTCATCAGACGTCACTGTTCGCCATTTTGATGTCATTATGTGAAGTAGATACTAAGACAAATTAGACCTATGCAATAGTGTTACCATAGGTTTATCGTGACATCTATCAACAAAGGGCTGAAATAAATTTTTAGTGGCTTGATATACTATTAATTTACCCGTGCATAACATTAACTCTTTTTGAACTCATGTGTGACTAGTCATTGTTTCACATTAAGCCCTTCAATTATATTCTTGTTAAGTAAACATTTTCTCCATACAGTAATTATTAAATATTTTTTTATAGAGATATAACACAGCCATAAGAGATTATTAATGGTTACATAGTATAACAGCAAAGAAAGAATATGAGTCATACGCGTGATCTCTTAAGACATTGTATAATTTAGCTGTCTTTATGAGTTTTAACAAGAGGCGTGTCAGTAGCGGATAACTTATTTTTTATGGCGTATTAAGAACATATAATTAAAAGCAATGTTAAAAAAACATTAAATGGAGTATTACAAGCGAACATCTAATATACCAATATATCTAAAACATTTAAATAGGTAGTTATTTATATTCTTTCTCTACTTGTTGGGTTCTGTGCCACTGTTGCAACAGTAAATATGTTCTGTTTATTTAGTTCTGTTATAATCTGACATCCTTCGTCAAAATAGTCGCTTGTTCTTGTTCTTCTTTGCTTACCTTCCATGCCTAGTCATTATTTAGCTACTTCTGTCATGACGTTTTTGCACCCTTCCCACTCTTTATTTATGTTTTCTAATTTGATGTTCATATTTTGTTTATACTCACTATTTTTGATTGTATTTCTACATTGTATCGTTCATGTTTAGAACCTATTTCGTTTTTTAAACGTTTGAAATTCTGGCCTTTATCCTACTTTCGACCCAGTAGTGATCAGAATCCGCATTTACTCCTCTTCTGGTGTCTTGAGTCTAAAATAGAAGTGGTTCTGGTGATTTCAGGATGCCTTTGTGTATATCTTTTCGAGCGAAGTTAAAATTATACAGTCGATTAAAAAAAACTACTATGAAAAAAAGAAGTCTTTTTTTAAATCAGAGCATCAGGAATATTTAACATTCGTTATTTTTCAATCACCAAATTTTTTCACTTTGTTGGGCTGTGCTATTATTTCTGTTCCATATTATGCAAGTTAAACGTTCATTTTACATTCCAGTTCTTCGTTTGACGAAAGGGCTGCTATATAGTGGCTATTTGGATCTCCAGTATTAACAACACTCGACTTTTTTTGTGTGGAAATTTAAAATCTGATGTCAAAAAAACATAACCAATATCTTTTGACGATTAAAGACAGTGCATTATTCAAGTTTGCAGAGATATAGGTAAAACAAAGAAACAATTCAAAAAAGTGCGACAGTGTAATAAGGTTATTCACCCTTAATCATTGAAAAAAAAATCCTACAAAAAATATGAATGATTTGCAAAAACGTTAATCACTATAATCATATACTTTTTAAGTATACCATCAACTAACATCTTTAGGTGAATTACCTCGCGAACTTGAACCTAAATACTCAGTGTTCTAACGCACAGATTTTTTTGTTTATTTACCTATAAATAAGAATGTACCTAGATAATGATCATTGTGTATTTGGTTAAGTTATGATTCACACTAGTCAATAGCTTTGTTATTGTTTATAATTTGTGTCCTATTAATATTTGAAAGTATAAACATAAATAATAAAATAATATAGTGAATCAAAATGTAATCATTTACCAAATAAGTCTGATCATAATATCCATTCATTTATTATTACAACAGGAATTTTAAAATAGACTTTAATATTGTCTGAATGTTGTTGCTATTTGATTAGCCACTTGAACACCTGATTAAATCACAATTATTTTTTGTTGACACTTCTCTTTTTACTTTATTTCTAAATTTTTTATAATATTAAAAAGTCTTTGTGTTATTACACATTTAAATGATAATCACGACCCGAATAAAGAGTGGGGGGAGGGGTAAAAAAATCGTTATTTGTCACATTTAAATGAGGTTATGTGCTTAAAATATGTATAAAATCACCGAAAAATGTTGTTTTTTTCGAATTCAAAATATGTTTCAGTGTGGAAATGGCCAATATAACCCTACTATGAAAAAAAAAGGAAAAAATAAATGAAAAATTGTTCTTCATTCACACGCAGTTGAGGTTATTTGCTAAAAACACGAGGGAAACATATCAAAAAATAGAGAAAATGGCAAATTTAAATGATAATTACCACTCAAATAAAAGTGGGAAAGAAACAAAAATCGCTATTTGTCAAATTTAAATGAAGTTATGTGCTTATGACATGGGAAAAAATCTCAAAAAAGAGGGGTTTGTCGTATTTTGAGTATGTTCTGGTCTGAAAATGGCAAATATAATTCAGCTATTAGTAATAACGAAAAAATAACAAAAATCGATATTTATTGACATGTAGTTGACTTTATGTGGTAGAAACATGGGGAGACATATAAAAAAATGAGTTTTTTTTAGAATTTTAAAATTGTTACGAAAAGAAAATGAAAAATCTAACCACTTCATTTAAAAGAACGGAAAAATACACAAAAAATATTATTTAGAAGTTTGCCAAAAATTACCTACATAACTTAAAAATTCTTTGAAAAATTCAATTATTTTTCCTGAGCTCAATTTTGATTCAAAAAGTATAAAAAAAATTAAGGTGTTTTTGGGCATGAAAATATTTAAATGAGAATTACCACTCGAATAAAGGGGAGGAAAAACAAAAATCGTTATTCGTCACCTTTAAATGAGGTTATTTGCTTAATACATGGAAAAAAATCAAACAATGGTTATTTTTTCAAATTGTGACAATTTTTCGAAGCAAAAACTAAAAATCTAACTTAGCCAGTTAAATGAACGAAAAAAAAAATACACGAAAAATAATTATTTAAAAGTTTGCCAAAAATTTTATTAATTTATTTTATTTATTTATTTTAAAATAAATTTGAGCAGGGGTCGCAAAACACATATGCCCATGTGAATACAATGTTATACAGTATTCAATTAAATGGTTACATTACATTACAATTAATAGTTATACATTAAGTACTAACTAACTAAATAAATATACAAAAACATAGGTAATAGCAAGTGTTTAGTACAAATTAAATGTTCAACTATGAAGCAGATGGTCATCCAGTTTATTTTTGAAAAAATTGACAGATGGAGCATCTATGATCTCAGCCGGAAGGCTATTCCATATTGAGAACACTCGATTACAGAGAAAAAATTGTCTAGTTGTTGTTAAAAATGTTTCCTTTTTAAACTTAAGTTTATGGTCACGAAGACGATTGTCATTGTCTAGTATAAACATATCCCTCACATTTCCAAAGTTGTATTTTACTATCCGAAACGTAATAATTAAATCTCCTCGAAGTCGACGTTGTTCAAATGTAGAGAATTTGGCCATTTCAGTCCTTCTGTATACGTAGGTCTTGAGCGAGCAAAAGACATCTTAGTGCACTGCCGCTATACGTTTTCGAGAATATTACGATCGCGCACTAATACCGGACACCAAACAATTCCGCAATATTCCAGACCGACGAATGTACAGTTTATACAGATGAACTAAGCTCATAAATGACACTTTCGCAAACGTTTTATTTAGTAGATATAATTTACTGTTAGCTTTTTTAGAAATATGCAAAATATTTTCCGACCAACTTAGATTGTTATTAATTATAACACCTAGATCAATATGTGATTTCACTGTTTTCAACACGCGCCCATTAATAGAGTAAGAAAGACACGGATTATTTTTACCCATGTGAAGAACTACACATTTGTCCACATTAAGAGACAGCATCCAAGTAGAGCACCATTCCGATATGCAATCGGTCATCTTGTAGTAACTGGAAATTTACGAAGTGATCGGAAAATAGCTCCGTGTCACCTGCATAGAAAGCTGATGATGCTGCATTTAATGTGAAATTGTAGATCACTTGAGTATGCTATGAATAAAAGTGGGCCCAAAACTGATCCTTGCGGTACTCCACTTAAAACCGTTCTCTCAACTGAGAAAGAGTCCCCAACTCTAAGACAAAACTTTGTATCTGTTAAATACGCGTCGATCTATCTCAGTAATTGACCACGGATACCAAGGTGTTCCAATTTATGTAATAGTCTTCGCTTTGGAACTCGATCACAAGCTTTAGCAAAATCGAGGTAAATAATCTACCGGGGCTTTTCTGTCTAATGCTTTTGACCATTCATTGACACACCAGAGAAGATTTGTCATTGTAGAACGTCCTTTGACAAAACCATGCTACTGTTCTGGACTAACTGAACTAACCAGTTCATTTTGCAGAAAATCAGAAATTGTCCCGGCAATAATAGATATTATTGGTTATTATTAATTATTATTATCTTAGATATTATAGGTGTTAATGTCGCCAATTAATGACGGTTAAAACCGTTGACCCAGTTTTATTATATAAATACTGTTGCACGATGGCCAACAATTCAGATCTGGTCAGGATATGTCCGCAGATCCAGCCTTCTTGGCAAGTTGAGACCTTCTGGTTGATTTAGTTCCCAGAAACTCGAACCTTTCGTTTTATTTCATTTACTAATACCTATATTTTCTTTCAGGAATTTTTGACAAAGTTTCAGAGTCAAACTTTGTCGGTTTGTGCTAAACCGCCATTTTTATTTTATTTTCAGATTCTTTTTGACTTAGTCAAAATTTCTGATTTATTTAATCCGTCGGTACTGATAGACGGATTTTGCTATTTAATATTATATTTCTTTCAGGGACTTTAAAGTCGTGTAAGAAATTATCTTTTCAGGTTCGCTAAGTCTCTTGACGGGACTTAGCCGTTTGGAACGAGAATTGTATCCTTTACAAAACTTAAACAGTTTTATCTACGTTTATTATTTAAACTTTGCCATATTTTTCAGGTACAATAACTTGGTAATTTTTTCCAGCTTTTGTTTCTGGTTTTGGGACTTTGAAGAAATTCAGGTCCTAAAATAACTTTTTTTGATTTTTTCCCCTTTTTATAGGTCTCATCGATTTAAAAAAGTTTTGATAAAAACTTTTCGAAATTTGTTTATAATTATTTTGTTTATAAGCTTTTGATACATTTTATTGTTGATTCGTCCAAAAGTCACTATACCTGACGTTCCACACCTATTTTCAGGGTCCTGGCACGATTCCTTCATATACCTGACTTTTGGACTCGGAAAAAAAATTTTCATAAAATTTTGAATAATTTTAATTCTTCTTAAACTGATCTTTGTTGTTTAAACTAACCAACTTTATTGCAGATTCTTAGTTTAAGACTAATTGACATAATTATCTCCCAGATTCCAGATCTGGAGATAATTGTATTTTCTTGCAGATTCTTAGTATTAGTACTTTGATTGTTGTTTATTTATCGCAATAAACATTATCTGTATGTTTTAATAAGGCATTATTCCTAGCTAGTGTCCATAGAGCACATCTATGGCCACTGGCCGAGATCCCTACCCTCTTAGGTCATTAACAGCGATGGAAAGAGCGTGTACTCAGCCTGCTCTCTCTCCTGAGGGAATTAAGAGTCCATCGAGTTACCGACATTAAGCTGATAGGACGATAGTTATTAGGATTCAATTTGTTCCCTTTTTTAAAAATCGGTGTTACAGATGCGGTTTTCCATATAG
Source organism: Diabrotica undecimpunctata (assembly GCF_040954645.1). NCBI lineage: Eukaryota > Metazoa > Arthropoda > Insecta > Coleoptera > Chrysomelidae > Diabrotica > Diabrotica undecimpunctata. Next base: position 75,256,951 of record NC_092809.1, on the reverse strand, counting down.
GAGACAAAATATGTGTGGTGAATGATAAGGACATAATCACATATAGTGGGTAAGCTAAAGCATCAGAACATTTCTTTATTAAAAATAAAGAAGATATTAAGTCGAGACCAGGAGACGAATTATTTTTTAGGCTTTGAAGATAATGTTTAACTTTTTCAGGAGTAATGATTATATTTTCAAGGGAAGAAGAAACTCGTGACGAAGTAATATTAGGCAACTGATGATTAGTGGGTTCGACAGAGAAAACCTTAGAGAAAGTACTGGCGAGGACTTCGGCATTCTCATAGTTACTTTGGGATATATCCCCATTATCATTTTCCAGTAAAGGTATAGAAACTTTTGTTGTCAACGAAGATCTAATATACTTGTACAATTTTTTACAATTATTACTAATGGCTATACTCTTTTCCTAGGCAACACGAGCTTCATGTAGATTTCTTTAAATATTTGGCAAAGTCTCGATGAATTAGTAAATCCTCTATGCGACTGATACGTCTATAATTGTTCCACAACTTTCTTTTATACTTATTAAATTACCTACATAACCTAAATTTTTTTTGAAAAATATAAATATTTATCCTGAGCTCAATTTTAATTTAAAAAATCTGAAAAAATCAGCGGTTTTTTGGGCATTAAAAATGTATATTTGTGAATTTTTTCAGATTTTTTAAAGCAAAGAATCGCTCAAAAGCAAATGTTTTATTCTAAAAAACCCATTTTTTGCGATAGCAAATCCTAGTGGCCACTTAGGGACCCACAAATTTGGCTAAAGGGGTTTTTAATATGTACTTTCTAGTGCCCATCTCCAAATAAAAATTCAGCTAAATACAGATTTTATCATCTTATCTTGCTCTAGCCTTTATACTAATATCAGAAAGCCATAATACGAGTCTTCTTCTTGATGTACCTATTCGTGACGAATGTTGGCGATCATCATTCATTGTGTTGAACCAGGTTCTAAGGTTCTTTAACCAGGATGTTCTTCTTCTCTCTGGGTCTCGCTTTCCACATATTTTTATATGGATCTATTTCGCATAATACATATGTCTTCTGGACACATATGGTTCTTCTTCATTCTTCTGAGAATCTCCTTATTTGTGACTCAATCAGTCCACGGGATCTTAAGTATTCTCCGATACAGCCACACATCAAATGTTTCCAATCTTCTGCACATGTTTTCGTTCACGGTCGAAGATTTCACACCATAAAAAATGATAGAGAAGATATAGCATCGCAGCATTCTTACTTTTACACCAAGAGAAAGATTGTGGCTGTTGAAGTCTCCATCTGGTTGTAGCGCGCTAGCTTTTCCGATACGCGCCCTTATCTCCTGGTTGTTTGTCCATTCTTCATTTATTATGACGCCAAGGTAGTTGTAGTGCGTCTACATTATAATAAACTTGGTCTTCTTTACGTATATATTGAGTCCATATTATAGAGTGTAATACGTGATTATGTTCAAGAACTTAGGTAGGTGTTCTAAGTTATCTGCAAATACTATGGTGTCATCTGCATATCTGATGTTTAGCCAGTATCTATAAGAAGAGCATGATAAGTAGTATGTATACTATTCACTGTACTTTTTAATATATGCTCAGAAAGAAGCTCAGAAGAGACTTTTAAAGAGGCACTAGGAGAAATCAATGAAGGCATAGCAATTAACGGAACACTAGTAACGGAATAATCTTCGATACAATATTCCTTGCGGGTAGCAGGAAAGGGCTGCAAATTTTGGTTACGTAGTACTGCAAAAGGTATGGAGTAACTCTAAATACAAAAAAAAACAGACAAAATTCGTGATTGTCAGTAAGAACGACATTGAAGACGAAACAATCTACGTTTAAGGAAAACCTTTACAGAAAAAAAAGGAAAGTACCCAAATACAATTACTTGGGACTTTTCTACTTCTTTAACTGCCTCTATTTTTTCCGATAAAGTTAAAGTTTTCTATGTTCGAAGTTTACCGTGCGAGGAAATCTTTGTTCAACACGCAGTGACATACTGACGTAACTGACGTGATTGCGGTGATTGCAACGCCAACGCATCTCAACTGGGGCGAGCGGGGTGGGGGAGAATTTAGGTGTCAGATACAGGTAAAATGTACAATGACCTTGAAATAATTGGCGCGTTAGCAAAGGAAAGAATACTACAAAATATAATTCGAATTATTCACGACTTTTTACCGTTACTTATATAGGAAATGCTAAAAAAGATTTAGAATTAGAGAAGTTTTAATTAAGTCCAGAAGAGTGGAGAAGAGAGGTATTAAGTGAAGAATAATCCACTTTATAATTTAAAGCCATTTGAAAAAATTTAAGGGGTATCTCCAATAGGGAGCGAGTTATTCCGACGTTTATGATATTAGCGCTAAGGCTTATCCTCGAAAATCCTAACGGTAAAATTCAGTGAGATATCTATTTCAAAAATATCTTTCTTTACGAAAACAAAATCCATTCACGAAGAATATTCTAAACCTCATCTTGTACTAGATTTTATATTTATACCTACTTAAAACCCCCTGTGGTGAAAAGTCTTGGGTCTATAGAATAAAGCGATCGGGCGGTCTTCTATTCAGTGCGGTTATGGAGTAATTAGAATAATACGAGTATATCAGAGTAATATTATTTATTGAATAATTAATTCACAACTTAGCAAGGGTACATACAGGTAACAAATAATCGTCCTGTAAATAATTCATAACAATCAAATCGAAGACAAACTTTTATAAAATTTTATTACAAAATAATGTATAACAAGATATTTTGAGGTCACAGTACCTATTGGTTTTTTATGTCTTATATTTTTCTTTTGTTTATTTTTGTTACTTTTTTTTACTGACAAATTGGCTTTTAACGTAGATTACAGTTTGATGATAAATATTCTGAAATGGAAAATGTTGAGATGTGGCGAATAAAAACATTCATAAAATTAATATGAAAGGATTTACGTCTATTAGTGGTGTAATTTATAAAATTAGTACTTAAAGCCCAAATCGCGGGAGGAATATGTGCATCAGTTTTCAAATATTTTTTATTTACTATATAATTTCTAAATTGAACCACTTTCACTTCTTTAGGTAACAATGTATCTGTCTTGATAACTAAATAGGTAATTAGACAAAATAATGAGTATTATTAATTTCAAAACAGGAGTTTAAAAAATTAGAAGGACATAGTCCGGGCCCAGTTGAACGGTCAAGCTTATTCTAGTGGAAGCAATAAGGAGGATTATTTTTTGTTTTGGCTCAGCTGACATGCTCTCTCTAGCACTAACCAAGATATGATATATCTAATAGCCATCTTTATGTATTTGGAAACTATTCGAATTGCACAGATTATTTTTGTCACAGAAAATCATCAGAAACAGACTATACAATACCAATGAAAGAACGCAGTCTCTTGAAAGATATTAGCTCATGTGCAGCAAGAGTAAAATTTCATGCAAATAGTCTTATAAATAATATGAGTACCAATTATGCCGAACAGTACATAATAATGTAATATCAAATTTCTAGGAGGTAAAAGAATAAATTATAGCTCTCGGCGGTCTTATGAAATGAGATACTATGCTGATACTTCCTTTAGATATTTGCTCATCAGGAATGTTTGTTCATCAGGAATATCGTTTTTTAGCTGCAACACCTGATCGACTCATAGGTAATATTATTGTCCAAATTAAATGTCCAATTTGCCAATGTCCAATAACCATCAATTAGTTGGCAAAATTGAAGTTTTTTTTGTTCAATAGCTTCTTCAGGCGTAAGTACTTTATATGGACATTTGATTTCGACTACGCCTGAGTCACCTATTATACCATCAGGGCTAGCTGCAAGAAAGGGATATTCATCATGTATGAAAAGGCCTGATGGTTCAATATTTATATTTAAAATTATTTCCAACATTTTTTTTGCTTTAGGTTTGTTCGCAATTCCGTATTCCGTAAATCTATTACCACAAAACGTTGGATTCAATATTGCTTCCACTGTTTTAGTTCTGTCTGTTTTGTCTCGCAATTTACATATTTTTCCGAAATTGCTGGACGTTAATCGTTGTTGACGTTCAATAAACCATCCAGCACTTTTGACTCGTTGTATTATTAAAAATCTCTGTTCTTTCCGAGATATTTTTTTGTAATTTTTCTAAAAATTCCAGTCTTTTTGCTTCGAAGTCCTTATCTGACAACTGAACTAACTCTTCTGCATTTAGGTCATAGTCTTTATCAGGTTGATTATTACTTTGTTTTTCTAAATGTTAGGCCATAGTCTTTATCAGGTTGATTATTACTTTGTTATTTAATATATTTTTTTTTGTATTTTTGTTTGCTGGACCCATTTTTTAATTTTTGTTGGAGCAAACAAATTTTGGTAATAACCAGCTGGACTTTTGCTTATATTTTACAATATATTATTTAAATAATTTCGCCACGAATTATATGAGGCTGCTGCCGCCAAACACCTTAACCGATAGCATGGTGTGATTTACACGTTTACCTCCAACAAATTTGCTATAACAAAATTG